>NC_048266.2:7653840-7997173 GCF_005286985.2 Setaria viridis
TCGACGAGCTATGCCAACCTCTCGTAAATTAGCTCTGTTGAGGGATTCTTGAATGTAACCTTGCATCGGGTGTTACAGTCAGCGTTCAAGCTAGTACCCAATTCCTGCTGCTCTCATCCAAGCCTACAAACATATCCGGTAAACCAGCTCTCCTCCGTTCTTCTTCCCCTCTCCTGCATTTAGCTATCTTGGCAGCGTACCCACCCGCACCAAAGTGACGGGGGTTCTCCGTGGCTTTCATAGCCTTCGCGGTATTTTTTTCGCTCAAGGCTTTTGCTTCCGACATGTTCTTCTATTGTTTAAACTCTTCCCATATGTTTGCAGGAATCTTTCCGAATTCATCCCTAGCATTCTTGTCTTTCTGGACATATTCTTTATTAAGAGTAGACCTCCAATTCCTGAAATATCTCCCTAGAACGCCCTCAGCAAAGTGTCTTGTGAATTTCTCTTGACCTTTAGGAAAAGTGAACCTTTCTTTTACTATGGCCCACAAACATCCTTTGTAGTCTTAGGCACCTTCTTCCAATTACTAGTCGTGATACAGTTCTAAAATTCATTCTTGACAATAGCTCCATATATGTTCCAAAACCTAGCAGATATCCCCTCAGGTAATATGGGCTCACCTTTTGCCAAGCTCTTCTATTACGAGTGTACCTTTATCAGGGATCTGGTTTCGGCTTCGTTCCCTATGTTTCCTTTTTGGATTACTACTAGAAGCAGTAGTAGCCGAAGGTTGTGGTACAGAGGCAGCTACCTCCTCCTCATGCAGAGTAGATGTTCTACGATGTCGCGGCGGGGAATCCATCGGGGATTGGTCATCGTTCTATAGAGAAAACAATAGTTGGAGTTTATCATCTCCATGTGAACAACATACATATCACTAGCTAGTATATGTATGTGCATGCAGGTACCTAATGATCCATGGCTGGATTGTATTCAGCGTCATTTTCAACTGGACACCTGCGAGACCTAGGTGGGCTTGGTTCGTACTCAAGTGGAGTAAAATACGATCCACAATCATTGTGAGAATTTGACTCCTCGGAGGATTCAACATTGTTCTCATTGTTGTCCATCGCTCTTAATATGCAAAATTGTAATACTTGCAGTTAAAAATTATTTATGAATTTATACATATCAGTATCATGAATTTATACATATTTATTATTCATGAATTTATACATATCAATAAATATTTGTACACAAAACTTTTCCTATTACAATTTATAAATATTTATTTTTCATGAATTTGTACTTATCAATACATATTTGTACACCAAATTTATCCCATCACAATTTATACATATTTATTATTCATGAAAATTACAATCCATAAATATTTGTACACCAAATTTTTCCTATCATAATTTATAAATATTTATTATTCATGAATTTATACATATCAATACATATTTGTACACCAAATTTTTCCTATCATAATTTATACATATTTATTATTCATGAAAATTGCAATCCATAAATATTTATAAACCAATTTTTTTTATTACATTTTCTTTCCTACCATAATTTGCAATCCAATAATTATATTTGCATGAAAAAAAATAAAAAAGCAACCTCTTGGGCTCGGGGAGAGGAAGATGCGGCGGCTTGAGGAAGAGGAAGAGGCGCAATGGCATCGGGGCGGACCAGCGGCGGCACGTAGGCCTCAGGGATGAGCGGTGCCTCGGGTATGAGCAGCAGCGATGGAGAAGGAGGCACCGCGCCTGCAGTCGGGGCGGAAGCAGGACTCGGGGAGGAGCAACCATGCAGCATCACCGAGGGGCAGCGCGGCCTCGAGGAGGAGTTGTGGCACTCGGGGAGGAGGTGGTAGGTGGTGCGGCGGCTCTCGACGACCGCGGCGACGTTGGGAAGGAGGGAGGTGTGGCGGCGCTGGAGAAGCGACGGCGTGGTGGAAAATCCGGCACGAAATTTTGGCAGCCTGATGGCATGTTTCAAATTTCGCGATGGGACTTAGTAAATTTCAAGTGCTCCCCCGACCTTTACAGGGAGGCATCAGTGCTAGCGGGCACTAACGCCGCCCGCCAGCATAGCTCCTCTGTGCTGGCGGGTGACAATTGTGCCTGCCAGCACAGATCCTTTGTGCTGACGAGTGGCGTTAAGCACCTGCCCGCACAGAGTTTTCACCAAATTTCAAACAATTTAAATACTTGCTAAATGAGTTCAAAAATATTTCAAACTTCTAGACCTGAACATAAATGTTTTATAGTGCATGTAAAAAATATATTTTTATACATAACACAAATGTTTTGACTATTTAGTCCACATGTCACTATAGGTCGAAACACCTTATGAGTTATACGGTGATTATGACTTGGATATCCATTTGGGAAGGATGTACAGTTATACTATTTCAAAATTGTATTATTATTTTTCCCTATGTTGGTGCACTGGTAAAGTTCTTACGTGCCAATTATCATGACTGTTTGACAAATTTAGATTTTAATAAAATTTAGTTATCTTTGTGCACACATGACTTCCATTTGGACCGATCTTGTCCGAGAGGAGCTCGGGAAAAGCTCCAAAAACTAAATTAGATTTGCTCGACAAATTTTAGTGGTGGTAGCAGCTGTGGACGTGGCAGGGGACACTATATGTCCGAGGAGCCACCGTTGTCTTGTCATCCAGGATTTCACTTCACTAATGCCGTCTTTGACTTGCCACAAGGCCATTGAAGCAAAGGATAAGTTCCCAACATAGTAATATTCTTTCCTTCGTGTAATTGATTTTTATACTACACATGAATAGTTTCTAAATTTACTTACATATAATGTAGCTTATCAATACTATTAGATGGTACTTCTCCTTTAGTGCAAACTGAGGTTGTTGGTGAACCTCATTTTAAAAGAGTACATATCTCTTTTTAAGTACCTATTCGAGAAACAGATGTCATCTCGATGTCACCAGGAGAGGCCATCCCGATGGTTTCAATTGTCGCATTGGGTCAAGTAGCATCAAATAGGGTAACTTTTGAGAGGATCACCATGGAGGCCTGCCTACAGCAGATTAAGGATCATGGGTACTTTGTGCCAGACTTCTCATATTTTCGAATAAAGCAGCTCAAGGAGGGAGAAAGCAATGTGATTGTGACTACTGAGAGGCTTTGTCGGCTTAATCAACATGACATGGTATGGAACATTCTTTTATCATTCTTTTAACTTTAGTTATATTATAGATTTTAACTTTCATCACGTTATTATCATCGTTTAGGATCTCTTTGGTACTACCAATGCGGCAACGAGCTTTTGTGCAATTTTGGCTTAAGTCTTGGATGTGTTGGATTTCACTAGAGATTGGAAGTTCCAGGCTTATCTCACTTCCTACGGGCCACAACAGTTGACCTATCCATTGTTCGAGATTTATGGTAGTGTATGTGATCGTCCATGTGAAGTGAAGGAGAGTGCACTTATCCGTGCTCTAACTTTTCTTGATGAAGTTCTATGCCGGACGATTGGAGACCTTAACTATGTTCCATATCTAAGGAAGCGACACGAAGGATGAAATATGTAACATGCATGGATTTACCCCTACCCTTTTCTTATGGATTTGAACTTATTCTCTCTAATACCTTAAGTATTGTTGTACGAAATTGCATTATTATTAGAATTGGTTCTATTGTATTGTGGCATGGATGTACCCCTACCCTTTTCTTATGTATCAGTTACAAATAATAAAGTCTAATCCACATTAATAAAGTCTTACAAGATAATTAAGTCTAATCCACATTAATAAAATCTTACAAGATAATTAATAAGTCTTACAACATAACTAATAAGAAATATTAATTTATCCTTTAACGATTCTTCCTTCAAAGTCACTACGTAACCATGGCTTTATGGATTTATCAATACTTGGTTCAACACGCTTGATTCTTTGTTCATGGTCTTTGAACAGGTCCAATTTCTTGTACTGATTGTAATCCTCAATGTCCACTACACCTTCAACTCCAAGGATCCTTTGTTTTCCAAAGACAGCAATGTGCTTCTTTGCATTCATAGGATCGGTTATGTAGAATACATGTGTGACATGCTCAGCGAGTACCCATGGGTCATCTTTGTGACCTACATTGGCTAGGTCTACAAGTGTCAACCCATAATTGTCATATGTAATGCCATTCAGGTGTTTAACCTATTGGCACCAAAAGACTAGGATCCGGATATTCACTCCATAGTCAAGTTCACATATTTCCTCTATGAAACCGTAGTAAGTTATGTTGTGTCCGGATGTATCAATCACCTTTATGCGAACACCACTGTTTTGGTACGCCACGCTTGTGTTGTCCTTTGCGGTGGTATAAAGTGTGCATCCATTAATTTCGTATGCTTGTCATAAGGTGACATTGCTTGATGGGCTAGATGCCAACCTAGTCAATATTACTTCATCTGTGGAATTTCGTTCAAATAGATGCTCCTGGTCCTTCAACCATGATGGGAAATGGTGCTTTTGCTCTTTGATGATCCAATCCTCCGAGCGACCATTACTTTCTCCACGAACCTCATTTAGGTGTTGCTCAATGAAGGGCTATTGTAGAACACTTGAATGCGCTTTTTCCAATTGATAGTTGTCCTTGTCGATGAATCTTTTCATTCCAGTGGTACCTCTCCCGGACAATCTACCCTCGTGTTGAGATTCCGGTAAACCAATAGCTCTCTTATCTTTTATGTAGTCTATGCAGCAATCAACACGCTCTTCTGTATGGTCGCTCTTGATCATGTTGCCCTCTGAAAATGCCTTGTTTCTGATGTATCCATTGAGAGTCGACATGAACTATTCCTATGTCCACATCTGATGGAAGTACATAGGCCCTAGTTCAGTTATTTGCTGGACCATGTGGCAATCATGAGAGTTATAGCCGGCAAGCATCATATCCTTCAATGAGACTAGTGACTGAATGTTGGATATGAATTCGGTCGGCACTTTCAACCCGCGCAAGCACTTGCACATAGCCAATCTCTCATCTGGTTTTAAGTTGTAGCTAGCCGGGGGAAGGTATTGCTTACCATTAGAAAGTTCTTGCGGGTGGAGCTCTGGCCTGATTTGAAGGTTAACCAAATCCTTACGTGATTTTAGTCTATCATTTGCCTTGCCTAATAAGGTCAAGAATTCAATGGTGCTATCGATCATATTCTTCTGAAGATGCATCCCATCAATGGCATGGTGCACCGCCAGCTCTTGCCAGTATGGAAAATACTTAAAGAAGATAGACATCTTCTTAAACGGCACGTCAACGACGTCTGTAGTTTTACCCTGCTTCCTTCCCTTTTTTCGAATTATCCGCACCAGCTAATGACTTCTTACCGAGTTTGAACTTGACCTTCTCGTACATTTCAAATACTATTTTACACGTAGCTGGTTGTGGAGCAAAATCATTCTCATTGGTGCCATCGAAAAAGTCCTTAATCCTGCGGTATTTGTGCGTCTTCAATAAGAAGTGCATGTGCCACATAAACATTATCTTCATAGATCCCTTAAAGTACACATATCATGTTCCATTCAAGCAAACTACGCATGTTGTCTTACCTTTTACCTGACCTGTCAGGATAAATAGGGCGGGATAATCATTGATGGTAACAAAGATAATGGCCCTTAGTGTGAAGTGCTCCTGTCTGTACTCATCGTACATCCGAACCCCATCTTCCCAAAGTTTCTGCATATCTTCCATCAATGGCTCAAGGAAAACTTCTATGTCGATGACAGTTTGCTTCGGGCCTTGTATGAGAATGGTTAGCAAAAGGAACTTTCTCTTGTAACATGACCATGGGGAAGGTTGTATATGGTCATCAGCACTGGCCATGTGTTGTGCGTGCTGTTTCTTTCGCCAAATGGATTTATGACGTCTGTACTCAACGCGAACCGTACATTCCTTTTTTTCATTTGAAAACTCTGGATGATTGACATCGAAGGTCCTCCACGGGCGAGCGCCGGAAGGATGTCAAAGCTTTTCGTCAGCCTTTGCTGGGCGATCAGCATGCCAAGTCATCAGTTCAACGATCTTTGGGTTTGAGAACAAACGCTTCGGACAGTCCACCACCGGCAAGTACCACATCACCAAGGCAGAGACTCTGCGCTGAGTCGTCGTGTCAGTACCTATACAAGACTCGTCCTCCCCTTGAGCACCAGCACTTTTTTTTGCACCCTTCTTCCTCTTATTCCCGATGGAGGAACCGGCACGGTCCTCACGAAAATCGGCATTACTTTTGTAACGGCTAGCATCGCAATTTGGACACTTTTCCAATACTGCGTACGCATCACGGTACAATATGCAGTGGTTCATGCACCCGTGTATTCTTTGCACACACATCTTCAATCGATTGATAATCTTCTTTGCTTCGTATGTGTTTTTGGCACAAAGTTAGGCTTCGGAAGCAACTTGCCCAGCAGAGTAAGGACATCATTGAAACTATTATCTGACCAACCGAATTCAGCTTTCAGGATTAGAAGATGAAGGACGAAACGCAAAACTATCCACTCCTTCCCACAGCCCTCATACATACGGTCATTTGCTGCCTTCTTGAGTGTCTCAAAATTCTCTAACCCTTTAGCACTCCCTAGCAACACTTCCAGTTCAATGTGGTGCAACATGCCCTCCGTATCAACATCACATTCCTTGTCCACCTGTGGTTCCACACGCGCATCTGTTTGATCACCACTTTGATCTACATGGTCATAACCATCATTCATCATAACATGATCATTTTTGTTTGCAGCATCACCACCCACTTCATGATAGCATCGATGTCTGTGTTGTTGAAAGTACCTCCTACCTCACCATGGTGATACCAAATTGTGTATCCATCCACAAAACCTTGCTTTATCAAATGCCTCTTGATGACATCAGTATCCTCCCATGCAACAAATCCCATACAATATTGTTGTTGCAGTCAAAATACGGACAACGTATTTGCTTTGTCTTGCAACTGCGAGCGTGCTTCTCCGCAGCCTCGATAAACTTTGATACCTCTGACATGAATGTATGCGAATGTCTCCGTATGCCATACATACATGCTCTATGATCCATTTTTAACAACCTATGACAACAATTCTATGTTATATTAACTAATTTAATGAGCTATGGTGCAATAATTAATAACTCAATTCTACAAGCTCAATTAAACCATGGATGTAGTAATTAATAAGTAGAAAGAAAAAAGATCAAACTCAATTATATATTAAATTCAACCAACCTCATTAATTAAAACTATGGATCTACTAAACAATAATTAATAAGTCAAACTTAATTCTATATTACATTAAAATGACAAACATAGTATTGTAATGGTTATAATATGACCATAGAATTTTATTTAAAAAATAATCCATCTCTAATTATTTTCTCTCTCTTCCCTCCTCTCTCTTCTAGGTCTAGATCTAGATCTAAATGACAACCTAATGAAGCTAGAAATGATGGATAGAACTTGAAAAAGGTTGGAATGGCACAAACTCACCTTTTATAGCCACCTCCTCCAAAGAAAACAAGAGCAAAATCTTCCCCCTTAGATTTGGTATTTTTGGAGCTATTCCCGAACTCCTCTCGGGCAAGCTCCAAATGGAAGGTGGGCTGGAAAAGAAACTGTCCGCGGCCTTATTTGGGCAGCATATGTGCTGACGGGTCACCTAATGCACCCGCCAGCACAGATGCTTAGATCACACGCTGGTGAGCGCTTAGGTCACCTGCCAGCACAAAGCCATCTATGGTAGCGGGCGCTCGCCCGACGGCCCTGGTCACCTTTGTGCTAGCGGGTACCAATTTCGTCCGTGAGCACACTAATTTCGACGTGCCAGCACAATTTTTTTTCCCTAGTGCGGTACGTCTGTGACGGTTTACGCAATCAGCTTCGTTTACTCTTCCTGCCCTAGCAGCTAGCTAACCCTAACCGGGCGGTGTAGCAACGACGACGACCATGATGGTTGGTGCCGTCGTGTCGAACTACTACCGGCCGGGTAGCTTTCGTGCACTGCTAGCAGTATGGTCATCGCCCTAGCTTGACCAAAGATCTCATCGCCAGCCACAGCCCAAAAGGACCACCGCCCGCCTCAAACAGCGCTGGCCGGCCGGCCAGCGACTACCGGCTATCTTGCCGCTGAAGCTTTCGTCGTTCGTCGACCCCCCTTTTAACACCGTGGGGCCCCTGTCAGGCCGTCCTCCACCATATCTCTCCCACTACTGGCCATCACCGGTCTGCCCCTGTGCAATGCATCAAGCCATCAGCCATCACGTAGAGCTTTGCATTTCGCAGATAGCAGCCCTGTCTCTTCATCCTCTCGACCTGTGTGCTTCGGGGCTCCGAAGCTGACCAAAGCGCCTCCCAGCCCAGCCACCGGCCGGTCACTAGCTTTGCTAGCTACCACGGCTGTTGGTCGTCGCACGAATGTCATTTCACGTCAACCTGGAACACCCAGAGGCCGGGCAAAGAGAGCGCGAGCGCGAGCACGCGAGAGAGGGGGGACCGGCCGGATCGACGTGACGCATCATCATCATCAATTGGCCGGCCGCGACGACGGGTGGTGACCCGTGACCAGTAGCGCTAGCTCCGTGTTGGGTGCCGGGGCCGCGCGCTACCTATCTGCACGGCCGCGCTGGCTCGACAGCTCGCGCGGCCGAGGGGCCCCTCCTCCGGCCGCCGGCCGGCTGCATGCAACTGCAAGCGTGACGTGCCGCCCACTAGCAGCTACTAGCTCCGATCCCCCGGCCGGCCGGCTCCCGCATCGGTTGTCGCGCGCGCACTGGGTCTCTCCGTCTCTGCCGTCTGCGTGGTCGGTTAGGGGAAAAAAATTCCATGGTAACGGACCGCGTATCCCAATCCACGGGAACTCTCTCTCGTTGAACGCCACGTGGCCACTTCGTCGATCCGACGATGCCCAACGCGATTCGATTAAGCTCAGCTCAGTTCTCAGCTCATGCATGGCTCAGTTCTCAGTTCTCGTGGCGAAGCTGCGCGTGACCGCCGGCTTCGCGGTGATGACGACGGCGTGGTCCAAGAACTCCATACGATGCCGGCAGAAATTACTCCAGACAAGCGCGTGACCCAACAGGCACTATGCATCTAAGGACCTGTTTGGATGACATGTCCTAAAGTTTAGGACATATCATATCGGATATTCGGACGCTAATTAGGAGGACTAAACATGAGCTAATTATAAAACTAACCGCAGAACCTTTATACTAATTCGCGAGACGAATCTATTAAGTATAATTAATCCATCATTAGCAAATGGTTACTGCAGCACAACATTGTCAAATCATGAACTAATTAGGCTTAATAGATTCGTCTCGCGAATTAGACTCCATCTGTGCAATTAGTTTTATAATTAGCTCATGTTTAGTCCTCCTAATTAGCATCCGAACATCCGATGTGATGTGTCCTAAAGTTTAGGACATATACATCCAAACAGGTCCTAAATCTTCGAGTCCCGCAGCGAGCTGCTGGCCGTCGTCACCCGGCC
Organism: Setaria viridis; assembly: GCF_005286985.2. Classification (NCBI taxonomy): domain Eukaryota; kingdom Viridiplantae; phylum Streptophyta; class Magnoliopsida; order Poales; family Poaceae; genus Setaria; species Setaria viridis. The sequence continues at coordinate 7,663,300 of NC_048266.2, forward strand.
CATAGCGACGGACAACAGCGGAGCCTCGGGGGATCTCGCCAGTGCTTTGTCGGTGTGGGTACACACGATGGAAGCCGGCGATGGCTTGGAACAATGTGCGATGGGGTGGGGAGGAACGGCTGGAGCGGACCGCGTCCTGTTTCTGCGTTGCTCGACCAGCTTTGCGTCGATGCCGCGCGGTTCCGTGGTGCCGTAAGCGGCGGCTCCGCCTACTTCGTCCTCAACGTCGAATGTAGAAAAGTGCCTGTGAGGAGCCGCGTGTACATGCACTGCTTTGGCGATGGGAGAACTGAGAACTGAGCCATGCGAACTGAGCCGAGCTTAATTAAATCTTAATTAAATCGTGTTGGGCGTCATCGGATTGACGGAGTGGCCACACGACGTTCAACAATAGAGGGTCCCGTGGATTGGGATCTACGGAATTTTTTTGCCGGTTAGGGGAGAGAGCCGCACGGCACGGCCCCACCACTGCACGCCCGTGCGAGCGCGCATGCATGCACGTGCACGTGTCCGTCCGCTCGTGGCAGGGGGCGTCGCTGTGGCTGAGGCCGCGCCGGCGTTGTTCCCGGCCGACCACAAAGCTCGCGTCGCGCGCACTGTGCCGCATGCATGCGCCACCTTCTGGACACGACCGTGCAGCTGTTTCCGCAGTGCGCTCTGCTTTCAGTAAAAGATCCTGCACGCGCCTCTCCCTCCCTCTCTCTCTCTCTCTCATATTGACACACACTCACATCTGCTTCCAGCCTTCCACGCATACGCCTGAAACCAATACGGCAATGCACAAGCTTATCTAATCTCTTCTGTCTACATGTCACACCAAAAACTTTGTCGATCACCCGGCAATTATCATTGACGTAGAGGATACCTGTAGATGTTGACGTGGAGCTAGCTACTCACCGTCTCACCGGACATGCTCTCCTCGACCCACATGGCTAGCTTCGATAATCATTGATGGCACCGAGACGATAAGATCGTCGATCGGCCTACGTACTTTACACGTATATTCTATCGTTGCGAGAGGCGAGAGCTCGTCGGCAACTTGCGCGCATGCATGCGGTAGCTCCGGCGGAGAGCAATCATCCCGAGGGGAAACAGATGGCCACGATGAGGCCCTCACCTCACGTGGCCTGATCGATCGATCTCCGTCGTCTTCGTCTCTCCATGCATGCCATCGTCAGGCTTGATCAGAGTCGTTTTATAAAAGCAGACGCCGTCAGCCGTCGGCAACACATGCTAACTGGTAAGCTGCTAGAAAACAATGGCCACTTGTTCATCCCTGACTATCAATGCACTACTGCGTATAGCTAGCCAATGCATATACACTGGGCTTGCGTTGTGCATGCAGCTGGGTCCTTTTCGCATGCATGTCATCAGACCGAGCTGCAGCCACACACATGTTCGCGTTGGAATCTAGATCACGTACGCGCGCGCGCGCGCGCGCTGACCTAGATTCTCCTCGAGGGGAGTGAGCTGGATTGCTGGAATCTGCAAAGTGGCCGGAAACAGCTTACGAGATTCCATTGGTGGCATGCATGCATGGATATGTCGTCGATCCAAAGCAAAGCATCAGCAGCAGCAAACTGGCGCCCCTCGTGTCGCCATATGCTCCGCGCGAGCGCGTACGCGCACGCCAAGGCCTGGATTTATATATGCACCGGTCCTGTCCAGCAACCATTGGTGAGGGAGGTTACTACTGACTGCTTGCCACAGGAATAGAAAAATGAAATCGAAAATATTCGGAGATATTCCCTTTTTTTTCTCCTCGAAACCGAAACGTACGAACATCCTCTATTTTACAAGAAAGTATCCAAATGAATGACACAGGATTATCCAGATAACGCGTTGCAAAGAAAGCTTCTTCTTGTTTTGTTTGTTGGAAGCAAAAGCAAAGAAAGCTTATGACTGTGGCTTATAGAGACAACAGATAGACAGCAGCATTGTTCTCTACAAAATTTGTGCAGGCAAGGTCGTAATGTTGGCCCAAAAGTTAGGGTTCACCGGGCGGGCGGGTCTGTTGTTTCGGCTACTTTTTTGGCCCAACAATGCTTACTCTTCCGACGTATAAAAGCCCGTTATTTTCGGCCCTACAAATGGATTGAAATCCCGTTGTGTCGCAGCTTATTACATTCGCACCACAAACACACAAGACCCACCCGACCAAACTGTTGGGCCCGAATCCTTACATTGGGCTGTACAATATAAATGGGCTGGAGCTCACTGCGGCCCATATAGCTCAGCTTTTCGGACTCGGACTCGGACCCAGTCCAATACTCCGCTGCAGCAGCTTTGGAAACTGCCATGTTCTTTCGCAGATCTGCAGCAGGCCCGCGGCGTGCGGCGGTTTCTGCCGAGATAGATGTGTGAACGGCACCGTATGCTCCCGGCGACCTTTTTTCCCTGGTCGCGGAATCCGTTCGTTATCTTTGGATGCCCCCCACGGGTGAATTAACAAGGCTTCTTTGGGATCGGCAGCCACTCCCCGTCCCGTCCTCCGTGTGGCAACGTGGAGAACGGGAGCCACAGCATATGTTCCCTTGTACAGCAATGGCGCTGCATGCGCCTGCACCGCATCGAGTCATCTAATCTCGTCTTATCTCTGGATTCCCCGACTTGGCTTCTGGTTCCTACTCCTATCAGCAGAGCTGTCAGCAGAGAATTCTGCTACGAGCTTCCTTTCTCTTAAAAAGGATAACGGAGAGGTGCTAAAGTGCAGCCGATTTCGATGAACTTTCAGCAAACAATCCACGACTGTTGGATCCCAATTCCACTGCCCAAGTTGTTTCCTCTACTTCCATCGAGTCAACTCTCCCTGTTCTTCTCCGTCTCTGCTAGGGTGCCACCCATCTTCGGTGGTGTTGGTGTCACAGCAGCCAGATCCATGGCTCTCGCTCTCGCGGATTTGGGCAATGGTCACCTCTATTTACCCTAACACTTCCACAGCCCTCCACGGCCCATGTGTGGTTCTTCGCTGCTTATGTTAAAAAAAAAAAGGTCTAGCGGCGTGCACACTGCTCACATTAGATTTTGTGACTAATTTGAATCCAAGTGAGTTAACTTGATTTTCATTGCAATTGTGTTTGTCCGGGTTGTCCACATCAGATTAGACAAGCATCAACTCAATTTCAACTTCCATATCGGTGTTACCCACACATATATCAATGTATAGCTATCCTATGTGTTCTAAAAAAATAATACGAGTGTTCACGATGACAGTTTTTTTAGGAATAGTTGGGATTGGTCTATAAGCAAAACCTTATGAAAACCCAATACTAGAATTCTTTGCAATAAGTAAAGAAAAACCGTTGACAGTGCTTAGCATACGGGCACAAACTAATGCTAACTATTTCTTCACTTAATAGTTTATAATCCTATTTACTTCATCAACATGGATCATGAACAGATTAAATACAATATATGCATGAGTGGAGTTTTTTTTTTTTGGCTTCTCATTCCTGATGACCTTAAGGTCCCTTTCTGAAGATAAGCTACTGATGTGAGCAATCCAGAAGGCGACGATGCTTGTGTAAATTTTCAACTTGGAAGACATATAAGTACCTGCAAATGGGCCTCTTTCATGGTGCTTGCGTGATTCTTAAGTTTGCACGCGCAGCTCTAATTTGAAACGTTAAGCTTTTTAAAAGAGTAGGATTGCAAAAGAAGAATAACACTTTTTTGACCAAGCATTCCTTTCTTCTTAACTTTCCTTGTTCCATACTTTTTTGCATTCCGATGCTTATAACAAGGTACAATGTCCCTTGCACTCAGGGGCCACGAATGTAGTTACTCAAGAAATTTTAGCCTAATAAGCTACCTCAATGTGTCCTTGATGACACATGTGCATTTGGATTATGGAACAAGGATTGTTGCCTGTGGGGTATGGAACTAGGGCAAAATACCTACTTGAATCTAGTTACCGCATATCCCTAAATTATATATTTATGTATGATCAAAGAGTTTTTGCAGGCAAGTTTTCAAAAAAAAAAATACAGCAGAAGCTAGAAGGTAACATTCAAGAAGCCAAAGCCTTTCCAATTGTCATCATGTATACAGTTATGCAGCAATTAAAGTCATAAAACAAGCATAATAGAAAAACATCCTCCGAGTGCTTAGAAGCTAACTATTGGAGCCATGAAACAGAGAAACATCTGCACAGATTAGACAAAATTCAAATTCAGCAAGTAACCAACAGTTACATAACAATTCATTACACTTACACCCTCAACTGGCCTTGCCGGGAGAGAAAAAACAACCGGCGAAGCAACCAGGAGATCACTAGTTACCATACATGACGCTAATGAATAATCTTAATACAACACTTGTACTACTCCATGACGACCAAATGGTAAAGCTTAGCTTAAACCCTCTCCTTAATGACCGCTACGTTCGACGAGCTCCTTAAACCCTACTCGCAGCCACGGCGGCCCGATGTCTAATATTCCATCGGATCCGCGGCGGCTGCAGGTTAATTAAATTAGACCCATTGACAAAAATTACAGCGCGTGATTGAGCTTGTTGGCTTGATCACGAGAGGATGGAGTCCCAGTCGATCTCCCATGACGGGTACTTGTTCAGGTGCAAGGCGGCTGACTCGTCCCACGGCGCCTCCGTGAAGTCCAGGCTCGCCATCTCCGGGACCGGCGCCACCTGCTGCTGCTGCTGCTGGAACGCCGGTAGGGGAGGAGGCGAGCCGGCGGAGTGCACCGACTCGTCGCCCTCCGTCGTGGTCGTGGACGCCGAGGCCTTGGGCGATTCCGGGGCAGCGGCGGCGGATTTGGAATCGGGCGCGGCGGCGAGGCCCTGGCAGATGGCTGTGAGCTTGGCGTCGACGGAGGCGTCGAGCGGGCCCGCGAGGTGCGAGCCGCCCCGGCGGAGGGACGGGAAGTTGAGGCGCGCCGCGTCGCCGCGGAGGCGGAAGGCCGCCTTGTCGTAGGCGAGCGCGGCGTCCTCGGCGGAGCCGAAGGTGCCGAGCCACAGCCGCGTCCGGTTCCTGGGCAGGCGGATCTCCGCCACCCACTTGCCCCAGTGCCGCTGCCGCACGCCGCGGTACAGCTTCGAGGCGGTCGATGGCGGCGCCACCGCCCCGGCCTGCTTCATGGGCTGCGCCCGCGGGCCGAGGAGCGACGCCACCAGGCCCCGCTGCTGCTGCCGCAACAGGAGCTGCGCCTGGATCTGCTGGATTTGCGCCGGGCTCAGGTGGTTCAGCGCCAGCCCCGCCGCGGCGTCCATCGACAACGTCTGGTACGGCGCCGTCGGCATGGCGTACGACGAGGAGCAGGGCGGCAGGGGCGGGAGCTGCGAGAAGGAGGTGGTGGTGGGAGCTGGCGGCGGTGGCGGGAGCGCGGTGCAAGAAGAGGCGGCGGCGGCAGGTTGGTAGTAGTACGAATCTTGAGGCAAAGCAGAGTGGTAGACGTAAGGGTAGGAGAAGGGGGAGGTGGTGGTGGAGGTGGAGGAGGTGGGGGAAGAAGCACTCCGGATAAAAGGTTCGAGTGCTTTCATGAGCTCCTGGTCCGAGGAGGACGACGAGGAGGAGCTCAGCTGGTTTGTGTCCAAATCTATGGCTGCCATTACGAAGATGAGCAAAAGACTAGCAAGAGCTAAAAACTGGCGAAAAAAATCGAATCTTTTTTTGTCCAAAAACTGAACTGAAAAAGAAATTTGAAAAAAGGGGGCCTGTTTCTTCTGTAAAAGCGAAGAACAGGGATGGTTTGGTTGGTGCAGCCTGAAAGGGGGCTTAAAAACGACCCTTTTCCAGCTTGCTAGATGAAGAAAGCAACAAAACAAAAAGGAAGCTAAAAGAAAACAGAAAGTTCTACGAGAACAGACAAACTAATCCAGGAGAGAAAAAAAGGTTCTCCGGATCTCTGTTCTTCTTCCCTAATGCAAGGAAGAGGAAGACGAAAGGGTTTGAAATCAAAGCTCGAATCTTCTCCGGGTGACGCTTCCTTGCTCGATCAAATAGCACCAGCAAGAACGGCTCCCGGAAAAGGCCTCCTTTTCCTAGCTAGCGTCTACGAGAAGGGTTCAGAGAACAAACCTGTCGCCACCGTGTTCGCGGTGGCTCGCCGTCGTCGTCGTTTGTGGTGGTGGTGGTGGTGGTGGAACGCTCAGCCTCACCGGGGAAGTGGAGTGGGTTCTGGGTTGGGTCGCTGGGGAAGGGGGGGATGGGGAAGGGAAGGCTTGTGCGTGTGGGAGTGGGTGGTGGGGGCGGATGCGTCTCTCTTGGGGAATGGTGGCCTCCGGCGCCGGGGTTTATATAGCGCGGGGGCGGGGGAGGTCAGTCGCCGCCGGGGCCTGCCTGCAAGTAGCGGGCGGGCGCGGGCGTGGCGGAGTCGTGGACGAAACTTCGCGGGGGTGAATAAATGCCGCTGCCCCTGGCGCGTGGGCCCGGCTTGTCTTCTTGGCGCAAGCATGGCTTGCTGAGTGAGCATGGGAAATTACGGCGGCGCCATGTGTGATGCTGCGCTGGGGGAGGTTAGAGTCGATAGAGATGAAAGTAGGTGGGAAAACTCGGAAAAGAGAACAGCGCAAAGAGAAATTCCGATGGAACTTGTTTCTGGAAACAGTTTTCGTGGAATTACGTGTGCTTTCAAGGTTTATTTCGTTTCTTGTATTGGTTATCTTATTTTAAAAAAAGCTAGATGCCTTTGATTTGCTTTGTTCTAAAGAATACGATTTACTCTTTACTAGTTTCGGCAAGGCTGTCATACGATTTCATCCAAATTGGATGCTGTAATCGACAACCATACCTAAAAACAGCCTGCCATATCTTGGAAAATCCTAATGGTATAGAAAAGAGTCTGGACAGCATCTCGTCCTTTTTTCTCTAGGAAATGGTGATCCTATAATATGTATTTGTTCTTAATCTGCTGAGGCGCTCTATTCCATCCTCTCGACTTCTCTGGAGCAAGAAAAGAAGAAAATAAAGCATTCCCACGTACGAGACACATGATTTTATGTTAAAATTGAAATTTGCATCATGTAGAGAAGTGACATGTTCCTGTACCACCATCGAGAAGGGATTCAGGACAGCCACACACAAAAAAGGCTAAGGATCCAGCCGCAAGAAGCATACTAGAGGCGCCCCAGGAGACGCCACGGCCCATCACCCGACCTTCCATGGGCGGGAGTTGAGGGTCACAACTCGCCGGTTCAGCCAGATCGGGGCGAGGCCCGCAAGGGCCCACAACGCACCACCCACTCCTTGGACAAGGGGCAGTTGATGCCATACCGAGAGCATTAAATACAGGGTGTGGCCCTCCTGACCGCCCCACGTCAAGGACATGATGTGGCGAAGGGAGCCGACCTTTAGCCCCCAGGGGGGGGATGTTTGAGGGTGAGGCTACACCCCTCGGACCGCTCAGGATGACCTGCAGAGCGAGACCATGTGCGCGGTCGTACGTGCCCACGCACCCCGGCGTTATCATCTCCCTTACCGCTGGAATGACCCATCAAGATCAAGTCCCCTGCCCCCACGCCAGACCCCTTACGGCCAGCAGGCGGGGCAGGATCCAACGTCAGGCGTAACAGCGTGGGGAGGTCATGAGCGCACTAAGAAGGTCGAGGAAAGTCGGAAGAAGTAGCACACCTCGTCCAGGCCGCTGACTCGGGCTCACCCACTCATCTCCGGTACGTATTGGTGTTTTATACCCGGTAACCTACCAAGGGGTATCCCGATGTAGTAGATTGGTTGGTGGGGGATCGCCGGATCTGGAACTCGAAGATAAAAGCGAGAACACAAGACACGAATTTATACAGGTTCAGGCCGCCAGAGTAGCGTAATACCCTACGTCCTGTTTGGGGTGCTGTATATTGCGTCCTGCGCTTGGGTGTTGTGTAGCCTGATTGTTAGTTATTGATGATGGTTCTGAGCTCACGATCTAGGTACCCCTGCCCTCCTTTATACACTCAAGGGGCGGGATTACTAGTCGGTTACCAGGAGTCCAAGTAGGATTACATGGTATGAGTCCTAGTAGGATTACAGAGGAATCCTAGTAGGAGTCCGCCTTCTTCCTTCCTTGCCCCGACAGTACGGACATCAGCGGCAGCTTCCGTCCCGTTCACTGCCACGGGGTTGGCGGACGGAACGGGGTACGCCGCGGAGCAGGCCAGACTATGCATAAGCGGCCCACACCATACAGGAGCTATCATATAGGGCATGCGAAGCCTACGACCGGCCAAGAAGATAGGACAAGGAGTTCCATTGGTGCAAGGCTTCGGGGACCCCCTCTTTTTTCTCAATATTGTCATCCGATCCTAGGCCTATATAAAGGGAACCGGGCCTTCCTTCTCTCCCTCTCGTATTCATTTTTACACACACCCTTGCATCGCACGAACGTTTGCTTGCAAGCACCCCGTTGCAAGTCTAGTGCACTTGATCCAAGGAACACGACTCCTGCTGAAACTGGATGTAGGGATCTTCCCAAACCAGTATAACCCTTTGTCTCTTTTGTGCTAGTCATTAGAAGTGAAGATAGCGTGGCGTACAATCACTGGTCGGTGGTACGAAACACCGACAAAAGGGGTCAAAATAGGAAGTGAGTCTTGCTCAACTAATTAAGGTGGGAAGTGTGGTCGTGCACCGTGACCACCCAAGTTCGAGGGGGATCCCTTCTCGCTTGAATTTGGGTGCCTATATTTTTCTTCTTGATGGAAAACCATCATTAACCATCTAGTTCCTTTTAGGATGGATCTATTTTTTTAAGAGAAGGGGTCAAAATACAACCAGGAGTCATATTCAGGAGGCTAGCGGAGGAACGAAAGAAGATACGCTAGATGGAAAAAACTACAGAAAACCACTTTTTTGTTAAACAAGTTTGAAAATAGATGTGACCGCAATTCTCCCCGGCGGGTGCATGAAAACCGTGCACCAAAGAAATTATTACCCGCAGAAACAAAAAGTCAGAGCTTCTGACAGCCGCTTGTCAGTCCCGGAGCCGTGCCATGTGGACAGTGGACACATGTGGCGCGCACGCACTACCAGCCGAGCACGTGTCCTAAAGACATGTCACATCGAATATTCAGACACTAATTAGGAGGACTAAATATGAGCTAATTATAAAACTAACTGCAGAACCCCTATACTAATTCGCGAGACGAATCTATTAAGCCTAATTAATCCATCATTAGTAAATGGTTATTGTAGCACCACATTGTCAAATCATGGACTAATTAGACTTAATAGATTCGTCTCGCGAATTAGACTCCATCTGTGCAATTAGTTTTATAATTAGATTATATTTAATACTTCTAATTAGTATTTAAACATCTGATGTGACATGATGTCATCCAAACAGGCCCCCGCACAGGTCGGAAGGGAGTTCAACTTTTACTGAGACGGAGCGACGGACAACGCGCAGTGCAGCCGGTCCGGACCGGACCTCATCCAGTCAGCAAATGTGGCCTCATCTCATCTCATCAGCCCCTCCGGCGCCGCGCCGTGCAACCCCAACCTGTACGTGGAACGAACTGGGGGGAGAGCGCACGATTCCCCCGTCCCCCACTCCCGCCGTCGCCGTCGCCGGAGGCTGCGAAACCACGTGGCTGTAGTAGCAGGTAAAGACTCTCTGACGAGGTGGTAAGAAACGGGAAAAAAAGGAGAGGGAAAAGGCCACCTCAGCCTCCAGCGCAAGAATTCGTGGAAGGATTTGCCATCGCATCGCGCGTATCCTTTTCCCCTCCCGGAAAAGGGTGAAAGACATTGCCGTCGCAACAAATGAGCGAAGAAGCTAGCTAGCGTCCAGCTCCAACGAAAGCAACCCAAGCTAGCTAGCGCGTGAGGCGTGACCTCTCTCTCACGCGGAAACGCACGGGGACTCGCCACGCGAGCGAGCGTGCACGGGGCCTGACCTGTTCAACCACGGCGCGCGCCCGGGCGTCGATCGATGCCGTGACGGCGACAGGGCGCCCGGCGCCGGGGCTGGGGCTTTGACCGTAACCTGAGGCGCGGATGCCTGCCGCTTCACCTCCTCCCTCTCGCTCGCGCTGCACGCCCGGTACTCGCGCGGTCGCGCCTCGTGTTACAGCGGCTGGATACGCGGATTCACCGCCGGAAGGACGGCACCGGACCGATCAACTGCCGGCGAAGTTGCGCGCCGGGCGCCATGGCCGAAACGAAGCAGGAGCGGACGGGGGGAGAGGGTGCGTGGGCGCGAGGCGGGTCGAGCCCCGGTGACGCCGACGCGACACGGCGGGGGTACGATCGATCCACACGGTACAAACGGGGTATCCCCGCGAGCACGGCGCGGCGCTGCGGGCCATTCCGATCCGCGGGCAGGTCGTGAGTTTTAATCCGGGCATGGCGTATTGGCGTTGCGTTGCCAGGGGGATCGGGCATGGGCACCCATGATCGATGGACGCGTCCATTTTATTGGTCATGCCATCCGAGCCAACGTCGGATCAATCAAGGTGCTCCCATCACGGTGGAGTTAATTAGCACGCCGGCGTTGCTGACAGACAGGAAGGGGGTTCGCTTGCACGCGCAGGCTGATGAGCGCTCACTATACGTGCCCCCGTCAACCACGCGGTCAGCTGCTACAACCTACTACTACCGGACCAGCATCGCTGGGGTTGGTATTCGGTTTAAACCGACAATTTGGTTCGGTTTGTTCGGTGTTAGTAAAATTCGGTTTGCGAGGAATAGAAACCGATCGGTGCAAATTAAAATGAAAAACCGACGAACTCGGTGTCGGTATTCGGTACTGTGTTCAGTTTGTCCCTACCTCGTCAGCCGTCGTTGTTCACGCTTGCCCGGGACTGCCCCATGCCGCTACTGCAAGCGCCTGCCCAGGACTGCGCCACGCTGCCGCTGCCCGCGACTGGCTGAGGACCTCACTCCCGCTGCCACGAGCGTGCGCCTTGGCTAGTAGCTGCTCGCTTGCACTGTCGTTGCTCCATGCGTGCCCAACGCCCCAGCGGCCGCTCGCCCGTGCTACCGTTGCCACGCGCCTGGCCGGCAGCCGCTCGCCCTCGCCGCAGCAGCCATGCGCCTCGCCATTGTTGTGCACCGTGCCGCCGCCAGTGCCTCGCGCACCTCAAGGATGGGATTAGATTTCATGGGGAAGTGGATAGGGGTAGCGCTGATGCAGGAGCAGGATGGGAAAGGAGTGACGGAGGGATAGGGAAAGGATCGATGGTGGGTCAGCAGCACTCAACAGGGGTGGTGTGGCCTTGGGCTTAGCTGGAGTGGTTGGAGATGGGTCGAAGTCCCTGTGGGTCGTCGAAGAAGGAGAATTTGTTGGATCGGGAAGCTGCTACGTTTGGTGATTCGGTTCCGCAGGGAGTTGAAACCGAAGCCAATACCGAGCACCGATCTGGTCAAAAATCAAAACCGACACCGAACTGAAAAACCGAAAAAACCGACATTTCAGTTTGGTTCGGTGATCATTTTTCGGGAAAGAAATGTCCACCCTAAGCATCGCCGTGCACTCCCCTCGCAGGCAGCCACTACCACTGGCTCGGGCTCGGCGACCAGCAGCTGCTGCCGGTAATCTGTTGGTATCCGATGCCCGGTGCCCCGCCCCCGTTGACGCGACCGGGCGGCCAGGTCGTCTGCACTCTGCCGCCCGCGCGCTAGCCTTCACTGCTCCCGCCGTGGTGGGACTGGAAGCGGAACCGAGTGGTGGTGGGGTTGTGGGGGTCACCAGTCACCACTACGAGCTCGAGATAACGAGACCTCCCATCCATTTGTGATTTGTGCCCTCGGTGGCTGGGTTGTCCCATGCGGCTCGCGAACGAGCTCCTCAAAGCATGCTATAGGACAAGAGATTTGTGGGGGTCGGTTCTTCCAGTCCAAACGTACTACGCTGGACCCTATTTCTGGAAGGACGACGCACGCGCATTGGCGCTTTGTTTTTTTGTTTCTTGTCAGGTTTCGGCTTCGTCCTAATCATTATCGACCTTTTGGTACTGTGTGATTGAACTCACGCTAATCTGGTAATTTCCAGTAAGAACCTTGAATTTCTTATTTTTATTTTTCTCTTCCAAAAACCTTAAAACGGTTCGGTGAATCTTTTTTTCTTTAAAGCAAAAACAAAGTGACCTCAAGTCAGCAGACTCTTTCTCCGCTGGTTATTAGTAGACGTGTTATGATGCATTATTTTTTTAAAAAACAATAATCAATACTTAGTTATTTTATTATATGCATGTTTGGTGTATAAACGTTATATGAGCAGATTCTTATTTCAAAGATCTTTTTATATGATATTGATCCGTAGCAATTTATATTATATTGTGAGATAAACTGATGGTCAAGTATACCTTTAAAGACTTCTGAAATCATGATATGGCAACTGAAAACGGACGCATGGATTGGGGGTACTCCCTCCTTTTCAAAATGTAATTAAGGCATGTTCAGCTGGACGCGGCTTCCAACACCTCTCCTTGATCAAATTCTTGTATATTGTGTATGACTATAAATTTGATAGCACCTTCAAATATGAATCAATAACCAAATTTGTACGATATAATAATCTACAAATAATTTCAATAATTATTGATCAAAGATTAAAAAAAATGAATCTTAAGTTGTGTGCGCCTCTTGAAAAGGAAAATGTGGTAGCAGTATTTTAACTAACTTCAAGAAATCAAATGTGTGGTTACAACTATGATTAGGTGGCCAGTTTCAAGCTCTGAAACGGTTGTTGGGCTGCTCAAGCCAGGCCTAATCAACTGTCAGGACCTGCGCCCTCTGCCCTGACCTTATCTCACACCTCACATTTACATGTGGCCAAACGCCGAAGGCACAAACAGTTGCGTGCTTTTCCCTTCCTCTGAGGGAAGCTAGCTGAATCATATACATCAGACCTCTAGCCCAAAGCCATCAAGCAGCAGCATCCTCATTTGGTCGTACCTAAGTTGGACGACCTAGTGCAGATGTGACATCCTACTCTGCAGATTCATCTCCATCATTCATGTTTGTGCAAGATAACCGGCCGAAGCCTCTGGAACCACAAAATGTATCATGCCTATGCTACTTTATTACACATATATTCGTTCACCAACATCCTCCACTCGATGATCTTGTGTGCAAACAGGTTTATTATCTATAATATCTGTGCATTAGCAAGAGGTTTTGTTAATTGATGAGGAGATAGGGATGGAACAGTTCAAGGTTGTGTCATCCTCTCATCCTGAAACTCCAGATAAATGCAGGGAGCCGTTTCTCTGTCGTCTGCAGTTCTGCACGTTCCTTTCTTTTTCTTTTGGTTTCTTTTCCTTGTCCTGTGATCTTTCTCTAGCCTTTTCTGGCTGAGGTGAGCCTACTTTGCGATGAAGGATCAGATGGATGGTCTCGCATTGTTTGCCGGGTCACATCAGGGTTTGCATGATATGTTTGGACAGATAATTAAATTATCTGTCGACTGTCATAATTTCTCCAGAATAAATTATCTCCCTCTCTACTCTGCCGTTTGCAATGGACAAAATAATACGTTGAATTGGCTTGGTTGTTTCATTCTATATCAAGAGGCTAGCAGCTAGCAACCTGAGAGTTTATTTAAGCGACAACCCGAAATCAACGAATTGAAAGTCCGATGCTACACAACTAACATGTCAAACCACAATAGAAATTAACAATAATTCATCATAACAAAGCATGTATATGTTATCCATGCTTTGCTTGCATATGTATTATTTACTTAGGTGTCTAAGTGCTTGCAAGAACTTAATGGACTTAACAAAATTGGCTCCATAAGACCAAATTTTTTGGTGTTTGCTGATGTACACTTGAAAAAAAAATTGGTTCAGCTCTAAAGCCACCCAGATAGATATAGCTCATTGGATGACCCTTCATTTGTTAAAATATGATACCTCTCCGATAAGAAAAGAGATAACACGAAATGATAGTACACCAAGCATCTTTTTCGTAGTTTCACAAGGTATACAATGTGGATCCTCTTTGAACAAAACTGTTGTAAAAAACAAAGGAAAAAAAGACAATGATGGGTGGCTCCACCAACCATCAAGAGCAAAATACACCTTTTACAAGCAATCTTTCTCCTAAAACCTATAATATCATTGCGAGGGTCGTCACATCCTACGTCAAATAGCTATTGTTCTAAATTGTGCTGTATAGCTAGCAAAGCCACAACTTAACAACAACGTACATGGAAATTGAAAACTAATGATATCCTCTAGCCAGTTTTGCTAAAACAAGCATTTCACTACACCAGTAACCCTTCAATTCCCACTGTCTACTCATAAATGTAAGTCTATTTAGGGTTGTTGTTGGTCAAAACATTTTTAGTGTTGATTTTGACCACCACGGATATGTAAAATTTAGCATAGATTGACAACAAACACTTTCCTATTACATTGTTTTTTTTAAATACCAGACTGAAGTTCATGTCAATATTATAATGAACTTATCTTTTGTGATAAAAAGAAGCGCAAAAAATGATTTTCTTTGGTTAACTAGAACTGAAACATCAAAATATAGAGTTTATTTCACATCAAATACAAGTATATGCTAAAAACATGTTTTTACGTCCTATTGTGTTCACCGTTCAGCCCACATAAATTGCTAATTTATGTCCACAATGTATGAAGTAATGTTCGCAAAAAAAAATGTATGAAATAATGTTCGCAAAAAAAATGTATGAAATAATGTGTCGCTGACTATCGCTAACTCTAACTACCGGCTCTTGTTCCAACGAACGTATGGTCAGGTCAATGGAACCCCCAACGGAAGCATCACAAGCAGCCGGCGAGCGCGAGTGCTTGAGGAAGACGAAGAAGGGGAGATCACGTGGAGAAAGGATACGGCGAAGGGAATGCTTATACTTTGATCCGGATCCGGGAGCAGGAACAGCGAATGCCAGCCAGTCCCCCTCCGATCCATCCCCTCTCTGGCTCTCTTCCTAGGAGCCCGTCGCCCACGCACGTACCAATGATTCCTCCGCTCCCCCGTCAGCTGTTCATCCTCAGCTCGCGCCGCGCGCGGCATCAACGCCGCCTGACATGATCCCACGAAATCCGTAGCTGCAGGGCAAATGGCCGCTTTAAGTAGTGCCAAAGTAAGCGCCATGGCGA
This sequence comes from Setaria viridis, assembly GCF_005286985.2. Classification (NCBI taxonomy): domain Eukaryota; kingdom Viridiplantae; phylum Streptophyta; class Magnoliopsida; order Poales; family Poaceae; genus Setaria; species Setaria viridis. Next base: position 7,678,327 of record NC_048266.2, read on the forward strand.
GACACTGTTGCAAATTGCAACGCAACTTGGAGTATATATGTATAAGCTTCTGGTGAAAATTCTCACGACGAGCATGCGTGCGTGCTTGTTGCTGAAGCAGGTCAGAGCTCGCGGGGTATTAACAAGTTAACCGATCGGCTTGCTGCTGAGCAAAGTCAGTCTGTCGCGCGCGGCTGCTCCCTGCCACAGCATCGCATCCCGCCCTCACGTGCGGAGAGATCTCCCGGCCTGTCCGGCGACTCGCCGGCGCCGTAATCCCATGCGCAGCTGGAGGCGCAGGAATCCTGTTTCTCTGACGAGCAAAGCCGCATAAACAAATGGCTGCTTGGTCAGAGCTCGCGAATCAGGCAAACATCGTCGTCGTGCAGGCCGCGAAGCTCCATGGCTCGCTGCCCTTGCACCTGCAGTTGCAGCCGCCGCATTTGGTGCATTGATCATGCGGGCAGGGTATTTTAATCCTCGGATGCGGTAGCTAGGACCGGACCGGTGGTTGCAGGAGAGCTCTGAAGCCCGAAACCTCATCAGAGTCAGAGCCAGAGCCATGAGGTTGCTCCAGCTCTCTGACTTTGCGACAGTATTTTAGGGCGCCTAGTGGAATGCATGCACGCGGATGGTGTTGGTTGCGTTGCACCCTGCAGTTGGATCAAAGCGTTTACCGCGCGAGATTCTTCCGGTTCCGTCGATTGGGAGCAACGCATCGATCGAGATGGCGCGCGCGCGCCTAACGCCAGCTCGGATTGACATCGGATTAGGATCATAGTGGTGTGGTGTAAGAGTATGCAGGTTCAATGTTTTCTTTGTCTGTTGGAATTGAGAATCCTCACCCAATTTCCTGGACTGCACATAAGTTCTCGGAGCAATTTCACCGAAACCGTTTGCACAACACGCTGTAGGGCAGAACAATGGCACGTTTACTTTGCTCAGTAACTGCCAATTTTTGGTGTACTGTTCAGCAAGCCATTCCTTGGGTCTTTCTGTTTGTCACCGCAGTGACCTTTTCAGAGGAACTTGACTGATTGGACACAACAGTTTATGTAATGCATAGTTCATACAGCCATAATAGCATCAGGTTACTGAAATTAATAGCAGTGTATAATGACTTGATTCCAAAGCTTAGGAAACTACAAAAATCCTGAACTAGAGCACTAGCAACTAGTTCTCTTGGGCTACAGTTTGATTCTCCTTAATATTTTTTCTTCTACGAACTGAAATTGAAACATAGAAACCTACTAGTTCTAAGCTCCAGCAATAACTTGTTAACCAAATCACCCTTTTTGTAAGAAAAGTGCAAGCTTTGCAACTCTGATTTCATTTTCGAACTGGAGCTTTGAATGTATATTTTCTTTCAACCAAAGGGAGGAGACATTTCAAGCCTTTAAGCTTTTTTAGTTAGGGTGTGGTTGGTAGAACTCCATCTGATTCTGATTCTCTATGGAGCTGATTCTTTGAGAGGAGTGATCCTGTAACTGAAAGTGATTCTCTTTTATTCTTTAGCATAAATTTTTAAATTTAGGATGGAGAATCACTTCACAAAATCAGGAGGAGATACTTTTTCCAGCTCCCAACCTCTAAGTTCATTTCAGAGAATCACTTCACAGAATCAGTAGAGAATCATTTCTCTCTGAAAAACCTGTTTGGTACAGCTCCTGTTGGATTCAGCAGAGAATCAGCTCTGAGAGCTCTGCCAAACACACCCTTAAAAGAGTACCGAATTCTTCTTGTCCGCGATCATGCTGAAATCAGATTCCAAAGGAAAGTATCTACGGTGAGCACGCCAGTTCACCTGTGGCTCTACCAACCGGTTCAAACCCGGTCCTCAAGTCTTAGGTTAAATCTTGAGAACGATAAACCAAGGTTTCATTTGACCATATGTGGACACACAATTGGGTGTGCAAATGAATCCACTTACTTGTCATGGCCCTGACTCTTGAGTAAATGTGCAAAGCTGTCTTGATCAGTTACATGATCATGGCAAGCAATGGATCATCACAAGCTCTACCAGGGCGATGTGAAGACTGAAGAGAAGACTGACTCCAGCTTTAACAAGTTTACCTTCCCAGGAGGGTCCAGCACGTCAAGGTAAACAATTCACACTCACATCTTCACCGCAAGGTCTCCTGCCCCATCTGCAAGCATTCTTCCTGTGTAACAAAACAAGGGTGCCCTCGACGGAATGGCATGAGAAAGAGCAGTACATATTGACGAACACTGCTTTGTCGCCATCAGATCACACTGGCCCAAGTGACTCAGAGAGTACGGTAGACTTTACCTAATGTGATGGGCCTCTTCAGTCTGCCTCCTTGTTTCTACGAAATGGAATATAGATTCACTGCAACCCATAATAGCCAAGTAGCCAACTTGCTGCAATAGTTGGTGATGCTACATGGCTTGAAGCTGACCAGTGAAGCTCGCCTTTAAATTCTTCCTTATGGTAGGCCCTGTGAGTTTGTTTGGCGATTGCTCGCTTCAGAAGAATCACCTTGAGCGTAACTGTGTAAGAAGGCTCACTACTGCCTGAGTGAATAAGTTAATTCAACCTGTTATGATGGACTGTACACTTCAGAAGAATCACATGGGAGTGCAAGGCTCGCAGCTACCTGATTGCATAAGCCAATTCAATCTGCTATGATCAACAAGCAGATGCCTCACCAGTTTATTCTTGTTTACTGCTCTTGATCAGATCAGCCATGTTACCATCCCACAAGCAACAGAACTCAGTTGGGAGATACAGGAATAAGGATGAGCCAGCAAAATCACTCCACATGCACTCAGACTTTGGACAGTACATGATGCTTTGCAGAAAATTCAGACAGCTCAAAAAGTGAGTTTATCATAGTACCAAGCTTCAGAACCAACATACCAGGTACACCAGCAGATTGCATCCAACTGATGCAAGAGCCAAAAAGGGGGCCAAGCAGCAACTCAGTGACAAGAAACCTAAAAGGGTCAACACAATCCAGAGCAAGGCAATGCAGAATAGGTGATCTCTGCGTGTTTTTGGCTTCTACACAGCTACAAGACTACGCCTTTAACTTAACAGTTACTGGGATAATCTGATAAGTGGGTACAAGATTTTGCTAGTAGAAGAAGCCAAGGACCTTCCCTCCCACACTCTTTCTCCTTGCCTCTTCGTGGTCCATGATGCCAGCAGAGGTGGTGAGAACGATGTAGCCGAACTGCAAAACACAAATTATAAGGTTCTTAGGAAACATGGTTTGAAGGATTTCAAGCTGCATAGTTTAGTGATGCTTGCACAAAAAGCTATTAGTCACTTCCAATGAACTAACCTGACGTGAGGGAAGCAGCCTTGCTGTCCAGGACTCAATTTCCTTCACACCAACATCAAAACGAGGGCTGATCACACCACATTTGTTGAGCCTTCCATTGAGTTCAACTACTATCTTACCAGAACGATGATCATCAACAAACTCAAATTCACCAATGTATCCTGCAGTGAAAAGCGCAACATCATCAGTTAGTGAGTTGGCAACAGCCCTATCATAGTTTTAAAAATCCTGATCATGAGTAAGCATGTCAATGATGAATGATACAAAACATACCATGCTTTTGCATGACGATGAGGAACTTAATGATGACCTTCGAAGACGGTCTGATCATGACCTGGCGCTTGCCGCGCTTTTCAGCGTTGTACATGCTCTTGAGGGCATCATTGAGCACACTTACTCTCACCATTTCTGCCGCACATATGAGAAAAGAAAGAGCATCAGCTACATGATCATTGGTGAAATCATAAACAGTGTCAACTGAGGCAACTGCAGATGTCAGGTACTTCTTTTTGGAATAGAATGCAGTTAATGAAGGGCTGAGTAATCAAGCAAGCATATCAAACATAATGCACTAGTTGCACTTGTAAAGTGAACTGTAGTTCGAAAGGGTTCAAGTTGTAGAGCATGCATATTCCTCCAAAATAACAGCTTAATTTCGCTGGCTAACAACAAAGAACTAAGCAACAACACACTGAAACAAATCCACCACTCAGGTTCGGCACCTAAGAATAGTCAAAGCAATCACCATATCGACGCAAGTCGCAAACGACAGTAAGTCACCAGCAGCAGTAGAAACAATATTCATTGTTCACCCTCTAACACACATGCAGGCATCAGGTCGAGCTCCTAAACAAGGACCATGGTAACCTTCACAGGGTGTCTCCTAAGCGATACAGCCATAGATGCGCGCTCCAGTACAGCTACTACAAGAACCTTGCAAAAAAATTCTCACCTCTGCAGCTCTACTACGCGAACAGCTCCCGACGGAACGGATACACATCTACGGCGAGTTCATACCAGGGACGGAGACGCACGAGAGAGAGAGAGAGAGGACGTACCTTCGGGCGAGGCTTCGGCGTCGTCGGCGGCGGCGCAAGGCCGGGAAGGCCGAAGAGTTTGGGGACTTGAGGGGTGGTGGCGGCCGAATGGGATCGCGATGCTGGTGGGATCTAGGGTTTTCACTCGTGCATTTTATACGGTTCGCATATGGGCCCACCTGTCATACAAAATGTTGGCACTGGGGGGTTTTGTTTTGTGCGAGTCTTCTCCCATCAACGGCCCACGAAAGGGACGAGAAATGGGCCGCGTTTGTCATCTGGGATCTGCTTCCTTTCTTCCTTTTTGAGGCTTTATATATCAACCGGTCATTTAGCTAGTTACATATGCAAAGCATGAAAGCATGGAGAAGTCTGCACTAAGCACAAATTTCACAGTATCATCTACGAGAGAACGAGAACACGCAGGTCTGCCAGGGTTCAAATCTGTGGCTTCGGGTACAAATTCTGCCGAATGATCTGATGCAGCGGCCAGCGGGCGGATAGAAAGAACTACGACGTATCCATGTACGAGGCAACACAAATACAGGCAGGAACCAAATACAAAGCACTCAAACTGTTCTTTTCTAAAACAAACATTCTCATGTAGAACCAGCAGGCAGATTTGTAGATGTTTATGTATGTAACAGATATACACAGGAGCAAGCACGCGCCTATTTTATCAGGTCATGAAGGGCAACTTAAACTTGCACCCACGCTTGCAGAATTACCTGAGAGACTCGAAGACAGGAGCAGAGAGCTTCTGAAGCATATACAAGAACTGCATGGGAGAACCTAGAACCCTTCAATCGCTGACATAGGCGAGCCGTATCGGTATGCTGGACATGCTGTTGCCGACTTTCCTGCCTAAATAAATTGTTCAGTTGCCATTTGCCACATTTGTTAAACGCTGGGGTGAAACAAGAGGGCTTCTCATGATGCTTACCATTTCCAGGAGCTGCGTTAAATATATCCACGGCCCATCGGCATCGAAAGCTTGTAGACTTGTAGTTGACTGCATCAGGAGGCACAGAGGCAGGATGGTGCTCTGCTCCCATGCAGCAGAGCCCATCCCTAGCTACTATTGCAGATGCAGCAAGCAGCCACTGCTCTTGGTCTGCGAGACTGCAGGGTCTCCGTGGAAGATGGCAGCAATCTATTCGCCATTTTGCCAGATTATGTTGGAGAAGTTGCCATTAAGTCCTCCAAGCAAAAGCCTGTTAAGATATTATGCCCCATGTGAATAATTTCCATACAGCAGTGCCAAAACCTGACAAATTCCCAACATATGTAACAACCATCCCACTAGTCCATAGTAATACTCAATCTTGAGCTAAAAGAATCACAAAAGAGCAGTTTGAGACAGTACAATACTTTATGTCTGACTGCTGAGAGGTTAGCAACAAAAAATTTATGCTGGCTGATCTCACCAACTACTGTGATGCGCATACTGACTTTAGCAAATGCAGTAGCTTAAGAAGCTTGGTTTGTGGTATCATGGAATAAGCTACTGGACTAAAAGTACCCTCCCCAATCCCCATCTCATTTTTCAAGGGGGCAGAGGCCACAGCAAATGAACTACACATACAATAAGACAGTTAGACCAGCAGCAGGCACTCTGATCAGGCAATTTTAAAAGGTTGGCTTCTTTACCATGTGACAAAAAACCTTATCATTCTCAGCATAGGCATCAAAAGTGCAAAACCAAGACCTTCTGGACAGCAAGCACCCAATCTTGCTCCCTTGCACTAACTGGATATACAAAGAGGATAACACCAAGAAACAGATAAAAAAGATTCTGATTCAAAAGTGTGTGTATCATGTCATTGTGAAAGGATCACGTGGAGTCAAAGCTAAACTTGAGCAATCATCCCAGATGAGCAACACTAAGATTGTCAAAAGTTGATAGACTGTTAGCACTACAGTTCTGAAGGAAGAGCTATAGAAACCTCATCATATGAGTTCAAAATGTGACACTAGGATCGCTCTAAAAATTGATGTGTTAATTAGATAACTACAAACCAGACAAGACAAACACATCATGGAGAAAAGCAATTTATTTGCAAGGATCAAAACATACCTTGAAAAAAGATTCGATCTCTCATTTAAATCAATGTGACAATCTAACTGCAAGAGCTGTCAGGCACAAGAATGCTAAGTATCCCATAATTACATGCCATTCCTTGGCTAACCAGCAACACCTCAAAGTCACAGCCCCTTTAATATCAAATGTAGCAATGACAAAACCAGGTACCCCTCTTGCCTTCCATGTCATAGCTGGTACTGTTACTTCACGTGTCCCATCAGCATGGAGAAAGTCTGAGAAGCTACCAGTATGAGCATTAAATATAATCCTGTTGAAAGAGAAACAATATTAGGACTCAACAAGAAATTTTACGATAGCCACTAAAAAAACACACAACATAAAACGGTCAACTTATAACAGGTAGTTCAACCCAAAAGCTGTACACTTGTGAGGTGCAGCTATCAAACCCTTTGGTAATAAGGAAGGCTAACCTTGGTTTAAGTGCCTGAAGAATATACTGAGTTGAATTAGCTGGAAGCGTATGCATACGATCATATAGCCCCCTGCCATTAGCCAATTACCTTGTGAGGATATAGTAATCACACGTTCAGGGTCACATGAACAAATTACCGTAATACGGGTGATTCCATAGGAGGGATAGACTAAGAATCTAATCATAATACACATACTATCGATGATTTTTACCTTTGTTTCGAGCTTGCGAAAACTGATGAATGATCTGAGACAATTTCCTCTGAAGATGTGGTAAGACCAGTAACTTCTGCGTCAAACTTATGCAATGGAAAATGAAGCAAAACTACAGGACCAGACCCGGATTCCATGCTGTTTCGCCTCCAACTAGTGTCAGTGGAACCTTCTCTTTTTTCACATCCCAAAGGGTAACATTCTGCTTCATTCAGACTTTGGAAATGATGGCTTTCCCTCTCCATGAACTTCTCAACACCAAACCGCAAATCATTATTGCCACAGAGCAGTGCCACGGCATTTATTGATACAAAACTTACATTGCTGATCTCAAAAGCACCACATCCACCAGAATCCAATCCAGGCAAATGCTTGGCCCTGCGGCGTACAAATTTTCCCTCCAAATTGGCACATGTGCCCACGTCCTTATCACCTAATGCAATGAGAAGAGGAAGACCAGAGTAATGCCCCAATATCCCCTCAAACTGCTCAATAACAGATATCCATTTGCGCTCTGTTAACTCTGAACCCTTTGCTGAAATGTCCCCAAGGACTACAATCATATCCGGCTTCAATGTTTGAATAGAATTCTGGAGAGAGAAAAAAAGGCATGATGGCGAATGAAGGTTGTGCGCACAGCAATCCAAAAGTTTGAATGCTAGGATGCTACGAATCCTAAAGTTCATAATGTTCATAATCATCACACTTCACAGAATTACAGTTATCTACAATAATTTAGTTTTTTCCCCCAAAATGAAGCGGAGTACATTGTAAAATGCAAATTATGACCGCAAATTAGCTTCCGATAAAATCAAACCAATGGATACTTAAAAGATCAAAACATCAAAGCAAAGGACCAGCTAGGCGGAATGCGACTGACCAAAATAAGTCCCAGCAAATCATAGTGAGTGGACTCCAATTAAGTGAACACTGAAAACATGACGCTCCACTACATTTGGCACCCCAGAGCAGCAAATTTGCATGTGCACTAGCTCACCAAACGGCTATAGAAGACTAACATTTCAGTTATCTAACAAATTTTCGAAGAAATTCGGGACAGTCGCTCGCATCTGAATCTGATCACTCACATCGAAGAACTTGTACATGACGTGGTCCCTGAAGAACCGGTCGGCGTAGGTGGCGTCCGACCCGAGGAGCATCAGGTCGGCCACCATCATGGCCCTGAGGTCCCCGGGGCCGCTGGCGGCGGGCGGGCCCCCGGAGCAGGAGGGCGTGGAGAGCCAGTCCTCGAACGCGAGCAGCGCGGCGACGAGGAGGAGCGGGAGGGCCGGGTTGGGCCACGCCGCCATCGTCGCCGGTGTGGGGAGACCGGGGAAGGGGAGAGAAGAGGGGCGGGGTGGCGGGTGAGGGCTGTGGCCTTCTGCGTCAGGATTTCGGTGTGGTCGCCGCCGGCCATGGACAGGCGGCTGTTTTGCTTGTTTATTGCTCTTGCTCGCGGTAAATTTTGACCAGGGGCGTAATCAACGATTCTTTTTTTTTTTTGAAAAACCAATCGACGGTACAATTTTTTTTTTCAGATTAGCCGAGAATGGTTCAGATTCCAATTTTTTTCTCCCTAAGACCCTATTTTTTGTTTATGGACAGTTTAGAGGGAGTTTTGGAGTAAGGAGTTTGACGCTATGAATTAGCATGTCGAATTTCTGGAGTCTGTTCTTCAAACATTGTAAAACTGGACAACCCCAGTTAACCTTTTGCTTTCAATATAAAGCAGGGCAAAAGTGGTCTGTTATCTGAAAAAAAGACCCTATTTGGATGCTGTGATTGTGATTTTTTTTCACATGTAATTAGCTTCCAGTTGTAATATTCTGTGCACAACGTGAAGGGACCCTTTAAAAAAAATCCGTGCACAACGATACAATCGAAATTTCTTTTGTCATGTACAGTACACTTCAAAATTTCAGTGTCTTGTAAAATAATCGCGAGGTTACCCGTGCAAATAGCTCGGTTGGATCCAATAACGGCTACAAATAGCTCTGAATTCTGATCTAGCAAGGCCTCAGGTGCTTCCAATGTCACATTGAACAACTTCGTGGAGCTCCATCTCTGTAGCAATCAAGCTAGTGCCTACCTTTCCGCCTCACACAGAGGCCACCAAATATGCTTTTAAGCAGATCAGTGAGAAAGTCCTTGTTACCTGCGGCTTCGTATTCACCCTCCCCTCATCTCATGGTGAAACACCTGCCCGTAGCCTTCGGTCAAGCTTCCATCAGATTTCATTTTGAGCTGACTGCCCTCAGATCGCTTCCAACACAATTTGTGGCTGCATCTCTGCTATGTGTGTGTTGCTCTTTCTTTACTCTCGTCATCAAACTACTTGGTAATTCCTTCAATCGGTAGGTTTGTTAGTATTTGGGGACGCAATTCCTTTTTCATCTTCCAAGAATGAGCTACGGGTAATTCGAAAAACAAAGCAAGTGTGAGGTTCTTAACATCAGCTCGGATAAGAATCATGCTAAACAAACATGATAAGACAAAACTGGAAGTAATACCAAAATGTTACTAGTAGATCAAGTACTACAACGACCATTCTGCTGAAGAACAGCTAGCTTTCAGGATCATTTAAATTTAAGTCATGTGCTAGGAAGAAGTGACTACTACACTATACTCGTCAGCAAGTCTACAGAGTAACTCAAACAAATTCCTCATAGATAACAATGACTTAAACTTGGACTATGACCAATTAAAGATAAGCAGTAGTTCTATTGCTGAAAAAAGACCATGGACAGTTGCTGATGAGCATGAGTTGCAATTCTACAATCCACCTGAATGATATCCAGAATATTAAATATTTCAGGATGATAGTTGGACTTCATGGAGCACATCACCAGCACAAGCTGCGGCATAATAACCTGCAAAACCAGGAACAGAGTCCTCATGACAGTCGATGAACTTCAATCTGAAATGCTTCCCTCTAAGTTTAGCTAATGAAGAAAAGCTTAAATTGCTAGTCAACCCCTTTGCCTGCAGCATCTTCATGACACAGTGTCAGGGCACTAGCCGCTTCTCCAGGCTGAGTCCTAACAGGGCAGGCCTTTCAACAATGTGCTGAGGCTCCATTCCGACCTCTTTGATCAAGAACTGAATCTTGCGGATAAGGTTCTCCTCAGAGTATCCTAGAATACATGGCATCTTGGACACTGCAATTGCAACTTCACTCTCAGAGCAACCAAGGGTACTCTTCAAAAACTTGAGCTTGGGAGCAACCTTCTCTTTGTTGATATCAGCGACAGCTGAAATTGCGTGCTTGAACATCCCCGAGCTGTGGTGCACCCCAAGCTCTTCTACGCGTCGCACCAATTCCTGGACATGCTCTGGGTATTCAGCTAAGCATCCGCACTTTGCTCTGGGCAATATCTCCAACACTTAGGCCACACTGACGAAGCAGCGCGATGTTAGGCTTTGACCACCCTCTCAATATCTGAAAATAGGACGTCGTTCCCCTTCTTATTCTTATTCATGATAACAAGGAGCCGCTCAAATGAGCCATAGAAGGAGATGAAGAACTCCAGCTTGGGAACGACATTGCGGTGGCGGACAAAGCGTGAGCTGACCAGGAGGAAACGAGCGATCTGGGGAGCAGACGAACCGAGGCAGTCGCGAAGGGCGTGGAGGCGAGGGCCGACGTTCTTCACCGTGGAGCGGAGGAGAAGCGGATCTGCGACGACGATGTTGGCGATGTCGGCGCCGGAGAGGCTGACGCCGGAGAGCAGGGTTGGAGGCGGCAGTTGGAGAGCTCCTCGACTGCCTTCATGCACAGGCTAAAAAATCACAGGATTCATCAAAATGCTAATAAACAAGCTTTGGTTACAGGATATTTTGTTTCCTTATTCGTGGATTTATTTCCAGAAGAGATAATGTTCTCTATATATGCCAGTCTCAGATTTACATAATAAGATAATCTTAGGGGGGGCAAGTCAAGATAACCCGTATAAAAGGGGCATATTCTGTGGAAAATGCAAGAACAACGAATTAGTTCTTGCCATCTATTTTTGGCAGTCAGTCTCCCATTCCTCAACACCAAATAGAACCATCTTGGCCAGAGGTCTATGGAACCAAAACAGTTCTTAAAAATCAAGAATATATTGTTGGCCACAACAATTTGGTTTACACAATTGTTTCATAGAGAGTTTCTTCTCAGTAGCAATTTCGGCCACTACTTGAAAGTAGTGGTTCAGCCTCAGTGAAGTAAAATGTAAACATTAGCAGAAACAAAATGAATCCGATCCACTAAAAACGAATTAGGCAAGCCTTAAAGAAGTATCGGTGGGTGCTATAAATGTCAGTAGAAACAAAACTTGCTGAGCAAACACCGTTAGAGAAAAAGGGAAAGCTAGTGCTGTCAAATTCCATCTAGCTTAAGTGATATAACAAGAGCCTATCCGCAGAAGAACAACTCACTTAAGGATAATCCTCAGCCATTTACTACACAGAAGAAGCGACTAACAAACACGTGCAGTAAGGTCCTTGACAGAATAATAGATAACCATAACTTAAACTTGGACTATGAGCAGTCAGAGATTACTAGTTCTACTGCAGAAAGAAGAATTGGGAATGCCCGCACCATTGACAGCTGCTAATGAGCGTGAGTTGCAGTTATACCATCTGCCTAGAGTATGAAAAAGATTGGAACATTTTAAGGTGTTCAAAGTTGATACGGCACAACACCAGCACGAGCTGTGGCATAATCATCTGCAAGCCCAGGAACAGAGTCCTGGTGACTGTCAATGCACCTCAATTTGAAAGTCTCCTCTCCATATATAGCAAATGTGTAAAAACTCCGATTGCTATCCAGCAATCCCTTAGCCAGCAGGACCTTCATGACACAATACCGGGGCACTAGCCTCTTCTCCAGGCTATATGCGAACAGGGCAGGCCTTTGCAGAATGTACTGAGGCTCCAGTCCAACCTCGTTGATCAAGAACCGAATCTTGCGGTGAAGGCTCTCCTCAGATATTGTTAGAATGCTTGGCATCTTGGACACTGCAGTGGCAATTTCACTCTCGTGGCAACCAAGAGTACTCTTCAAAAGTTCGAGCCTGGCAGCAACCTTCTCTTTGCTGATATTTGAGACGACCATCACCGCCTGCCAGAACATTCGCGAGCTGCAAGGAACCCCAAGCTCTTCCGCGCGTTGCACTAACTCCTTGATGCTCTCTGGTCTGAATACAAGCACCCTGGCTCTGATTGAGAACAGCCGGGCAATATCTCGACCACTTAGGCCACACTGATGAAGCAGCGCGATGTTAGGCTTGATCACCCTTTCAAGATCTGACCATAGAATGCAGCTGTGATTCTTTATGATCACGAGGAGCCTTTCAAATGAGCCGTAGAAGGAGATGAAGAACTCGAGCTTTGGAACGACGTCGCAGCCGCGGACAGCGCGTGAGCCGACCAGGAGGAAGCGAACGATCTGGGGAGCGGACAGACCGAGGCGGTCGCGGAGAGCAAGAAGGCGAGGGCCGACGTTCTTGGGCGAGGAGCGGAGGAGAAGCGGGTCCGCGACGACGATGTCGGCGATGTCGGCGCGGGAGAGGCCGACGCCAGAGAGCAGGGCGAGGATGGCGTCGGGGTTGGAGGCGGAGTTGAGACGGCAGTTGGAGATCTCCTCGAATGCCTTCCTGTTATCTTTGGATGCTCCATCGAAAGCCTTCTGGGCTGTCTTCCTGGCTTGAGCTGGGGCTAGGCCGCAGGCGGCGACGAGGTAGTCCTCAAGGGAGAATGGGGCGGCGGAGGCCGAGGTGGAGGTGGAGAGGAGGCAGGCGCGGTGGTACATAGGGGAGGGAAGCGGGGAGGCCGCGCGAAGGAGAGGGAGGACATGCCTTCGGAGGAACAGCATGGCGGCGGTGGCGGAGGCGATTCGGCGTCGGCGGTCTTCCTCAGTTGAGGTTGAGAGGAGCAGCCCGCGGGGGGGGGGGGGGGGGGGGGGGGGCGGGGGGGGGGGGGATGCGGGGGCGCAACAAGGGGGTGTGGGGCGGAGAGGGGGGTGGGTGGGAGCGCAACAAGGGGGTGTGGGCTGGAGAGGAGATGGCTAGCGAGTGGCAAGTAATCTAGGGCGGCGGGTGGGACGAAGAAGACGATGGGGAAACTGACGGTTAAGCGGCGCCCGTTGGCGACAGAGTCAGCGCATGCGCTCATCGGCAAGCAGACGTGGGCTTTGGGCTTTGGCAGTGGGAAGAGATAAAGCCCATTTATCTTTTGCAGATTCTGGTTGAGCTGAGTATGCAAGTGCTGTAATTATCCGTAATTTATTTTACTTGAAAAATATGCGTGTTATATTTTGCAGACGTAGACGTACGTGTGCAAACGTTTCAAACTATGGTAAAAGGTACTTGCAAAGTACTTGATTCACGTTCCAATGTTAATGTCATACTACATGGATTAAGGCATGTCTGTTTTCACCCTCCTAAAACCTTAAATCCTAAAAAGTGACTAAAAACTGCCTAAAGTGCCAAACACTCCTCCTAAAATGTGACTAAAATCTTTTAGGAGCCTCAAAAATTTTAGTCCCCCCACCCCTCCTAAAATCAGATCTAGACTCCCACTACCCCTCATTTATTGCCCTCTCTCTCCCGCCCGACTCCCGCCGCCGCCGCCCATCTCCCACCGCCCGCCGCCCATCTCCCGCCGCTTCACCACGACCTCGTTTTGGCTGCTTGTTGGGGACGAGGAGGTCGGGGAGGTGGTGTTCGGTGGCAACGCCCGAGCTTGGGCCGGCGGCAATGGTGGCCACGGGATCTGACATCCCCGGCGCCAGGAGCTACGACAGCGGACAAGGAGTGGTCGAGGGGGAAGAGGAGGGGGTCAGGAAGCCGTGGGAGGCGGCGATTTGAAGATGGTGGAGCGGAGGCCGGGGATTTAGCCAGCGGACGGGCTCTGCTCAGTTCGGGGAACGCCGTGGAGGGGAACAGGGGTAGCGGGTTGGTGGGGAGAGGTGCATCTTGGTCATTTTACCATTTATTAATTGACTTTAGTCACTTTTAGGAGGTGGAACCAAACATACTTTTAGGAGGTACCTAAAAACTGCCTAAAATCTTTTAGAGCAACTCCAAGAGGCTGCTAATCTTACCCCCAATACCTTTTTTAGGAAAAAAGAGAGAAAAAATGAACTCCAACAATCCACCTAAACCTTCCCCAATTTTTTAGCGACGCTAAAAAACAGCCTGCCACCGCGTATATTTTAGCGTTGGCGTTCCTCCCCCAATCCTGATTCCCGCACGCCTGCGCGTCCCTTCCGATGGGCCCAATACGATGACGTGGCCTGTGTTTGAAATATTGGGGGCTATTTATTAGCGATCTGCTGTGGACTAATATGTTTTTGGGGGAAATTTTTTTTAGGAGAACCCCAATACATAGTTTTGGGGAAGAATTTTTTAGGATACTCTTGGAGTTGCTTTAGGAGCTAAAATTTTAAGAGGGTGGAAACAAATTAGCCTTACATTGTCTCGTGGATTAAGGTGCACTGTATATTTGTGGGGGGTTCCAAAACTAGTTTTCTTTACTCCGTTCTGACAGCAGACCTTGCCATGCCGAAAGGGCAGAAGGTTGTTGCGAACGGTATACTAATTTTTCGTGCAGATCAGCAGATGCAAAAGGTAATTAACCACGGAGAGAGTTTATAGGACAATAAGTGGACATTTAACCATTCAGAGATAAAGAGTAGTTCTTTTTATCGCATAACAAGTGGTTTTTTTTCTCCCTATAAGGCCCTCTTATTTGGATGCTTTGTGATTGTGATTTTTTTCACATGTAATGTAATTAGCTTCCTGTTGTAAAATTCAGTGCACAACAATACAATCGAAAATTCTTTTATCATGTACTCCCTCCGTTTCAAATTGTAGGTCATTTTAACTTTTCTAAATTTATAGATTTTGCTATGAATCTAGACATATCTATATGCATAGAAAAACATTTAACCTAAAACGACCTATAATTTGGTAAATACAATTGAAAGTTTCTATCTTGTAAAATAATAGCGAGGTTACCTGTGCAAATAACTCAGCTGAATCCGATTACGATTGGCAGGTCAGGATTAATAGCCACAAATTAGTTATGAATTCCAATCTACTCTTTCCGACTCAAATTACTGTTCATTTTGACTTTTCTAGATACATAATATTTGCTGCGCAACTAGACATAGCATATATCTAGATACATAGTAAAAATCATGTATCTAGAAAAGTCAAAACGAATAGTAATTAGGATGAAGAGAATAGCAAACCAAAGATCGTCATCGAAGTGCTTCAGGTGCTTACGAATTACAATGTCGCATTGGAGCTCCACCACCACCTCTGTAGCAATCAAACCTACCTTTCATCCCTGCATAGAGGCCACTAAATATGCTTTGAAGCAGATAACTGAAAAAGTCTTCGTTACCTGCGGCTTCGTATTTATCCTCTCCACTTCTGATGGTGAAACACCTGCCCGTAGCCTTTGGCCAAGCTTCCATCAGATTTTATTTTGAGCTGAATATCCTCAGATCGCTTCCAACACAATTTGTGGCAGTATCTTTGCTTATGTGGGCGTTGCTCTTTACTCTCGTCATCACACTACTTGTTAATTTCTTCCATCGGTAGGTTTGGTACAATCTGGGGACACAATTGCTTTTTTTTTTCCAGCTTATCGGAACGAGCTACGCGTCATTCAAAAAAACAAAGCAAGTGTGAGGTACTTGAACATCAGCTCGGATAAAAATCATGCTAAATAAACATGCTTAGACAAAACTGGAAAGTAATACCAAAATGTTACTAGTGGATCAAGTACTACAACGACCATTCTGCTGAAGAACAGCTAACTTTGAGGATATATTAAATTTAAGTCATGTGCTAGGAAGAAGTGACTACTACACTATACTCGTCAGCAAGTCTATGGAGTAACTCAAACAAATTCCTCATAGATAACAATGACTTAAACTTGGACTATGACCAGTTAAAGATAAGCAGTAGTTCTATTGCTGAAAAGAAACCATGGACAGTTGCTGATGAGAATGAGTTGCAATGCTACAATCCACCTGAATGATATCCAGAATATTAAATGTTTCAGGATGATAGTTGGACTTCATGGAGCACATCACCAGCACAAGCTGTGGCATAATAACCTGCAAGACCAGGAACAGAGTCCTCATGACAGTCGATGAACTTCAATCTGAAATCCTTCTCTCCAAGTTTAGCTAATGAAGAAAAGCTTAAATTGCTAGTTAACCCTTTTGCCTGCAGCATCTTCATGACACAATGCCGGGGCACTAGCCGCTTCTCCATGCTGTATGATAACAAGACAGGCCTTTCAACAATGTACTGAGGCTCCATTCCAATCTCTTCGATGAAGAACTGAATCTTGCGGATAAGATTCTCCTCAGAATACATGGCATCATGGACACTGCAATTGCAACTTCCCTCTCGGAGCAACCAAGAGTACTCTTCAAAAACTCGAGCTTGGGAGAAACCTTCTCTCTGTTGATATCGGAGACAGCTGAAATTGCCTGCTTGAACTTTCCCGAGCTACGGTGCACCCCAAGCTCTTCCACGCGTAGCACGAACTCCTTTACACGCTCTGGGTTGAAGCTAAGCATCCGCACGCTGCGTGAACACGGCTGGGCAATATCTCCAACACTTAGGCCACACTGACGCAGCAGCGCGATGTTAGGCTTGATCACCCTCTCAAGATCCGAACGTAGGATAGTGTTGTTCCTCTTCATGATTATAAGGAGCCGCTCTAATTAGCCATAGAAGGAGATGAAGAACTCCAGCTTGGGAACGACATTGCAGCCGTGGAGAATGTGTAAGCCGACCAGGAGGAAGCGAACGATCTGGGGAGCGGACAGACCGAGGCAGTCGCGGAGAGCGAGCAGGCGAGGGCCGACGTTCTTGGGTGAGGAGCGGAGGAGAAGCTAGCGGGTCCGCGACGACGATGTCATCGCGGGAGAGGCCGACCCCAGAGAGCAGGGCAAGGATGGCGTCGGGGTTGGAGGCGGTGTTGAGGCGGCAGTTGGAGAGCTCCTCAAATGCTTTCCTCTTAGGGCGTATTTGGACTGCTTCACTCCAAATTTTGCAGTTCCGCTCCACATTCATCTTGCCAAACACTTCTAGCTTTATTAGCATCAACTTCAGAAAAAAGGTGGATCTAGGGACCAACTCCAAGGTTTTTCTAGAGCACCTCAAGGGGTGCTTCGAAGACTCCAGTTTCAAACCTTCTCTTGGAGTTGTGGGGTAATTACACATCATACCACCGGTTACATAAGATATCGGTTCGCAAAACAAAACAGTCTCTCCCCTCCTCCCATCGCCCCCTTCCTTTCTCCCGTCACCCCCTTCCTTTCTCCCCTGTTCATCGCGGCCGTGCCGCCCTACCATCCGCGGTCGGGTCGCCATCGTTGGACGGGTCGTGTGACGTGAGCTGTAGACAAAGACCAAGGCCCGGTCTGTAGGAGCTCCACCCGTAGCTCTCGTCTTCTTCCCCTTCTTTGTGGCGGAGCTCCTCGGATTAACTTAGCTAAAGCACGGTTAAGTCGCTTAACATGCGAATCACATGCCTTAACCAAGTTTATTCGACGATCCGTCGGATTCATTCAATAAAACCACTTAGACAGGACCGAGTTAGCATAGCTCACACGAAGATGAGTGGTTCCAAAGAATACAACAGATCAGCCAAGTTAAACAAGTTCAACAATTTATTACACACTGGTTCAAAAATCAAAGTTTTACAATATTCAAAAGCAGCGGAAAGATAAAATAGCGGAAGCTAGCGCCGGGGTCGGATGTCCCTGATGAGGCCGATCAGGACATCAATAATCCCTCTCCTCGCTGTCCGAGGAGGGATCCCACTCGACCGTCCACCCAGGAGGAAGCTGGGGCGGCCAAGTGCCAACAGCAGCAAACTTAGATACGTCAACTTCACCTGAAAAGAGATGTCACAAGCAAGGCTGAGTTGCTAAGCTCAACAAGACTTAACCGACCGGTGGGAAAACTACTCCACCAACTTCTAGACATGCAAGCTCTTTGGCTGAGGGGTTTGTTTTGCCAAAAGAAACTATAGTGAGTCCTTACTTTTAATATTTTAGCTCCGATTCTGAGTTCATTAACCAGTCTATATTTGCAGCTTGTGCTAAGCAGACATAGATCCAAACAATATATGTATAGATAGCTCAAACGTCAAGTTCATATCATCATCATGTTCCATCTTTGCTCAGTGTAGCATAGCGATCAAGCAGTCTCAAACTGTGAGAGGCAGACGAATCGATTCGAGTTTCTTAACCATGCATGGCGAACCTAATCTCACAACATCCGCGCACCGCAAAGGGTCGCTTTCTGTGTCGGCCATCCCCATCAATTCCCAGGCACGTGTTAGGTCCAAACTTCCCTTGGCATGTAATGCTCCACAGTCCCGACCTCCTGTCGTACCGTGGCCGCACTTGCACCCACATGATGCACCATGGGAACCTCGTTCCAGGGACAGCAGGGGTATAAGCCACGCCCTAGTTCAATCAAGTACTAGGCTTCCCCGTCCCATACTAGGTATGAGAATAGTACTTTCAAACACTTGATCACGAATACGAACACTTTCTAGCCTTAAACAACTTCTTATAGACAAACAGAGCGATCCACCAACCACCAAAAGAGTTCACAAGGCCCTGCCCCGACCACCGTCCTTATAGTTGTAACTGGAAGGATAGTAACCAACTCCTATAACTCGCGAGTGACAGAAAATCACTCGACTTTTACCGAGTCCTATTAAGCATTGCAACTACTCAGACTTATCAGACTAGTGTTCAGATCAAGGGAACTAAGTCATGCATCTATGGTTTCAAACAACTCCTATAACGTAAATGCACATACATATGAAGGAAGGCATGTGCAAGTTTAGAAAGTTGGGTTCATGCTCCGGGGCTTGCCTTCGAGCAGGGTGGAGTCAAACTGGTCTTCTGCGGGTTCTGCTTCAGCTCCTGCGGTCGGCGGCTCAGCTACTGCTCCGTCTTCTGGCACCAGATGTAGCTCGTAGGTGCCGTTGGTGAGATTTAGTTCTACACGGAAGTGCAAATGCAGGGGTTAAACATTTAGATGGTTATTTCAACAACACTTGCACACTTTAGCTCAGACACTTGTAGCAAAGCTACAGGAAAAAGGTGTGGAAGTCCAAGCTTCAGTTGATGGAGAACAAGACGAAAGGGTCGGGTTGGGAGAAACTTATGATCTGACCCTCAGACCTAAGGAATAACTGTACCGGGGTCCTCAGACTTAACACATAGAAGTTCCTAAAATTTTACATAGATACCCTCGGGTCAAAGAAAAAGGTACAGCCGAGCCCTCGGGCGAGGCGGACAAGGGTCGACGAAACAGACAGGGACGGGCGAGACGGAAAAAGGGGTCGGACGAACCGGGAAGGGGTCGGCAGCTTACCTTTAGGCCTACTGGTGAAGTCTTGGGGTCGGAAAGGAACAGGTTTAGGCGGAAGGACTAAGGCGCTAAGGCTTGGGCGGCGGCAAGGTTCGACGGTGCTCCGGCGGTGGCGGTGCTTCTTGTGGACAACAAGCAAACTCTAGCACCGTGCGGAGGAAAACAGGCGGCTGGTGGGTTGGGAGAAGCGGGTTTGAGTGGAGAGGGAAAGTTCCTCCAGAGCTTAAGCGGCGGCGCTCAAGTGCGAGCAGAGTAAGGTGCGGTGAGGCAGCGATGGCGAAGGAAACTCCGGTAAGGGCTCTGGTACTCCCTTTTATAGCTGCGCGGAAGAGAGAGAGAGAGTTCGAGCAGCGCGAAGATCAGATCGAAAAGGATGGAGTGCTCTACCGTGGCGGCGATTGGGCGGTGCTTCCATTGGTCGGCGAAGCGGAGCTTCGGGGATAGAGTTTTTGGTCATTGGGCACTGGAGACAAAGCCGGCGCATGCGCAGTTTTGCCAGGACGAAGAGTTGGCAAGGGTGAGCACGGTCTGGTCGCGTCAAGCAGCGGATTGGGGGCGGCGACTTGACTAGCGTGTGACAAGAAGGAAGGAAAGGCACTGCAGGCGAGCGTAGATCAGCGGCTTTTCTGAGGCACGTTACTGGCGAGGTGGAAAAAGGAGCTGTCGCTGATGGAGCCGTGGTTGGTGAGGGCGGTATCGTTGTGGAGCGCGCGCGTGGGCGGCGCAACTTTGGGGGAGACGGAAAAGCTGGAAGGCATCGGGGCGCGCGGCTGGGGATTCGGGCGAGGTGATGGGTGCGGGATGCGAGGCAGCGGCAAATCCTCTGTCGCGGCGGCGACAGGGCGCCTTGGCACGGCCGGCGAGGGTGCGAGCGAGACGAGGCGAGGCAGAAAGGACTGCAGGGGCTTTTACGCGCGATTGGGAAGGAGGCGCGCTGATCTATCTTGTCGCGGCCGGCGACTGGGCGAGGCAGCGCTCGTCAAGGAGGTCGAGCCACGCGGCAGAGAGGCTCTGAAGCGGGGCGCACGCGGGCTCTGGCGCGTCTGACTCGAGAGATCCGTGGGATCTGGTTTTGGGTACCATTCAGTCTCTGGCTCTCCCACAACTCTAAGATTTGGAGGATCACTGGTTTCGAGACTTAGAGAAGAGCTGCCGTTTGCTGGGTTGGTGCGGTTTGTTGGGTTTTTAGGGGCCGGGCCAATGAAAACTGCAGATTTGGGATTTGTCTTGAGATCAACTTGGCTAAATAAACCAAGGTCGTTACATTCCTGCTCTACTAGCTAAAAGCTCGATGCTCGCCTGACTGGCTCGCGCCGCTCGCGCTCCAATCCATGCAACGGAGCTGCTCCAGCCTTGCTGCTGATCTTCCTACTGCCCGCTTTGCAGCCGCTACAGCCTCCTCCAGACTCTCTTCACTGCCCCGCACGCAGGGGTAGATCCGGGCGGCCGTGGCAGGGGAGATCCGGGCGGCTGCGGATGGGGAGCTCCGGGCAGCGCGGGGAGCCCGAGCTCGCAGGCTCAGAGTGGGCTTGAGCTTCGGGCGACATGGGGAGGGGGAGCCCAAGCTTCGGGCGGCGGCGGGGAGCTCGAACTCTAGGCGGACGACCTTGATTTGTCGCAGGACCAACTCTGCACCGAGTTCGCGCTCCTCTCCGCCTCCTTCCTTGCCCACAACCCCGGCTCCAGCGACCTCTTCTTCGCCAAG
The DNA here is from genome assembly GCF_005286985.2 of Setaria viridis. Classification (NCBI taxonomy): domain Eukaryota; kingdom Viridiplantae; phylum Streptophyta; class Magnoliopsida; order Poales; family Poaceae; genus Setaria; species Setaria viridis. Next base: position 7,699,491 of record NC_048266.2, read on the forward strand.
ATCGAGTTCGCCGAGTCGCAGCACTCCTTCCACCAATTCGGCGTCAACTCGTTGCCCCACATCCGCGTCGAGCATGCCAGCCTCGGCGGATCCGAGCAGATAGACCAGTCCGACTTCTCCCGCCTCGACTCGATGGCCGAGTTCATCGAGTCTTCCATGGCCGCGCGACGTGAGCTACGGAGACACACACGCCATTGCCACCCGTGGGGCCATGCCACCACAAGCCAGGCCACGCTTCAATGTACACTGACACGTGGGTCCCACAATACAGGGGTATAATAAACAATGCACATAAAAACATCATGTTTCTAGAGCTGTAGTCCTCTCATTTGCCAAACAGGTGCAACAGCTTCATATTTTTTGGATTTGGTGGAGTGGAGCTGAAGGAAGGTGGAGTTGGTGGAGTGGAGCTGTTTTTTCTAGAGCGGAGCAGTTATACAGGCCTGGCCATTAGTTTTGGATATTTCGTCGAACGCCTTCTTGGCTGTCTTGCAGGCTTGAGCTGGGGCAAGGCTGCAGGCGGCGACAAGGTAGTCCTTGAGGGAGAAAAGGGTGGCAGAGGCGGAGGGAGAGGCATAGGTGGAGAGTAGGGGACAGGCGCGATGGTGGATTGGGGAAGGGAGCGGGGAGGCCGCCCGGAGGAAAAAGAGGAGGTGTCTTCAAAGGAGCAGCATGGTGGACACAGAAGGGGTGGTGGCGCGGCGCCAGTTGAGAGCAGCAGGTGTATAAGTTGGGACGAACACCGCCGGGACACGAAGTGGTCAGAAGGATTGCAAATTCTAGATTGCAATCGGGACTTCTGTCGGCATCGGAGAGGAGCACCTTAGGACAAACAGTCTCCATCTCCAGCGAGACTGAGGTAATGGAGAGAGGAGAGTTGGCAATGGTCACTGGTGTGAGGAGATGTCTAGTGGCAATGGCAACTGGCAAGAGGCGGCGGAGTTTTTTTTCCTTTTTGGAAGAGGAAGGAGCCCTGTTGTTTGCAAATTTGGTTGGGCTGACCGGTTGTGCGCGTGCTAGTGATCCAGTTATCCTGAAACACAATCACGTACACGCCACACACTCTTTGCAAATCTGAATATCCCATCATACCCAGAAATTTCTTACGATTTAATTAGTTTGCATTCCACTACGAGTTTAATAAGGAATTAGGAATTAATCCAGAGAGAAATTAAGAGAATGGCCTCTACAATCTTCTGTTCAACCTGCCTAATACACACAAACATTCCACTGCGAGGATTCATAGATCAAGCCGTGTCTACGCCGGCCTGTCATGCCCCATCCGCGCGTTCACGGAGTAGTAGCTCCTCATGATCTTGCTCCCGTCGTCGGCGTCCACCTCGACGGCGAACACGCCGCAGACCGGGCGGTGGTCGGAGAACCTCGACTCGCCGCGCAGGTACTGCAGCTGCTCGACGCCGTCGCCGTGCCACAGTATCCGGTCGCACCTACGCTGACATGCATGGCCTGCGGTAACGTATATACATGATCGAGCTGCAGAGTCAGAGTGTTGGGATGATCGAATACCACGCCGGCGTCCTCCGCTTCTTCTTGGACTTTGCCGTCTCGCCGGCGTAGGCGTCGGAGTTCTGCGTGTACTTGTAAGTTGGCGCGAAGCAGATCTTGCCTTCCTTCCACCCTCGGAACACCCTTCCAGCTTCCCTCTCGATCAGCAGCTGCACGAAATTGTTGCGTTTGTGGTGGAAATTTAGCCAAATTAAACCAGGTGTTCGTCACATGCAATGGCTGTTTTCATAGTTTCATACCTGATCTTTCTCCAATAGAGTGTCCCAATCATTCTCCTCCAGCAACGTTCTCGTCTCCTCGTAGCTCAGCGACACTCGATAGTTCAGGTCTCCGAGCCATATCATCCGGCTGCTTGGAATCCATATCAATCCAAGATTGCAAGTTGCAAATCGCGTTAGCACACTGCAAGTTCGTGGTGATTCTTCAGACTTCAGAGGCGGTAGCTAGTGAAGCTTACTCGTGCTCAAGAATCCTCTCGGGGACCCGATGGCTGCCCGGCGCCTTGCACGGGCGCGGGAAGTGCGCGCTCCGGAGGATCTCGGCGACGTCGGCGTTCCGGCGGAGCTCGTCGCCCTCCTTCTCCCCGGAGGCCAGGTGGCTGCAGACGAAGCAGAGGCTGGTGCGGTGCAGCGTCATGCTGATGGCGATGCAGCCCTTGTTGCCGAGCCACCCCATGATGCCCCTGCCGACGCAGTCCACGCGGAGGTGGCCGATGTGCTCCACCATCTCCCTCTTCACCCACACCGACAGGAACAGCCCCACCATCTGCTTGCTCGCGATCAGGCAGTAGCTCATGCCGCCGCCGCAGCCAGGCTCGCACTGCGCCGTCGGCGTGCCGTCAGAGTTATCCGCTTCGGCGTCGCTGCAACCGCTGGTGAACGCCTCGGCGGCGGCGCTCGTGGACGGCGCGTCGGCCTCGGCCTCGGCGCGGTACACGGACGCGCGGATCTCCGCCGCCCGGCGGCGCATGGAGGACGGCTCGGCGGAGCAGTTGCAGGTCTTGACGAGCGCGCTGTCGACGCGGTAGCTGTTGCTGAGCACCTTGAGCGACGGCGTCTGGAAGAAGAGGGACGAGGAGTCGCGGCGGCGGTGGTGGCGGCGCCGCGCGTCGGCCGGCGGCTCCGGTGGCGGCGGCTCGTCGTCGTCGTCTTCAGGCTGCTCCTGGGGCTCGTTGAGCGCCTGGTGGATGAGCGCCAGCCACCTGGACGCCGGTTCGTTGTCCTCCAGGACCAGCACGTTGCCGGCGGTCAGGGGAACTATCTCCTGAAACCTACTCGTGTAGCGTCAGATTCAGAGACAGGCGAACGTACCAGAGATGAAAACCACACAAATTCAAATTCATGCTGTGCCATGCAATCAAAATTCAACCGAAATCACACAAAATACTGTGGGATGTGAAATGCGGCCGTACCCTAAGACGTAAATGTCAGGGGATTCTTCAACCTGAAGAAAATCCTGCAGGTTGAGCCGATTATTCGGAGTCTTTCCTCCAACATTCCAGGTAGCAACAAACATCCTGCATCCATGTAGCAGAGGTCATCGCCGTATCATCTTTTTTACAGGAACATATCAATCAACATCATAAATTCAAAAGAAACTAATTGAGCATTGTAAATTACTGGTACTGGCATGTATCATCGTTTTGCCTATTGGGCCAATCCACGTAGTTTAGGCTCGCGCTCTTCAACCGTGCCCGTGCTGCACTTAAACTCTGCGGATCTGAAATATCAAATCGTAGAAAAGAAAATTAGCACACCATAATATTTCTCTCTGGATTAATTCTTAATTTGTTATTGAACTGTGGTGATTAAGCTATCTGAAATATTTTTGGCGATGAGCGATTCCAAATGCATTATCACATAACATGAAGAGGATGCGAAAGCGGGTACGAATGCGAATGGCATCCCTTAAAAATTGTAACTGAAAGATGATGCAAGCAACTCACATGGAAAATGACTAACCTGGACCATTCAAGTCCATCCCTTTCATGGCGAAGCCGTTGGACGTGGCGCGCTGGAGAGACAAAACGAGAAATGCAATTGAGCTCCACCATTGTGCGTGACTGTTTGTTTGCAATGGCAGGAGACCTTGCTCACCTGTTTCCTCGTTGCAGTTTACGTGATCTGTTGCTTGAGGAGGAACACGGCCATTTCCGGCATTTCAGCCACTCCGAGTTTGACGTAAAGGAAGAAGCTTTGTTCATCCAAGCGATTGAGAGAGAAATGTGGGGAGCTAGCAGGTGGTCGATGGAGAAGGGACAGGGGGGAATGGTGGGTAATTGGGTGGCTGGGAGGGACTTGTGTGAAAGACTGCTTGAAATGCCAGCAAAGCAGGGCATGCGTTCCTTTGCCCGGTTGACTTCTTTCTCCCTCCTTTCTCCTGCTCTCGAAGCCACTTAAAAAAGAAGTTTAGCGCCAAATTCATACGATTCTGTATAAGTTTGGAACAAAAATTCTAAAACTGTTAGAATACTGGCCTCCCTCCATCCAATGGCCGGGTAAACTTATTTACATTATCTCAATCCACCTTAATTTCAAACAAATATTGAATCATAACTCAACCATTTTAAAAGATCCAATATATCAAAATGGTATATCATGAGAGATTTTAGAGTGATTGAAAAAAATGAGAACCGTCAATCCCAAGAAATCGAACGGTGGAAACAAAGAAAGTACTGTAAAGTATCTAAAGAGAAGTATGAATATCTAAAGAGAAGTATGAATAAGTACCAGTTTGGTAGGACCAAGTACCAAAAATAATGAGAAATTACTATGATGTCCTTTTAATTATGTGTCAATCTATTTAATTCATCAACATTTAAAGTGGTCAATCTATTTAATTCATCAACATTTAAAGTGGTTAAAAGATATCATATTGAACTAATGAGCATTAAACGAGCGTCGAACACGAAGGTCTACGGGTCTAGGAAGGGGCTAGGTTGATCGGCCTAGAGGAGCCCAGGCTGATCGACCTGGCACCCTCTGGCGCCCCCTGTTGCTCATCTTTGGCAAGCAACCCTCCAACATTGCTTAGGGGCTAGATTTATGAAGATATGGCAAGGACCAGCTTGGGATCAAAAAAGAATCGGAGAAGATCAAGTGGAGATTTGGAAAGTCATTGAAGATCGATCTCATCTCGAAGCTACATACATGCTAGGCCCACATGCAAGTGAAAAGAAGATTCCACAGCACCTGAGGAGACTTGGAGACGAAGCAGGACGCGAGAGGGCAAAAAGAAGACCCAGGCCAATCGGCCTAGACCCTCCCAGGCCGATCGGCCTGGGGGTTTCCTTCGCCCCCACGCCTTTCAATTTGGCCTGGGGGTTTCCTTCGCCCCCACGCCTTTCAATTTTTGCCACGCGCACTCTGTACTATAAACACCTCGAAAAATCCACCGAGCCCCAATCAAAGATGACATACTCGACGTGAAGCAGCAGAGAAGCAGAAGGAGCTTGAGGGACACCTCTGCGGAGAGCCGAGGGCCATGCAGTTGTTGGGGTTTAGCGTAGGCTACCTCTGCCGGTGTGATCACCCTGCGAGAAAGATTACGCTGGAGTTCAGGAGCTAAGAGTCATCAAGATCAAGGTAGGATCCCAGTGGTGATCTTGTGATGTACAATCATTCATGGTGAAGTAATAGATGTGTTCGTGTTCTTAGCAATCTAAGTATCTCCTTTGATGGTTTTATGCTTTATCGGGTTTGCTTGCTGAAAATTGATGATAGATTGTCTAGGGTGTTCTTGTGGTCGTGGTGACCAGATTTGCATGCCTGGTCTACCGATGAGTATAACATTGGGGGAATACTGTGAGGGAATAGCTACAACTGATCTGTACGCTTGCGGTTCACAACTTGACGTGCTAACAGCCATGAACAATGGAATTGAACCCTCATCTTGGATCATGGTACGATGATATAGGATATACAACAAGGTCTAGATCTTAATAGCCGGGAACGTGGAATGATGCTACATTCCTTACGTTCCTTGTTTTTGGAATGTCAGGCCGAGGATAGTTACAATCATAGTCCTGGGAACAATTACTTTCCCACATCGTAGGAGTCTTTCATGGGTAAGATAATAGGTATCTCAATCCATGTTCTTCTATCATGTCGATCCAAGAACTCGATAACTTTGGTCTTAATTATTTTGACTTCGCATCATTGTAAGATTGTAAGTTAACACTCAGCATCATGCGTCCATTCTATCCATCAATGAAGTTTTAGGTGAGTTTTCTACACGAATGCAAATTAGATTGCAAAGTCTAGGTTATGCCTAAGGATGGCAGTCACACCCATGGGTACGGGTGCCCACGGGTTTGGCACCAAATGGGTGTGGGTGTAGAATTTCACTCATGGGTCCAGACCCGACCCGACCCATACTTAGGTGGGTCAGGGGCGTGTGCAGAATTTCACCCATGGGTGCCTAGTGGGTGCCCAAAATTCCTTAAACCTTGACCCTAATCTTTAATACCTTTGTGAAAGCATTAAATTATACGAATATAATGAACTTTCGATGTTGAATTGTTTGATGTATCATATACTGTGAGGTGAAATTTTGTATTGCTACCTTAGTAGACTATATTGACGTCGAATTTTTTATGCACTATCATTGCTGGACTGTTCTTTTGTTAGATGAAACATTAAAGTTTGGCTTCATACTTTGGTATGTTGCTCGAATTGCATTTTGTGTATCAAATTCATACCGTATTACTTGATATCGTATGATCATGTTCATATATTTTGAACACTTTACTTTTTTTAAAAACCCAGTGGATGCCCAAAATCCGACGGGTGCCCAACGGGTGCGGGTGTAAAAATCCACCCACTAGCTCTTATGGGTGTGGGTGTAGTCAAGTATGGTGGGTTTTATCATGGGTGGATTTTGCTCCACCTGCACCCAACCTGACCCATTGCCATCCCTAGTTATGCCTTTTTTGCACATGTCCTTTTGTTAGTATTTTATACCCGGCAACCTATCGAGGGGTATCCCGAGGTAGTAGATTGGTTGGAGTAGGATCATTGGACCTGGAACTCGAAGGTAAAAGCTAGTGTCGGATTTAGTGACCGGTAGTCCACCTAGGGGGTACCCAGATGGTTGATTTGTAGGTAGAGAGGATCGCAAGACCATGAACTTGATGGTAACACAAGGCACAAGACACAGAGATTTATATAGGTTCGCGCTGCCAGTGTAGTGTAATACCCTACATCCTATTTTGGGGGATTGTATTGCACCCCGCACTTGGGTGTTGGTTGTTGTGTTGAGGGATTGGATTGGTTCCCTCCTAGGGGTACCCCTACCTCCCTTTATATACTCCGAGGGGTAGGGTTATATGGCAGGACCCCTAGTCGGTTACTATAGATGAGATCTAATCGGATTACAACACGTGGGGAGCTCTAGTCGGACTCTATGTTCTGCCTTCTTCATCAAGTTGGGCCGACCCATTAGTGGTCGGCTGGGCCCTCCATGAGGGTACCTGGATATCTATAACCGTCAAGCACCCGAGCAGTGTGGAGTTGAACAGCAGCTCGACACGAATGTCGAGTTGGATAAGCTTTGCTCGAGTGCTTTTGTCGTCTGGTTGCCGAGAAGCTGCGCAGTGCTCAAAGAAAAATCCTTGATCTTGTAATCTTTGTCTTGTGAAACGCTATGGACACACATCAAGTGATATCCTACACGTAGCCTCTGAGCCCCCGAGCACGAGGACTAGCGGAGCCACGGAGGCACGCCGACCCGAAATAGACGCTCAACCCCCGAGCGCGAGGACTTGCGAAGCCATGGAGGCACACCGAGTCACCTCCCGCACCCAGCCTCCAAGCCTGGGAGGTCGGCCTGGTGGCAGGAGGCATGCCAAGTCGTCTATGGCATCCAGCCCCAAGACTGGGAGCCGGTCGAGTCGCGGAAGCACACCGAGTTGCCTCTTGCCCTAAGCCAGAGAGGTCGGTCGAGCAGCAGGAGGCTCGCCAAGTTGTCTGTGGCACCCAACCCCCAAGCCTGGGAGCCGGCTGAGTCATGGAAGCGCACCGAGTCGCCTCCTGCCCCAAGCCAGAGAGGTAGGCCGAGCAGTAGGATGCTCACCGAGTCATCTGGGGTGCCTAGCCGAGTTGCGGAAACACACCGAGTCACCTCCCACCCCGATCCAGAGAGGTCGACTGAGTAGCAAGAGGCTCGCTGAGTCATCTGTGGCGCCCAGCCCCCGAGCCTGGGAGTTGGCCGAGTTGGGGAAGCGCACCGAGTCGCCTCCCGTCCCAATCCAGAGAGGTCGGCCAAGCAGCAGGAGGCTCGCCGAGTCATCTAGGGCATCCAGCCCCCAAGCCTGGGAGTCGGCCGAGTAGCAGGAGGCTCGCCGAGTCGTCTGTGGCGCCTAGCCTCTGATCCTGGGAGGTCGACCGAGTGGTAGGAGGCACGCTGAGTAGTTTTTGAGCTGTAAAAAGATAATGCAAACATTATGTAGCAAAATGTAGAATATTTAATGATTGAATAACTCAAAAGTTTGATTTGTTGTAGAAGTAAACTCTTGCGCATCCCGCTCTTGTAGGTCAGGTAATTTCCCCGAGTAGTTAGCCCGTTACGTTTAAGCACATGACCCTGCCGGGGTGTTGCCAAGCAGACTCGAGCGTGCTTAGCAGGAAGCAACGCATGACGGTCAAGCTTCACGGATTAAGGCGTGTGCTACCCGAGTACTTTAGCAACCATTAAGAGGGATAACAAGCCGCAAAGCAGTCAGAACTATGCGGAAAAGCACCAGCATGAGCTGGGCACCCGTGGGGTGTAGCTTTTGACCGCCCGTGTAGTGGACGGATCAAGTTGTATAAGCAGACAGGGTGTGACCAAGGTGGCCGATGAAAGTTACAGAGACACAGAGGAGCCGAGGCGGTCGGCGAAAGTCACAGAGACATGGAGGAGCCGAGGTGTATGTAGGTATACGGAAGCCGTAAAACATTTAATCGTAAATAAGACTTAGCTTGATTCGTGGCAAGTTAGCGTCATGCCCGAGCTAGCAGCAATTGGTGAACAGTGTTGACGAAGCTGATGTCATGTCCGGGTGATCGAAGTGGTCGGCGGTGCTAGATGTAGGGGCAGCAGTACAATGGCCTCCGTAGATGCGATCATATGATGTCACTGCCGACACACATGGCTGCCGTCGTGTGCTGTCGATCTGGTGCAAGCCAAAGGATGTGTGCCTGATCCGTAATGTACTCCTCACGTGTTAATGAAACAATATGAGAAAAGTAATCTCTGTTTGATGCCATAAGTAATGATGGAGCTTGGAATAGATTAAACACTAAAAAGAAAAGAATGTGCTTCCCTATTGAGCTTGTCAATTTAATCTGATCTCTCCAGTACGCATGTGTAGATCAAAGCCGCATGCATAGCGTCAACACGTTAGCTTCGGACGTAGCAAATCAAGAATCCTATCGGGTGCTTTGCATAGGCAACATGCCATCTCCATGTATATGCGTGGCCGCATGTGGCGAATCCTAGTAGCACCCAGGACATAGGAAGACGGGGCGCCTCAGTGCTCCGCAGCATCCTATCAACTGTACGTCGCCGCCTCCGTTGATTTGTTTAGGTCGGCGGATTGAAAAGTAAAATCAATCTGAGATTAGCTATCGATGAGATCAGATCAATCTAATACCAACATGTAAAACGACTCACCCGATCTTTGAGTGACCGCCATTAAATTCGCTAGGAGGATCTCACGGTCATCCTTACCTGGCGAGCCAAATGTTGGATTTAGTAGCCCGACAGTCCACTAGGGGGTTGCCCAAGTGGTTGATTTGTAGGTGAGGGTGATTGCGAAACCAAGAACTTGAAGGTGACCGCGAGAACACGAAGGGGACACGAGGGTTTTAGATAGGTTCGGACTTCCGAGAGTAATACCCTACGTCCTGTATGCTGGTGGATTGTATTGCTCAATGTTCAGATTGGATGCCCTCGGGAGGCTCCCTTGTTCGCCTTATATAGGCTGATGACCTAGGGTTACAAGTTGGTTTCAATCTGATCTACTCGGTAGTTACATGGAAGGTAATCTAAGTTGGACTACAATACGCGTCCCCTGATATTCAGGCAGATTTGAACCGTCTTGTTGCCTTGACGTGTACTCCAAGTAACTTCATGTCCTCGGTCCGCACTCCCTGACCGGACGGGCCCACTTGTCAGGTCCGATCAATATCCTAGTTGGTAGGGACCCATGGGGTACCTGTTGGAGGTATGCCCTAGAGGCAATCATAGAGATGATGATATTCCATTTGTATCCATGATTTGTATGTTGTGTTCATTGAATATCCATTGAAGGCTACTTGAATTGATTTGCAATTATGTGAATTGTATGTGAAACTCTTTACTTGTATGGTTATTCTAAAGTTGTCCCTAGTCGGAGTTCATGTGAGGACACACATGAATATTAGACTAGCACATGTATTAGTTGATGACTATGTTTCACAAGTCATGGACATGGAGATGTTGAACTAATAATGTGGACACATGTGGAGACATGTGCTAGGACTGACCCAACACGAGAAGTAGTTCTCTCTTTAAACAACATATACGCTTTGTCCTTAGACCTGAGATTGTCGCATGTATTCTAGATGTGGATCGACCTACTTAGGGGCTATCAAACGCTACGCCGTAACAGGGTAGTTATAAAGGTAGCTTTCGGGTTTGTCAAGAAGCATGCTATCAGATATGGTCAATCAAGATGGGATTTGCCCCTCTCTGATTGAGAGTGATATCTCTGGGCCCCTCGAGTGATCGGATCCGAAAATGCATGGCCATGCTACGTACGGTTAAGAGTTAACCCACAAAGGGATTCCGAATCACAGAATCGAGAAAGAGCGGTCGGCTTGAAGCTAGACCAAATATCGTGAGGCAAAGGGAATAGCATGTATATTATGTTGTGATGGTTCGTCTGATATGATCTTCGTGTGCGTATAGGAGTTGGCACGTCTTGCTAGAGGCCGCTACCGACTATTGGGCCGAGTAGGAGTACTCGGACCATGTCTATACGTATCCGAACCCATAGGGTCACACACTTAAAGGGGCTGGAAGCCCAATTCGGATCTGATCCGAGTTGGATTAGGTTTAGAGGTACTAATGGGCCTCGGATCCAGAGGCCCGTCAGGAACCTCTATAAATAGAGGGGTGGGGGCGCCCTAGGGTTTACACCTTTTGGCGAAACACACCTGCCGCGCCTCCCACGCCCTCGCCTGTTGCAACTCGCGGATCTAGCAGTCCGGCTTGCGACGCTTCCTCCCTGCACGTGTGGATACCTTGGAGGTGTTGCGCCTGCAGCACTTGGACGAGCCATCGACGAGCCGCCGACGAGCCACGACGAGCCGACGACGAGCCGCGGCACCGGAGGCGATCTTGCTGCACGTGGACGATCTGCTGAGGAGCTGCTGGACGTGACGTTGATCGACTACGTACGACTACGTGATCGTCTTCACTGCATCGACGCATATCTACATCTTCCGCACCAGTAGTGCGTCGAGTGGTAATCCCGTGATCCTTATACGGCAGTTCTTCCTGGTTATACGCGGTAGAAATTTTGATTTGCGCTAGTGTAGCCTACCTCGTATCCCAACAGTACCCATATCCCTCAAGCCCCCGAGCGATGTATAGACGAACAGGAACTTGAAGTCATCGCAGCGAAGCTTGAAATGAAGTCGGTTGAAGCTGCGATGGCATCATGGTGACGGAGAGGCTGGCGTAGTGCTCAAAAAGAAGAAGAAAATTTGAGTGAACGCAGAGCCAAGGTGCAGAGCGAAATCGAGTGCCGAGTTGATGGATGCTGGCATCCAGCAGGTCAAAACAAAGATTACGGAGGGCGTCGCAAGACGCACTCCGTAGGAGTAGCCCCCCGAGCATTGAAGCGATTAATATAATCGATCCAATGGTCAAAAAAGGTAATCCCTGAAGCAGATCCTAGTGTCTGAACACAAGGATAGGCGAAGCCACGGAGGCACACCAACCAGAAGTAAGCATCCAGCCCCTCGAGTACAAGGACTGGCGGAGCACGCCGACTTGAAATAGGCGCCCAGCCCCCGAGGATGAGGACTGGGGGAGCCACGGATGCACGTCGAGTCACCTCCCGCCCTGAGCCAAAGAGGTCGGCCGGACAACGGGAGGCACGCCGAGTCGTTTGTGGCGCCTAGCCCCAGCCCCCGAGCTTGGGAGCCACACGAGCCGTAGAAGTACGCTGAGTCACCACCGGCCCCGAGCCAAAGAGGTCGGCCGGGTGACGGGAGGCACGCCGAGTCATTTGTGGCGCCCAGCCCCCGAGCGTGGGAGCTGGCCGAGCCATCGAAGCACGCCAAGTTACCTCCCGCCCCGAGCCAAAAAGGTCGACCGATCAGCAGGAGGCTCACCGAGTAGTTTTTGAGTTGTAAAAGGACAATACAAACATTATGTAGTATAGTGTAGATCATTTAATAATTGAACAACTCGGAAGTTTAATTCGTTGTAGAAGTAAATTCTTGCACGTCCTGCTCTTGTAGGTCGTGTAATTTTCCCGAGTAGTTAGCCTATTACGTTTAAGCCCCTAGCCCTGCTAACCACTGCTCATGGAGAGGACGGCTTATCTCAGGCTATAGCGCTGGGGCTGAGCCGATGCTCGCATATAGTAGACGCGCAGAATGAGTCAAGGTTTCATAGATTAAGGCGTGTGCTACCCGAGTATTTTAGCAACCGTTAAGAGAAGACGTACAAGACATGAAGGAGATCGCAAAACAGTCGGAACTGTGCAAAAAAGCTCCAGCATGAGCTGGGCACCCATGGGGTGTAGCCCTCGACCGCCCGTGTAGTGGACGGACCAAGCTGTATAAGCAGTCGGGGTGCGACCAGGGCAGTCGGGGTGCGACCAGGGCGGTCGGCAAAAGTCACAGAGACACAGAGGAGCCGAGGCAGTCAGCGAAAGTCACGGAGACATGGAGGAGCCGGGGCGTACGTAGGTATATGGAAGCCGTAAAATATTTAATTGTAAATAAGACTTAGCTTGATTCGTGGTCGAGTCGAAGAACCCACGTGTCGTCTACGCGTTTAGGCTTAGAAGCCCCCGAGCGTCATCTTGATCGTCGTGGTCAGTAGACAGTTGTTGAAGAAGCAATCAAGCGATCGAGGTCGGCGGCAGTCTATCGGCATAGCGATACGTGCTTCTTCTCACGTTGTATCCGGGTAGAGGTTGGCTCTGTTGCGTGCGCTCTCCCTTGAGGTTCTGCATGCTCGGAGACGTCGCATGCCTATGAAGATCCCGCAAGCCCAGGCACGCACGAGGTAGCGAGTTGCATGCATACAGAAGCAATACATCCAGAATAAACTTTGTTAGCCGACGGATGAAATAGTTAGTAACTAAAATATGAACTGGCCGATTTAAATAGGAAAAATAGAAAAAAGGAAAGTGCAATGCTCCTACTCCGTGTATTCCAATCTAGAGATGTCCAGGTTTGGCCACATTTGCATAGAGCTCTTGATGCACGCTTAGCATAGAAACTTGATCTTCTATCTAGATCCGCATGAAAGTAGTACGACAACTTTACAAGATAGCAGTACGCCTTCTTCTTTGTTTAACCTAATTGGGACTCAGGAGTCCCGACCGAGCAGATTGATCAGGTTGCCCACCAAGCGGGCGGCACACGCGTCGTCGCCGACTAGCGTAGCAGGTTGCAGATGGATGTCGGCGGTGATTACTGCCATTAAGATCGCTTGAGCGAGGAGGTTGCAGATGGATGTTGCCGCGATCTGGTTGAAGGGCGTGGGTGGGTGGACGAGCGTGAGAAATTCCTTCATGTTCTCAGGGAAGACGACGCTAGGGTGGGATACCATCGAGCTCGCTGAGGAGGATCTTACAATCACCCCTACCTGGTGTGCCAACTATTGGATTTAGTAGCTCAGCTGTCCACCAAGGGGTTGCCCAAGTGGTTGATTTGTAGGTGAGGGCGATTGCGAAACAAAAAACTCAAAGGTGACGCAAGGCACAGGACACAGAGATTTATACAGGTTCGAGCCGCCAGTATAGCGTAATACCTTACGTCTTGTTTTGAGGGATTGTATTGCACCTTGCGCTCGGGTGTTGGTTGTTGTGCTGATGGACTGGAACGGTTCCCCTCCTAGGGGTACTCCTACCTCCCTTTATATACTTCGAGGGGTAGGGTTACATAGCAGGATCCCTAGTCGTTTACTATAGATGAGATCTAGTTGGATTACAACACGTGGGGAGCCCTAGCCGGACTATACTTCTGCCTTCTTCATCAAGTCGGGTCGGCCCATTAGTGGTCGGCAGGGCCCTCCATGAGGGTACACGGATATCTATAACCGTCAGTGAGAACACAAGACACGGATTTATACAGGTTCGGACCAGAGTAGTGTAATAATCTACGTCTTGTTTGGGGTGTTATATATCACGCCCTGCGTTTGGTGTTGAGGATTTGGTCCTCTGTTGTAGTTATATGAGATCTTAGCCTACCGATCCAGGGACTCCTGCTCTACTTTATATACTCCAGGGGGCTAGTTGGCAAGATTACTGGTCGGTTATAAGGAGGAGTCCGAATACAATTATATGGTATGAGTCCTACTAGAATCGTAGGGAAATTCTAGTATAAGTCCGTTTTCTCCCTTCTTGATCTATCCCGACAGAGTCATTAGTAAACGAGGATAGTTGTTTTGTGAGTTCCATCACAATATCAAACTAACTCCGAAATAGTCAACAGTGGGAGTACAAAAAGTGCTTTTGCTTCCGGAAAGAAAGAAACGTGATTCTGTGAGTTGTGACATCGCTAGCTTGGCTGGTCCCGTCTTAAATTTTGTGGAAATGTTTCCGCAGCGTAACACTAACGATGTGGTGGCGCAGTTGGCTATTGCATAGGTCTCATAGTGAGTTATGCTGAGGTCGAGAGTTCAAACCTCTCCCACCCCAAATATACCAAGTGATGAAGAAATGCTCTCGTGACTACTTGGGTCGTCACGTTCATCTATCCCATATAATGGATGGCTGGAGCCCTAACTGAGCTTGGTCTTTTATTATTATTTTTAACTATCTTATTGTTCTTCCCTTTTTTTTTCCTTTCCAGCCGGGCAGAAGGACGGCGAGAAGCGGTCCGTGCCTCCTGCCGTCCTGCGTCGTCGCCGGTGGTGCGGCGAAAGCGTCGCAGTCCGATGCGCCCCCTCCCCCGTCGCTGGTGGAGTGGCGGCTGGTCAGGAAATGGTTACCGTCTCCGTTCCGGGGCCTCCCGAAGTCCGTGTCGGACGTGGGATCAGTCCACCTCTCGGACTCACTCCGACTCGGCCGCGCTTCAGCCTCCACCGCTGCCGCTCGGCGCCGTCCTCAAATACTCCCCACTCCCCACGCAGATCGCCGGCGGCATCACAGGATAACAACGTAAGCAAGAGACGCCCCGCGCTCGCAACGCACGAGTGGTTAGATCACCAACTAACGCCCCACTGTGTCGGCGCCGATGAGTTTCCAGGACGTGTTCCACCACGACCTGGAGTCGGGCCTCCCGCCTCGCCCGCCGCCGCCGCCGCAGGCCGTGGTGGCGCACTGCGTGTTCCAGATCAACACCAAGGTGTCCGCGCTCCGCCGCCTCGCGGAGGAGCTCGCCGCCGCCGGCCGCTGGGGCCACGGCGACTCCCGCGACGTCCGGGAGCGCATCCGCAGGGCGCGCGCCGAGGCCACGCGCCTGGCGCGGAACACGGCGCGGAGGCTCGCCGACCCCGCCGCCGCGGCCACCGTCGGGCCCAGGCTGGCCGCGGACTTCCAGGCCGCGCTTGGGGAGCTCCAGTGGGTGCAGGGCCGGATCATCGAGGCCGACCGCGAGGAAACCGCCGCCGCCCGTCGTGCGTTCCGTACTCCGTCGCCGCCAAGCTACGGTTCTCTCTCGAAACCACAACTGAACATTGGCGCTGCCGGCACCGGCACACGCGGCGCCGATCAGCAATCCGGCATACAGATGCAGCAGCAGCTGGTGGAATCGCGGCGGAGGCAGGAGCTGGCCCTGCTGGACAACGAGATCACCTTCAACGAGGCTCTCGTCGAGGAGCGGGAGCGGGAGATATGCAAGATTCAGCAGGAGATCAGCGAGATCAACGAGATCTTCAGGGACCTCGCGAAGCTCGTCCATGGCCAGCAAGGGGCCATCGATATCGTCGAGTCCAACATCGAGACGGCCGCCATGGAGACGAGCAAGGGGGAGGAGCAGCTCACGAGGGCCGCGCTGACGCAGGAGTCCAACTCGTCGATGAAGTGCTTGCTGCTCACTGTTTTCGGGCTCGTCATGATGATCTTTGCGTTAGTGTTTGTAACGTAGTATGATAACTGTATCATAATTCATAACTCATAACTGAGCTTGGCTGGAGAGTTCTTGCGTTTTGGGTTGTAAAAACTATGTGCAATTTGATATGTAACCCTGGATTGATTTACTGCAGATGTCCAGAAAACTGCCTGAAGTTTGCTCCTACTCACATCTTCTATAGTGTTATAAATTGTTGTGCAAAAATGAAAATAATGAAAAAACATTAGACCAATAAATGAGCTGTATTGTATCAGCATTCTGTATTCTGCGTCTCTAAAAGAACAGATAGTCAAGTCTTAGAAAACATTTGAGAAAAAAAACTCGGCCAACCAAAGAAAGCATTTGATTAAGTCTTCTTTGTTTTCTAGAGATCGGTAAAGATCTTTACCTTTAAAGAAGAAAATAAGCATATCCTTTTTCCATAGTCTCAGAATAATTCAATTTTGGCTTGAAAATTTATATTACATATGGATATGGGTTTACATGTGTTATGCAGAATGTGTATCAACATGTCTGGGGAAACAAAATTTGGAAAAACCAATGTACATTGCTCCCCTCTTTCCATTCTAAATCAATTACATGGGCTTTGTTGTTGCAAAAGAAGCACCCAGTTGGAATTCTCTCCTATTCAAAACAATGCTGCTGATGCCAAGAGTCCTCTTAATCATTTCTTCGGAAAATAAAGTCATATTCATCAAATATTTGGTCAATATGGAAGTGGAAAGTCTTCTGAAAAGTAATGAGAAAAAATATGAGTTTTACTACATTATTGAAATATATGTTATAACCTGAAAATTGCTGCATTTTCCACTGACCTTTTACTGAACCATACTATCAAGCTTTTGTCTGTATTTAGCCAATGTCTGCACACAAGTTAAGGCGAACAATACTCGTAAGTTAACAAATAGTGAAACTTCATAAAGGAAAAAAACAAGGCACTCATGAAAAATTAAAGAAAGGATAATATGCGCATGTTATCCACTACCATGTGTAACACGATTTAATATGAAGTAAAAAATAATAATAGCTACATTTTGATGAGTAGTTTACAGTGTGAAAGCAAAAATTACAATGTAAAAAGTAATGGCTACCTTAGAGCAGCAAAACTATTGAAAATTTGACATCAAACATGCACAACTTATTAAAATGAAATAATTTATATGTTCATTTCTACATTTAGCAAATATTTAGTAAAAATTGTCACTGTTACAATGAAAGTTTATTTAAATTAGTTGTACATGAAATGGCTCATCGGTGCCAATCATGTACAATCACAAATATATGAGCTTTGCGAGCATGTAGATAGAACAATCGATTTTGTTTTGACAAAGAGTTGAATGCTATCTTTGGAAAAGACTAAAATGGGGACTTACCCTGGTATAAGCATAAACACTTGCCTCAGAAGGTCCTACTGGGCTCCCCCGTCTAATAAATTTTCCTTCCTTGAATATGTAAAGCATAGGAATGCCCGTAGACAGCTCGAGGCTTATTACCTGAAGGGACAAAGTCTCATTCCCACATTCAACATAATGCAACTCGTTTTTTGGGGGGTTTTATTTAAAGAAAAGAACAAAAGAAAACAAAGCCGGTACCTCCTGAGAAGTTAATTTGTCCAGATGCATTATAATTGAACGAAGTGAATTCCCGTGTGCAGCAACCATTACATGTTTTCCAGCCACAAGTTGAGGAACAATCTATAGGAAAAAAAAATGTTCAGGTCCTAAATTTGATGAGCTAGCACAATAGAAACAAAAGTAAACATATAGTGTACAATGGAGCAATTAATTAATTAATTCAGTATATATAACACCCTCATCATAGCTTTAGGAACTCATGATAAGGAAGCTCTTGATAGTATAGTAACACAAATAGTTAGTACCAAAAAGGATATAGTAACCCAAGTAAATATTGCATCATTCAATTAATGTTGGCATAAGTTTATGGCATCACCTGCTCTTTGAAATAAGCAACAGCTCTCTCAGCGCACATTTCTAGGCTTTCACCATTTGGGGGAGGAATATCGTAACTGCGCCGCCATTCATGAACTTGTTCTTGACCAAATAGATCTGCAGTTTCTTGTTTATTAAGGCCTTGCAATTCACCATACCTAGAAAATGTCATGGGATGTTTCAAGGAAAAATCTATGAAACAACTATTATGAATTATATAATGCTAATTTAAGGATAAGCAGGAGAAACTATTACATTCTTTCATTCAATTGCCAAGCTGTTATAACAGGAATGGACTGTTTCTTTGTTTCTTCACTGTATATCTGACTCCACCTGTGAGCTTGTTCACTCTCATTATGCATGATGATTGGAATCTGTAAATAAATATACATCAATATAATTTGTCAGCGCAGTTGGTACACAAGATGGAAGAAATTATCAAAACGTTTAACAAAGGAAATGGTGCACAACCTTCTTGCGCCGATGCTGCATCATGGCAAGCATTGCAGTCATCTGAGCACGAATCAGCGATGAAGTATATATCACATCGATCGGGATATTGCAAATTCTTTTGCCTGCCTCAATCGCCTCCTCAACCCCCTTTGGTGTCAGGGGCACATCGACGCAACCAGTAAACAGATTTTTCTCGTTCCACAGCGATTCACCATGCCGAATCAATATAAGAGCACTTTCACCTGCAATGACAGAGATAACAGCTTTACAGAGCCATTTTTATGCCCCAAAGAAACTAATAATAGGTAACCACTAAAAGAGTTGATTCCAATGAAATTTGCATAGTTACTTGATTTCCTGGGGGTGTGGCCATTGTTGCCATCCGATGGTAGCTGAACCGGCTCAACAACAGAAGATTGCGAGCCCGAGGCGCAAGCTAAACCGAGTTTCTGGCTGCCAGAACGGCGACTTCCTTCATAAACCAAGCGCACATTGCCCGTCCTCTTCTCGAATCTAGAGTTCTGGGCACTCCGCCGGTAGGATTGTGTAGATGCTAGAGCATGATGAGATACAGCCCCGGCCATTCTATACCAAGAACAAACAAGCAGTTAGTCACTAGTCAGATGGCTGTACTTGCGTAAGGAATTCAGGGAAAAGATTGAGTAAATTTTCAGTTATTTTTATCATGGAACAGATTGCATTAGCCCCTTTATTCGACCATTTAGCCATGGATCAAACTATTCCTGAAACCCAAATAAGAGTGACGACCACTTTTCTGCCTTTGTTCCCAAGAGAACACAGGAATAACAAAAACGCATCATCAACAGAAAAAAGAAGGAACCGAATCCTCCAAGAAGCGCACCTCAAGAACTCAATGCGGCACCAGGATGATGGAACAGGGTGCCCCCTCTTATAGCTCTGGTTCTTGGAAACCTGGACTCCAAGAACTCGGCGAAACCAAGTGCAGAGCACGTCGGAGAGATCTAGAGCTCTGGGGGGTGGAGGGGATCGCCGGGAGCAACGAGGAAACCGAAGAAGAAGACAAGGGAAAAAGGTTGTTGGTTCTCCGGCTGGTCCCTTTCCCAAGCTCTTCGGCAGGTGCGTGCGTGTTTGTTTGTTTGTTTGGTTCCTGCCCGTGGTGGCTGTTCTATTTGAAGTGGCAAGAAGACGATTGGCCATTATTTTTGTGTGCGAAACATGTTTCAGGCTCTGAGAAATATGGGTAGTATAAAAATAGAACAGCTTTTACTGTGTTCTTCCGAGAAGCTTGCATTTCAAACATTCGTTCAACCCTCGTTAGAGGGGAGGATGCGTAGAAGGGGCTGATGTGTATAAGATATCACCATGGTGGCTTGGTCAATATGACCTGTTGACAACCATGGGGCCATGATTACGAAACTAGCAGCAGGTTAGTTGGACCGATGTAGTACACCTCGAGGAAGACGGTGACCAACTGGCCAAGCAAGTGCACGTGTCCACACGAACACACCGGGAGAAGAGAATATACCTTTGAGATTCTCTCCCTAGTTAATAGGAGCACATTTAGGATACTCAATTTAATGTGGGTAAACAGAATTCCATACTCGATCTCATATAACCTATAGAATTTTATGGGAAGCCAAACATATATGAAAGAAATTGTATGGTCTATAGTCATTTAAAAAATGTTTGGCACAATGACGTCTCCTATTTCTTGATAAACGCATGAAAAATGCCAAATATTTAATGTGCCCCTAACTTGGTTAACAAATGAATTTTATATTTTTTTTCTCAATTTGTAATGTCATTTCATATGCAATGAAAAGAATTAATGAATATTCATTATCGTTAACCAATAATTTCTTTTTTTATCTTTTTTCTTCCTTATCCATTCCCCTTTCTTATCTTTGTCTCCCTGCCACCTCAAACACATCAAGTGGCTCCACTACCGCTCATGTACGCAATTATCACTCCTGTTGCCCGTCCTCTACTACATAATGTCTGTCTACACTCTCCACCATGCATACTGAATCTAGACCAGGATGAGCCACCAGGTCACGACCGCACCAACGACCACACCGACGAATGAGACTCGAAGGGCGCACGCTCCCAGTGTCGGAGTCACACACCTCTAGCGTCGATGCCGGTCGAGCCAGGGCTGGCGAGTCACGTGCCCATGGTGGTTGCCGGTGCCCCGGCCTGCTGCCACACCCGGTCAGCCTGAGGAATCTAATCGTCTCCTCTCTCTAAACACTCTCTTCCTCGCCCGCTGAGGGTTGCCACCTCGAGAGGACTATGGGCTTGAGGGACGGGAACGTGACTTGAGTGATAATTCATGTGTAATACTGATGAAGTTAAGGATACTTTTCGTACTCACCATTAATGTGTGGATAGAGAATCTAGGAAACATTATTTTTAGCTTCGACCGTACAAAACCGATTCCAACTCCTTCAAAACTTCACATGAGAAGTCGTTTCTCATGTTGGTAGGGCTTCAGTCAGAGTTGCGGTTGGAAAAGATGAGTCCTATTAGAGTGGTCTTTAGCTGCATGTCTGCTTTCTAATGGGCGACGTGTAACATGTTCGCCGCACCAAAATTCGTTCCCGAAATGATGTTTCTTGAAATTAATGTTGCCTACTTAATGATATTTTTGCTTAATGACATTTTTGGAGAACTGTGGGATTTGTCGATTTGCTCACACGTGGATGCCACTATCGCCAAATGACCCGCGTCCAACACACAACGTTGTGACGGACCGGCGACTCGTGGAGCCTGTTGCGATTCCAACCTTTTCCGCTCTGTCTACCAGAATCCATACCTCCTGCGAATCTGCGATGGATCACCAACTACCCCTGAATACAGAATACTTACAGCGTTGCAGGGCTGCAGGCACGACTGCACGAGGCACCAACCAAACCCAGCCGCCAACTGCTCCCGTTCTTTCCTTTGGTCAATGGCACGAGCGGCAAGGACACAATCTGGGCCTGTTTAGTCCTAGCGGCAAGGACACAATCTGAGCCTGTTTAGTCTCCCAAACTTCTAATTTTGACACTATGCAAAAAGAAGATTTCCATCACATCAAACTTACGGTATATGCATGGAATGCTAAATGTAGACGAAATTAAAAACTAATTGCACAATTTTATTGTACTTTGCGAGACGAATCTTTTGAGCCTAATTAGTCAATATTTTGACAATAATTTACAAATACAAACGAAACGTTACAGTGTGCTACAGTGCTACAACGGTGATTTTGCATCTCCAAAGTTGAGCAACTAAACAAGGCCCTCGCCGGGGGAGCTAGGGGCGGGGGCTGCCGCGTGCCGCCAAATAAAAAGGCTGCTTCGTCGCCTGACCAGCACGAGCGAGCCGGCGACATATTTTTTTTTAATATTTTTTCTTTTATGATTTTGCAGAAATAAATAGACGATCCAAAAATTTGCAGAAATTGATCTCTATCGTCAGATCAAACGGCGGAAGCAAGTGTGGCGGAACCGCCCAACTTAAACTGGTTTAAGTGCGCCTAATCGCTGTCAGAACATCAATTATCCGAAACACACTTAAAATAGTATAAGTCTAGTAGTCCGTCGAGTGTCTCTAGGACTCCTCGAAACATCCACAACGTGATCCATAGCCATACATCAGGATCGCTTTCACGATGGGATAGTATCAACAAACATTACGTTTTTACATACATAACAGAGGTACGATTTATTAGAAACCATAGATTGAAAGAAACTTAACAGTGCAAGTTAAACCATTACTAAGAGTTTAAAATATAAACCAGTCCGGGGCAAGTAATTAAACATCTAAGTTTATTCTAGGGTATCATGAGACTCATAAGATACCCTAGTTCTTCGGAGCTTCCTCCTCGGTGGGTCCCTGCTGGGTTTCTGAAAACAACAACAAAGGATCCCCTGAGTATGAAGTACTCAGCAAGTCTGACCCGTCTAACCAATATAAATATTTCTGATACACTATATGATAGCTTTATGGTGTATTGGCTGACTCACATTTTGCAGAAAGGGCTTACTATAAGTGAGACCTTAGTTTTATCTTTTACTTCAGTTTGAGTTCGTTACCTGACCAGTCTAGATGATGAAAAATATTTTAGCAACCAGATGGAACTAAGTCATATAACATCTTTATTCAAAGCAAACGGTCCCCTTCTCTTTGTTATTCTACGATGCTCAAGAAATGATCAAGTGCATTCATATCCGAGAATTGCGTCGATTCGGACCGTTTTACATCCTACAGGAGATACCTGACCACCAGCCATGTACAACTGTACGGGTTGTACACAACAACCTTTCGATTAGTCGTACCCAAAGATTGGGAATATGACTACCCGAACCTAGGGACGCACCCCCACATGGGACCCCACGTCTAGCCTAGTCTCCATGTGAGTTTCAGGCTACGCCCCTGCCATTCTCCAGCACGTCAAGCACAGGTACGAAATATTCCCGATCAGAGAGTCACCTAACCTATCGGGCTTTGCTGGTCCCATACCCAGTAAGCAACCAGGTAAAAATCACTTGATCAAAGGTTAAGACAACGAACGGTCCTTAACCATATTAACTTAGCAGACAGAACTACCATCTCTAGCTTCTGTCCGCATTTCCAAAATCTCAGGCCATTTCCTTGATTAACATGTATGACCATCTTAGCCTTAGCGTTGAGTAACCAAAGTTACTCATAGGTATCTAAGCATGCTAAGCATGGGATAGTTACTAGTTAGTGAACAAGTGGCAAAGATGTCCTCTAATCAAGGTAGGATCATACATAAGAGTAGGTTTCAATCAACTTCTAGACTTAATGCATTCATATGGAAAATAACCAATAATTGGACACATGAAATAACAACTCCAAAGTAGATAGGTATAGATGCACCGGGGCTTGCCTGGGATCAACAAATGTTAGTTCTTCGGAAAACCCCTTCAATAAAAGAGGCACTTCAACATTTCTCAGACTCTGACAATCTTCAGATGAATTCCATGAATTCCACTTCAGGAGCTTCGGCATCTATGATTTAGTACATGCAGGAGTTAGAGATGCAAACTTTTGAACACATGACTATATAACTTTCCTTCATGATAAAGTTGCAAGCCAACAAGTGACTATACAACCTATCTTCATGATAAAGTTGCAAGCCAACACTAAACTACCCATAAAGATTAACCCCCAAATTTTAAATTCCTTACTAACCTATCTAAGACTTTCTTTTATTTTAGAAAAGTATTATAATAATTTTCTAATCTCAAAACTTAATTCCTATGGATTAATAATAATTTGTGATTATGAAAACATTATTCAAAATTTTATGAATTTAATAAAGGTTAAGCATTTATTTAAATACCTTAGTAAAAAGGCATTAAATAAATACCTAGATTTTATTATATTTCCTAGGGTTTAAGAATTTTTAATGCATAAAGAAAAAAATAAAACAATCCTAATAAAATTTGTTTCACTATTTTTGGATATTTCTACAATTTCTGGTGAATTAAATAGTGATAACTGAATTTAATCTATTTATCTTCAAAAAGGAAAATCTATGATTATCCAACCCCTCCTGCCAAACTTTTCTCACTCACGCCACTTCTACCCCACATTCTGATGCATGGGTCCTCTTGGGCCGGCCCCCTTCTTTTCCTCCTTCACTCCCACCTGGGGCCCAACCGTCAGCCCCCCTCCTTTCCTCTCCTCTTCCCTGGCGCGTGGGCCCTCTTCCTCCCTGCGCCCCCAAGGCAGGGAACAACAGCAGGGGGCGGGACCTCGCCGGCGGTGCCTCCCTGGTGGCATGGCCGGGCTGGGGAGCAACCCCAGGCCGGGGCGCACCCGCGGGCGGCGCTAGGCCCTCCGGAGGCGGCCTGAGCTGAGCCCTCCACGGGCGGCGGCGGCCAAGGCCGGCAGCCAGCCATGGCTGCACACGGTGACAGCTATACAATGGGGGCGACGCAACCTATAGCTTCCCTATGAACCCACGAAGCGCCCACATCTCACCAAACGAAGGTAGAACAGCGGCATGGAGAGCTCACCGTGAGCACCGAAACAACGGCGAGCTGACGAAAACAACGGCAATTCCCGGGCTTGGCAGCGACGAACCGGACGACGGGCAGTTGCAGGGTGTCGCAGTGGAGCTAGAGAGGTGGTTGGTGGCTGGTTCGCGAGGAGGAAACGGCGATGCGAGGGATGGCCGGAGATGGTACAGGCTCACGCGAGTTTCTGTTCGCTGGGTGAAAAGACGGCGGGGCAAAATGGATTAGGGCGGGAGCAGTCGATATATGAAGCTTTTACCGCATGGAGGCCACATTGGTGAGGTTCAGACGGGCATGGATGCGGACGTGGTTCGCGAGTCGCGCTGGCCGGCATGCGAGGATGACTGGCGACGCAAGTCTCTGTTTCCTCTGTTCTTCCCTATTAACACTTGCTTGTACTCAAATCTTCCAAGGTTCGGAGGTTTAAAACTCCCAAATTTTCATTGCGATTCGCGACGCTCCTTTAAACAATCTTGTAGTGTAAACTGAGTACTTCAATTGATAGATTGACCATTAACTGAGGCGAGCACTCTAGCACCAAGATTTCGAAACTCAAAGTCCGGCCGAAAACTCTCTGTAACTGAACCAAAACGATTCAGTTTCGTCAGACCTCTTAGCAGAGCCATTTGCTCCACTTTGGGTTCGATTTTAACTGCCCAAACTCCTACCATACAGCTTGAACCTTACCTATCCTTGTTCTATAACTAACAAAGATTCCATTTTGCACAAGAAACCATATAACTTTTACACTAGATTTTTCTGAAATTTTCTCCAAACATTGCTAATCGATGCTGTTTTTCAGACTTAGAAATTTCTCACGACTTCTTAGCTGAAATCAGCTCAACCTGCCATTTGTGGACTTCATTTTAAATTTGAACCTTCCAGGCCAACAACACATCCAAAACTCCCTATATCAAAGTTGGAGGAAATCCAAAGTTCTATCTTTCATAGATTTGTACTTTTGGTTGAATCTCACCCCTTCCTCGTGAAAAAAATATCTCAGAACTTTTCTGGACATTGAACTTCAACTTAATTGAATTTTCTCCTTTTGAACCTTGCTGTCAGAAACTTCAACAGCCAGTTACGACAAAAATCCAAACTGCTCTTTAAAAAGTCCCTTTATAAAAGTTGTAGTAAATTTGCTGAATTTCAATTCATCTTATTACACCTCCTTTAGATTCCCAACCAATCGAGGGGAATTTCCTTCTGAACCTGACTGCTACTTTTCCCTTTTTAACAGCTAAGCCTTTGACAGATTTTCTTCAGGTCGATTTTCGTGGCTAAAATTCAACAGAGGATTACTTAGAGCCCTTAAACAAAGTTGTAGGAAATATTTGTGACTATCTTTGATACATTTGGAGTTTCTGCTGATTTTGACTCTAAGGGTTCGAAATTTGCTTCCAAAACCAACTGTTACTGTTCATTCCTCCACAGTATTGACAGAACTGTCATTTTTTCTGAGCTGAAGGTTCAGGTTGTGTTTACTTCATTTTTTTCACTTAAACTCTCAAAACTTCCTTTATAGAAGTTGTAGAGAACCTATTTCTCTACATTTATCTTATTCATCTCAACAGCCAAATCTCTCTTTTTCCCTTCCAAAGTTGGTCCTGAAGCTGGCTGCTAATTCTTACTTTTTGCTGAATTAAAATTGCATTGAATGGCTTCAATCTTGACAGAACAGTACCAAAATCTTCCATTTAACTTTGAATTCCCATTTAACACTTCAAATGACATTTGTTTCATGCCAAATTTGGAGATCATGCTAAGCGTGACATGAAAGTTCCATTTTGCCCATAAAACTAAAGGCTCATATAGCATTTCTCCAAAATCTCTTGAATCAAAGTTCATTCCATTTAGTACTATTTTTCAAAGGCATTTATGCCTATATCCAGTTAGTGAACAGTAACATCCTCCATTTCTGATTTTTGACAATTTAAAGTCCATTTGCTTCTCAAATGGTCTCTTTGAGTTCCAAATGTCCATAAGGTCCAAATTCATGCATGTGTCAACTTTTTCTAAATTTGAAGCTCTTATTTGGCATTTTTGGCTAAAATTTGACCAAAGTTGACTTTGACCATAAAAGCTCATTAACCTCCAAATCTTTGTCATATCCTGTTCTTGGCCATTCTTGAGTGTTTTTAACACCACGGGTGCTCTGCCATTGCATTCAGTTCTCGTCAGATAGCTCAATAGTAACTTGTTCCCTCTTTGAGTTCTAATTCGGGAATTTAAATTCATATTTCTTGGGCTAAGAACTTCTGGAATGGTTAACCATAGATTAAAGATTCCATTTCTCAAGTTGTCACCCAACTCTTGGTTGTGGGAGTCCTTTGAATTTTTAAATATTGAATCTTGAATTTGGTCAAATTTGACCCAAATTTGACTTTGGTCCATAATACCTCTATTGCATCCAAATTCATCATAAACCTCTAATTTACCTTCTTAGGCTTTTAATAACACTGGGTGTTACAGCAAGCTACCGCCCCCTCCTCTCTGGATAATACACTTTTAAAAAATCATAACTAATTCATATGAATTCGGTTGGAGATAAACTTTATATGAAAATTGTAGATTTCGACGAGATCTACAACTTTATAGTTTAAACTTTTTTTAGTTGGTGTCATCTTGGAGCTCAAATAATTGACACAAGTTTCAGATCTAAAATTCAAATTTTAGATTGAAACTAGGCAGCACACATTCAAAAAATCATAACTAATTTATATGAACTTGGATGAAGATAAGTTTTATATAAAAATTGTAGCTCTCGATGAGATGTATAACTTTGTTGTTCAAACTGTTTTCATTTGGTGCCATCTTTGTGCTCAAATAATCGACACAAGTTTCAGATCTAACAATTTTAGATCTGAAACTTGTGTCGATTATTTGAGCATCAATGATACCAAATGAAAAAAAATTGAACTACAAAGTTGTAGATCTCGTCGAGATCTACAATTTTCATATAAAGTTTATCTCCATCCAAATTCATATGAATTGGTTATGATTTTCTGAAAGTGTAGCGTCGTGGGAAGTTATCGCCCGTTCAACTGTCACGTTCAACTGTCAGTAGCTTACGAATATTTAAATCAACTATTTACTTCTGCAAAATCGTAAAAGAAAAAATAAAAAAATTCCGGCAGAACCAAACCAACCAGAAAAAGACGCCAACAGGATAGGAGAGAAGGGAGCCCATTTAACCCAGCATGTCGGCCCACTTTCGTTACGTGGGGGCGAAGGCTCTCTCGGCCCGCATCTTCACGCGCGGCCCGGCCGCAGTAGCCCACGGGGCCCGTCTGTGGACACCCGAATACAGGTGTACTCGTATCACATACTCCACAATAGTATACTACTACTGCTACTGCGCCGGTTTGTTGGTCGCGGTTACAGGCTGACCGGTCAGCCCCGCCCGACAAACTCTCTCCGCCCACCAAACCCACCGACCTCTCTTCTCATACGCACTCATCAACTCCCGGCGGCCTCATCCTCCCGCGCCTCGCCGCTCCTCCTCCTCCTCCATCTCCATCGCCACCGCGATCCGCCATGGGGCGCGTGAAGCTGCAGATCAAGAGGATCGAGAACACCACCAACCGGCAGGTGACCTTCTCCAAGCGCCGGAACGGCCTCATCAAGAAGGCCTACGAGCTCTCTGTCCTCTGCGACATCGACATCGCCCTCATCATGTTCTCCCCCTCCAACCGCCTCTGCCACTTCTCCGGCCGCCGCAGGTGATCTCATCCGCCCCGTCGTCGTCGTCGCCTGTTCTTCTTCCTCCTCCTCCCCGTCTGCATGCTCCGGTCGAATTCGATCACCGTGACATGCTCCGGTTGGTTTTGTAGGATCGAGGACGTGATCACGAAGTACATCAATCTCCCGGAGAACGACAGAGGAGGGTACGTTCGTGGGCATGCATTGCCAATTGCCCCTCTTTTTTGCTCTTTTTTTTTTCCGTTTTCCTGCATTGCGAAAGAACATTTTTCTCTTTTAAGTAAGGAAAACAGAAATTTTCTTACGACCTACTACTTATTCTCCGATTTCTGTACTGCAGAATAGTTCGGAACAGAGAGGTGAGATACCAACGAATTTCTTCAATCATTTCGTTCTGTTTCGTTCTGATGTGAGCTGCGAGATAGAAGAGCCTCGTTAACTGATTGTCATTGCCGTCTCGACTGAACATGCACGTCGTAAAATTCAGTATCTGATCAAGATGCTCACGCAACTCAAGTGCGAGGGTGACATAGCCGAGCAACTCACGCCCAAGTATGCCGCCCATTCTTGAACCTTTCTGTTTTCGATTCGTGTCGTGTGAAATAGTTTTGGCAATTCCTTGATGCTAACTGTTCGATTCTCATTGCTTCTTTCTGCTGCACTGCTGATCTTGGGGAGCAGTAAAGGGCCAGTGAACTCCAACATAGAGGTAACCCATAAATCATCTGAAATGATCTATGATCCAACGAAGCATACTGCAGATTATTCCTGATAACCAGGTGTTTTCGTGTAATCCTGCACAGGAGCTTCAGAATGAGATCAGGAAATACCAGCACCAGGTGCAGGCCTTGGAGGAGCGCATCAGGTCTTTAATTTGCATGCTTCTATAACCATCTCCCTCATCCAAACAATGCCTGATTTCCTCATCGTTTCGTTTCAGGATGTTCGAGCCGGACCCGTTGTCGCTGGCGTCCATGAACGAGGTCGAGGCGACCGAGAAGTTCCTCATGGAGACCCTCGCCCGCGTCGAAGAGCGCAAGGTCAGTCACTCCGTCGTCGACCTCATCATCAGGCTCCTTATTTGATTCTCCAGCTCGATCGCCATCGCCGCCGTAAAATTTTAACCCGGAGCAAGATGGCGTGATCGAGCAGTGTAAATGACCCGGATCTCTCGCGCATTCACTGCAGAAATATTTGCTGTGCAACCACATGGGCCCCTTCGACCCCTCGCCCTCCGACATGCAGCACGTACGTGGTGGACGTAATTACTGGTGCCGATCCGGTTTAACGAGCGGTAATTACTCACTAATGTAAAACGCGCGCGGGTGCAGGTGTTCGGCCTGCCGCCGCCGGCGCCGGCGCCGCCGCCGCAGCAGCAGCAGGGGGACATGGGCGTCGGCGCGTTCGGCGGGGTCGGGGGCGACGTCGGCTCGTGGTTCGCCGACGGGGCGTCCATCTTCGCTGGGCAGGACCCGATCTTGGCCTTCAGGTGGACCGACTAGCTGCTACCAGATACGATGGGCCGGGCCCTTGATTGCTGATGATGTTGCTGGGCCGCGACGGCCTTGTTTTTTTTTTTTCTGTTTCAGAGAGCAGGTGATGTTCGACTCGATGCGGCGGGACGCGGCGGGGGTGGACCCGACGGGGGGGATGGAGGCGATGTGCCACGTGGACCAGCACGGCGGGCCCAGCGAGGACTGGCAGCAGGCGTACATGTCGGCGGACCTCCTCTCGGCGCTCATCCCCTCCACGCCCTTCCCGCTGGACGACGACCAGGTGACGTCACGGGACGACGAGCTCGACAAGCCCTCCACGGCTAGGTTCAGCGTGCACGAGCTCGAGGCGGTGATCCAGGACGCCATGGTGGACCCCGTGCTGGCGTCCCCCCCGCCGATGGTGCCGCCGCCACCGCCGCCGCCGCACGTGCACGAGCCGCCGGTGGAGGCGGCGGGGAGCTGCTCCAGCGTCCCGCCGGGTGGCGACTGCGCCGCCGCAGGCCAGGAGCACGGCGGCCTGCCCGGCGGCGCGGTCAACATGGGCTAGCTGATGACGCGCTCAATCAGTCCATGCGTTAACAAGCTGACACATCAGTACGCGGTGTATTTCTTGAGATTGTACGCCGTGTTTGATCTCTTCTAGTTTCACATGGATTATGTCTTACATTTGGTAGACAGCTTTCTATCTATAGTTTTCTCATGAAATAAGAATAATTAATTGAACTAGCTTCGATCAATATAGTTGAACGATTTGTGTATAGCTGAGGAGAGTTTTTTTTTGGGGGGAGATGAGCTGATAAGCTGAAGAGAGTGCTTATTAGCATGCAGCCAATCAGATCAACCTAATTTTGCTTGTCATCTCAGTTATAGGGTTCACGTTTTTCAAACCCAAACTTAAGGAATCTATGCCTTGGCTACCCACCATGGCACCATGCTTGGTTCCCTCCCATGAGACACACAAAAGTCAAGGCCGGCTGCTTATTATTCTAGTATGGTTGGTCTAGACCAAATGTTCAGAGTATTTCTAAGTCCTTAGGACCACGAAAGCCAGTAGTAAATTGTTGCAAACTGACCACTAGATATCATATTTTGACACCCACAATGTTAACAAGTAGTACTACTCGAAGTCCATGCATGTCTCACGCCAACCAAAATAAGATTCAAGGATAGCACTGCAGTTCATACCAATATATAAAAGTAGATATCGGCTGCAAACCTTATAATTCAAGGGATGCTGGTGATGCCAGCCATCAATATTGGGTTGTCCGCAAGAACAAAAATGGGCTGGTTGGTCTTAACAGGAGCAGGTGTACAGCTGCGTTACAAAGATGCGATCCCCCCCCCCCCCCCCCCCCCCCCCCCCCCCCCCCCCCCCCCACAAATTATGGTTTCGTGGAGTAATCCTTGAGAAACTCCACTAAATTCATGATTTTTGCTTGATTTTAGCCTTCATGAACCCAAAAGTCAGGTTAGTTGCCTGCAGGCAATAAAAGAGGGCATGGGTCATTTCATGCGACCACTAAAATAAATCAGCATTACAGTCTTCTTCAGGGGACAGAGGGAGTACGTACTTTTTCAAGAAAGATAATTGTACCAATGGAAAATTAGCGAGCCTAGATGTCCTAATGCTGGCATGCATTCAACTACACATGCCGTTCTACAACCACTAAAATTTTGATGGTTGGTCATAACAGGAGCAGGTAACTAAACAGTACACTATGAAGAGCATATCCATACATCCTTCTCAGGTGATGCCTAAAGACTAGTTAACACAAGAAAAATATAATACATTGCTTTGTGCAAGAAACACGCACTTTTGTATTCAAGCACCAAAAGTGGGCAGACTTATTCGATGGTGCATGGAACACCTAGAGAACCTCAGCTGGTTCATACATACCATGACGAACAGCTGCTGCTGGTGGTAAAGACATTTTAGTTCACCAGAAAACACTCTGCAACAATTGACAGCATTCAGTGAGCTGAAATTAAACTTGGCGGACAGAGATCTACAGGTGTATGTGAAAGAGAGGCAGCTCTTATTGTGTTGATAGTGCACATAAGGTATATAAGCTCAGTAATTAAAATGCTGTGCGAAGGCAGAAAATAAGAAAGGTTCTCAAGATATTTCATGAGTATGAATCAATATTACATCTCATCTAGTGTTTTGTTCAATACTATTTGTACACAATGCTAGGAAAGTCGTAGGAGTACTCTGGTCAAAACAACTGGAATTAAGTTTTGCTTGTAGATCATCTGCCAGTTTCAAGTAAATTTGATTTCTCTACACATTTGCTTCAGAATTTCTACAACTTTACATGCAAACAACATGCCTCATCAAGAAATTCCAAAGCATTTAAAAAAACAAAACTTGTGTTAAGAGTCTTAATGGAACATAACTAGTGAGATGAATATTCCCTATTTTAGTCGCATTTTAAAAGGGTGCTTTCAAGTAACAACCAAACCTGAATTTAGAAATAATATGGGAGATCATAATGCTGTTGCCTGATAGTAGTACTTACATGAACAGATATTCTATGTTTCAAGTTTAAGTTTGAAAGAAAGGCTAGCATCAAAAGTATATATGTTTTGGATTCTCCAACTCCTAGATTTTGCCAAATCAGGTATATTATCAGCTCAAGAGTATGATCATAGACAATCTGAATCAAATTTGATAGTGAAAACATAGGGAACATAAAGCAGCCACCTATAATTCCCATGTCTTATGAGTTTTGGTTTGGCTACAAGAACGTAAAGATGAACAATCTAATACCAAATTCCAATTTAATGGAAGGAACTAAAATACTATCCCTCAATCGGAATGTATATCAAACCAATACATCATAAGCATCACACACCCTCAATGCAGAAGCATCACACTTCTACTAGCACATGAACTCCAAAGTCATAAGGATTACAGGAAATCAAACCATAGCATTTTTGGAGTAGTACTTCAAGAAATTAGATATCACTAACCTTGTAATGGCAATTATGACCCAATTCATTCTTTATGGGGTTGATTATTTAGCCAAAGGAACCTCTGCACTTGCGAGACCAACAAAAGCAATTTTTTGCCTTTTGACAGCCAGAATTGGATCCCAGCGGTTCATTACCTTGGCTCTGGCCATAATCATATGTGAGCTCAGTCATTGGAGGAATATGCTTAATTGCAAAGAAAGCAATGTGTGGGTATCCCTCATCGCCATGATTGTACAAAACTGGTTGCCAAAAAACATTAGGCGAGCAGCTGTGGTTCATAAAGCGGGCTACATTGCCGGTTCGTTTTGCACTAATGATGATTGGCAATTGCCTGGGTGTCTCCTTTGAGTTGGACAGATTAGGTTCACCCAGTAATTCTGGCGCATAGTTCCATTTTAAGTTCTGCTCGGAAGGAGGGGCCTCAAAGATGTACTCATCTTCTCCATCCGCACTATTTTTGTCAACAATTTCACCTGCATATTCACAGATAAATGTTCCAGCTCGAATCGGGTCCCAACTACGAAGGCCCCAACCACGATCTCCTGTCTTAAACACTTCAAAATAGATCTGGGTACCTTTCTGTACAACTCGGTTGCGGCAATTATGTGAACAAGTGCAGGAATCATTACACTCATATAACATAGGCATGCGGCTAACAAGTATGCCTGAAGCACTGTAAGGAAGGTCACCAGCATTTTGGTGCGTACAAGTGCAGTTGTTATCACCAGGGAGGCATACACTTGCGCAGCATTTGCATCCTTGCATCTTTGTCATTGAGCTCAGCAAGTTCCCATATTTCAATTTAGTCATATAGATGAAGTGGATAGGACCCTTCTCATCGTCAACCTCATTTACAAGGCAAACAGGGTACCTTTCCACACCATATGATATGTCGGACAATATAACATGGTCTCTAGATGATGGATTTTCCCTCCATTTTTCAGTTTTCTTCCACATTGCAATGCCATCAGGTTGGCCAGGTTCCCTGAGTAACTTGTGTTTAAAAACATTGAAACCAGATTTCGCTTTCTCCACCCAAGCTTCTTTGATCTTGTAAAGACCATCATATATGTATATCTTGCCAGTTGGACAAGTCAAGTCTCTTATGCTGCGAATGACTCTAATCGGATTACCTCTATGCAAACTCCTCTGCAATGCAAGGTTACCCCTCTCGAGTTTTTGATCATCCTTACCAGACATGCCCTGTCCAGTGTAAACTAGAATGTCTGGATCATCTTCGGTATTATCATACACACCAGCTGACACGATACTAATAGCCACAGGATCCTCCTCATTACCAAACTTGGCAGACATGTAATCAATACCTGCCATGCTCTGACTATTCAGCCCCACCAGGCACATCTCAATTCTGAAGTAGAACATGTCACCAACATCAACACCTGGAACCTCTCCAATCCGCTTATTCTTATTGACACGAAGTTCAGCATTAATCATGATGCTCCCAGCCTTCAAGTTATGTTGCTGCTTTGCAGCTTGCTTCACCTCATCCAGCTGCATAAGCCTCCGCCGCAATGCGTCAAACATCAAGAGTACATTATCTGTAGATTCCCGAGGATCATCTGAAGACAATGATGGAAGCTGCAAAAGAGTGGTGTCAATTTTCCTAGGTCGTCCACGTTTTGTCGCATCAACAGTGTCATCATCTATTGAACTTGGAGTCACTGAACCATCTGACACACGCCTTGGACGTCCCCTCTTCCTTTTAACACTTTCAGGTGAGGTGGTTGCAGGTGTCTGAAAAGTGGGCTCATTATCTTTTGAGTGAATTGGAGGAGTCGGAGTATCTGAACTATCCTGCAAACATTTGGGACGCCCCCTTTTCCTCGTACCAGATTCATGTACAGTGGGTGCAGGAAGTGTCTGAAGAACAGGTGTATTATCTGCTTGAGGTGCTAAAGGAGCTGACAGGACAGGAACATCTTGCACACGCTTGGGCCGTCCCCTCTTCCTCTTGCCACCTTCCTGTGAGATGGCTGCAGAAGGCATTGGGGAAAGAACATTCCCACCTTGAGGAGCTGAAGGAACCAAAGGAAGTGAAGGAATTGGAGGAATAGTAGGAGCTGGAGGAACTGAAGGAGCTGAAGGAACAGTAGCATCTGGAACACGCTTGGGCCTGCCCCTCTTCCTCTTACTGGATTCCAGTGTGGCAGCTGACAGAGGAGTTTGCAAGGAAGGAGTGGCAGCTGAAGGAGGAGTTTGCGAGGGAGTGACCCAACTGTTTATTGCAGTACCATTAGCATGAGAAGCTCCATTCATATTAACCCTCTGAGGCTGTCTCTGACAAGGTTCTGCAGGAGCAGCAGGTGCTGCTAACATTGGTGGAACACCAGCCGGCATTCCCAGTTCCGTGCCTCCAGCATGCGGTCCAAATGGGGTCACACAGACAAATGAAGGTGAGTTTTGAGGGGTGAATGTGTGGAGCCCTGGTGGTGCAGGGAACATAGGGGTCAACGTACGCAAGGGTTTGGCGTCAACAACTGTTGAATTACTCAACAGAATTGAAGCCTTCTGCTGAGCCATTGTAAGCCACCAATTGACCTTTTACCAAAGCAAGTTTTATGTGATTAGTTCACTATTTTTTTTGTACTTTCCTCCGCAGTTGCTTGCAACTCGTGCTTCAAAGAAAGCTGGAAAAAGAGTGGGAAAGATCAATCAGCGTCAGTAAAAAGGATAGCAGCTTAAAATCTTAAACATAAGATGGAATATTATAAAATGCATCATTTTTGGCAGTTTTATATTGCTACCCAAGAGGAAATATCAGTTTAGGAAATACTGAACCTTGACTGTTTATTCCAGGTTTCTAATAAGCATAAGCGAGTTCAAGATGCAATTTACAATTATAAGTACCAACTTAAAAGTCACGACACCATAATAACTGCTTGCCAATGGCAAGAAAAAACAAGAGTTGCACATGTCTAGGATTTTCAGAAGCAAGTAGGGGCAAACAAAACTAGAAGTCCTATTGTGGGTACATTGTATGAGTAACTATTAACTAAGTACTCCTTCCAGTATAATAAACTGAATGCTGATTTAGTACATGCATTTGTCAAACTATTTTAACTCAGTCAATTGATTTATTTGTGAGTATTGAATCTGTACATGAGAAACTGGCACAAGTATAATATCATAAAAATACTTTCATATTGTTATTTCCTAATTATAACAACAACTAATGTTTGCAAGCAGCAGCAACTTCTTATTAATATTATACTAAGTTTTTTTAGGACCTACATTATATTAAAGGTGAAAAACAAAGTTAAAAGGCGAATGGTAATAACCGGAGGGGAGCAGTTAGTTCTTTGTTAAATTTGAGAAAACGTGTGGGTGGGTAGTTAATTTTTTTACCTCCATATTTGCTGTGCAATGAATTCCATGATCTTCTGCATCATTGTTCACATGACATGGCACCTAGTGGAAACATTATTTCTTCACTACAAGTTGGTATCCTTTCTGCAATTGGGCAAGTGCAAGAATGCACGGTCATGTTGCAGTCAATAGGAGTATATTAGAAATAATATCAGATGAGTAAATAAATTATGAGATAATTTCAGAAGAATCCATCAAGATGGCACAATTTTATATAAATACTCAAAAAATTCCCCACGCTACCAGCTAAAAAAGAACTACTTTGGATGCTAGCGAGGAAAAAGGTGGGTTTCACCCTCGAATGGAGGGGGACAGGGGCCTAGGTTGTTTGGTAGGTAAGGGGATAAAAATCCAAGCCAACTAAGAAAATCAGAAGAAGAAAAAAAACTAAGAAAACTAAAAAAATCAGAAGGAAAAAAAAACAGAGAAATAAAAAATGCTACTGCAATCCAGAAAATTAGTACCATGGATAATCTTTCGCTAGTGCTCATACATGCCTCAGATCAAAATGCCATCTACTAATTTCCACTAATTCAAAGAATATAAACATTTAAACACTACTTGTCAAAACACTTCTGGACTCTGGAGCTCATAAAAGAGTAACCAAGTTGATCTAATTTGATCCAGAGAAAGCCCAATCATCACATCCGGCTTCAGATGAGCAGGTCAAGATATTTAGAAAACATAGAAAAGTGGGCCTGCAGCAACACCATATATTACATTAAGCTGACTACATAACAAAACTGAATTTCTTGATATATAGACCAAAGGACAACCAGCAACTGACCAAGCACAAATCCACTACAATCTACACCTTGCAGCCAGCATCAATAGCATGACACACAAAGAAAAGCCAAAACATGCATAATATTAGGCCTGCAATTAGATGATAATAGAAGTTATTATTTATCGATGCAATGTTAATATTTAGAAGCTACTTCAAAATAAACACACAACACTCAATTCATACGTGCACACACTATTCGTCTATTCCTGCTAGGTATTTTTTTTAAAAAAAAAAGATTAGTCGAACTGAATTTCAACAAGAGCACGTTTTGTGCTATTAAATGCATGAGCAGAAAACTGATACACTCAAGTGTGGACTCAGTCTGATGATGCTATTTTTGGGAGGAAACGAGTAAAAACAAGAGTGCGACAGTTAGATCAAGCTGAATGTCCATTTAAGAGTGCTGATTTTGACTTTGTTAGCAAGGCAAAATCAAAGCTTATATAGCACCAACGCGCGGGGATGGAAGGGATAGAATGGGACTTGACTTTAGTACCTGTTCAGGTCGCCGGTGTGGAGGACGGCGCGGCCGGTGCTGATCTGCTCGCCGCCGACCGGGAGCGGGCGCGGGTGCGGCAGCGGCGCCGCCGAGATCCAGATGCGCCGCCCCTGTCTCCTCGCGCACGGGAGAAAAACAAGGGAGCGACCGAGAGCAACTCCAACGGATCCTTTTGCTGAGAGGGAAAAAAACGTCCTCTCTATTCTCCCTTTTCCTTTTTCTCTTATTATTAATCCCCATTAAGATTCTGAAAAAAAAATTGATTTGACCGGACTAACGCAAAATAACCGTTCGGTTCAGACCGGTTCTATTTCTAATCATAATTCTATTCCAGCTATTTTTGATTATTCCGACCTCTTACGAACGATTCTATTTCTAATCATGATTCTATTCCAGCTATTTTTAATTATTCCGACCTCTTAACGAAACAGAGTCAAACTACATGTACACAACTGAATCCACCTATTCCCAGAAACGAATCAGTTTCATGACCCAACAAGATAATCTCCCCTCGTTCAAGGGGGAAACCCCCCTCTCCCCTTTTCCTCTCCATTTCCTCCTCTTTCTTTCCAGCCACCCGATCTCCAACTCACGATTGTTTCTAGCCGCCCGATCCTCGCCCCGGCGGTGCTGCTCGCGGCTCGCCTCCCCTGTGCGCGCGCCGCGCATGGCGTTGTTCGTGCTGGAAGGCTGCGCTGCCGGGCGCCGCCGTCCAGCCACGGGCCATGGGCGCCGCCGCCATCGAGCGCCCCAATCGCTCCCGTGCAGGTCGGTGAGCGCCCCTCCCTTCGCTGACCGTGCCGCTGGGGCCATCGTCGGAGGGGCCGGTGGTGCCGCCACCGCCAGGGGCGCGAGTCTGCCCACGCGCGCGGGCCCCAAAGCGCTGCCGGTTTGCCGTCGCCTGGCATAAGCCCGCGCCACGGCCCGGCCGTTGTCCGCTTCGCGTTGGGCGCCGCCACCCTGCACACGGGCGAGCAGGCCAGGCACCGCCGTGGCCCCCTCCAACGCGGGCGAGCAGGGCAGGCGCCGCTATGGCCCCTCCAACACGGGCGAGCAGGCCAGGCGGGCGCCGTTGCTGCAGCTAGAGGAGAAGCAGGGGGAGAGAAAGAGAGGAGGAAGATGAGAAGGAAGAAGAAGATTTATTCGCTTACAGGTGGAGCCCGTGTGTCCGGTGGATAGAAAATGCACTCTTCTTCGAAATCCAAAATTTGTGAAAGGAGATTTATCTACAGGGGAGTAGTACAGGTTTTATTGATTCGATTGCAGTTTACTTCATCCATATGGAATAACGAAATTATATTTTTGTGATGTCAGGTTAGTTATTTTTAATTTACTAATAATAAAATCGGATTTTTTTATTCCAGCGTTCCTCCGTCTATCGTAATAATCTAACATTCCCATTGAAAATCTAAATGTCGTTGATATAAATAATAATGGATTTATTTATTTATCAAGTGTATTTGATATCATAAATAATAATAGTTATCGATAAATTTATATTTATTATATTTTTTAAACCCACTGTTGAAGTTGCTCTGAGTTGGGGGCGTGCGTGACGAACTGAGGAAGTGACGATGGGGCAACAGCGCCTGCGCGAGGGGAGGTAACACTAGTCGCACGCGCGGCTCTGGGTCGAACTGGGGGAAAAAGAATTTCGGTGCTGGCGCCCCCGATGGCCGACGCGTCGCGGTCTGGCGGAATCGACGCTCGCGGGCGAGGATGGCCGGAGACGCGCCGGCGAGTCCACACGTCGGCTCCAAGAGCATCAACTCACGCGCCAAGCGCGCCGCCGCCTGCCGCCCTCGTGGATGGGTTGTCGCCGGCCTCGCGAGAAAGAAGCGTCATGCTGCCGTCGCTATCGCCGCACGCTGTGCCTGCGGCGTCGCGGCGAGGACTACCGCGTGGCCGTCGGTCCTGGCGAAGAAGGCCACTGCCGCCATGGCGCCATGAGGTGCTCATCCTGGTCGGCTGGTCGCTTCCCCGCGGCTCATCTGGAACCTCCACGGCCCTCATGCTGATGACTGCGTACAGTTCGATTCACCGATTACCTGTCAATTCTTCGCCCCCAATTTCGTTTGCTTAATGACCAAGAGCATCCTGAGTCTCCATTTGTGAATTATTTTTCCTCATCGTGCAGAGGCGTTGCCCTGACGCTGCGCAGCCCACGACATGCTCGTTGGAACGCCTGACCAGTGCTTCCATCTCTGCAATGGCTGTCAAAGGAGTACAAGTAATGGTAGGATTCAAGGAACTAATCCTTATTTTGGATAAAACAACATCTGAAAAAACTGTGATGAACCCAGAGAAAATAGAGCGATCCTCATCAGTCTCTAATTTTTTACCAATACATGGAGAATCAAGTCAACTAGCAAAAGCTGGAGGTGCTGAAAGTAAATCATGGGAGGCTAGTGGACCACTCAGGAAATCCTTCATGGCAGGTTGGTTCCTCCTCATCAGTTTCCTTTTGGATGCAGTTTCAGATGATGCAGATAATCTGAATGGAGCTAAGATTCTTCGGAGGATCACAAGACCTAATCATGTGAACTAATTTGCATGACAAGCGGCAATCCATGTGGACAGTTTCTGATAAAGAGGTTCTAACTGTTTGTTATGTGATTCTTATGTCATCTCTGTATCCTGTTTGAGTGTTTACCATTTTTGCAAGGATCCATGAACCAAATGGTTGACACAGGATTCAGAAACCATTTGCTGCAGTTCTGGAAGACCACTACAAGGGCATGATTCTGTTCTAATCCGATGCATTCCTTTTGCTGCTGTGGGTGATAAATTGACATTGGCAATTTGAGAATGTAAACTCTATTCAATTGCACTGGATTGATTGTGTTTCCTAATGACATTACAGGCTTCCAGTTGGTAGTCATGTCATTGGAGGGAGTAGTCCATACTGTAAATGGGCCTAAAGAGGATAGTGTTAATAGGATTGCAATTTGATGATTGCTTTCTTTGTTTGTAAAATGTTAGAGCCCCTTTGGCTGGGCTCTGGGGTGCATCCGACTCCAGTAGTGTAGCATCCCGGGAGCACCGGTGGAGCCACAATTTGAGGATTCACCGGCTCTTGTGGTTTTGTGAGGGGAGGAAGATGAGAGAGAAAAACAGCTCGCATAAAAAGACTGCTGCAGTACATGTGTCGGGTGGAGCAGGAGCCGGCCAGAGCTCCGCCAAAGAGGGCCATATAGTTGTAAGCTGTAAGGATAGGAAAAAAAATATCTGGTGTACACCTGTAGTCGTACAATGCAAATACATATGGCATGTACAGTGTTTTGAAATATGCAATATGATGGATGTGTTACAAAAAACTGTGATCGTTTCTCTGACTCATTTCAAAAACAAAATATGGAATTCCGAAAAAAGGTCAAATCTGTAGGGTGATGTCTGGAAGCTACTAAACAATTAAAGTGTGCAATCTGGAGTTTAATGTGGAGTGGAAAAATTCGGAAACTTTCTGAATCCTTTCTAAGGAAGGAAGAACAGATGCTTGTTTAATAACAAAAAGTTTATCCCCTAAATGGCTGATCTTCTCAAACAATATATATGAGTTCACATCTCATGTATAGCTAACCAATTCATGGTCCCAACTGTTTTAGTACAACTCGAAATAAAATTCAGTGTGCAACAAGAAGGCTGCCATGTGACTTTAATTTCCCAGTAACATATCTGTATGTCCTCCTTGGATGTTTGGGAGGAGGGGGTTAAATTTTAGCCCCCGTCACATCGAATGTTTGGACACTAATTAGAAGTATTAAACCTAGACTAATTACAAAACTAATTACACAACCCCTAGGCTAAATCGCGAGATGAATCTATTAAGCCTAATTAGTCCATAATTTGACAATGTGGTGCTACAGTAACCATTCACTAATGATGGATTAATTAGGCTTAATAGATTCGTCTCGCGATTTAGCCTAGGGGTTCTGCAATTAGTTTTAGAATTAGCTTATGTTTAGTCCTCCTAATTAGTATCCGAACATCCGATGTGACAGGGTTAAAGTTTAGCCCCCTCCTCCCAAACACCCCGAAAGTGTCCACAGGAGAAGAATGGCCATACATATTAAAGTGCGGCATTTGTGAACTGTGTGTGTTCCACGTCTGCATTAACTAGTACATCCATCTTAACTTACCATATGAAATATGCATAGCTACTCTTTTAGGAAGTGTTCTGCTTCCTGTGATGCGTTTTAAATAAAGTAATACCCTGTTTTATCATTTACAAGGCCAAAT
Source organism: Setaria viridis (assembly GCF_005286985.2). Lineage (NCBI taxonomy): Eukaryota > Viridiplantae > Streptophyta > Magnoliopsida > Poales > Poaceae > Setaria > Setaria viridis. The sequence continues at coordinate 7,740,802 of NC_048266.2, forward strand.
GTTATTTAGATATAAGCAGTCATGTATTTTTTTTCTATTTCCAAGTTCATTTTCCTGCACATCTAAATGGTTCTGGACAATTTCTCCGTTTGAGTCCTACTTTGCATTTTTGTTATTTTCCTCAATTCACGGGCATATGGAACCAAAGGTTATGTGGACCATTCCCAAATCCGTGGAGTCCCATGCAACAAAGTTGAACAACAATGGAAAACCGCAACCCCGCTCATGCATGTTTTGACCTAGGGAGGCGAAAGTGAACATAATAGTTCATCAGATTTCAGTGGGAAAAAAAAGGCAAAAGTCCCTCCTAAGTGCCACAATTGCACTACCAAATCTTCTTCTTTTACCTTGCTTTTCTTTTAGTGACATTTTAGATGGCCCACTTAAGCATGTCTAGTGAACTGAATGCCCATTTTTGGAGTTTATTGACTTATCTAGACCAATGCGACAAGTTTATATTAGTAACCTATGGCGCAATTTTCTCTACAACTTTGTATGCTTGATAAATATTTGGGAAGTCCCATCACCGATCTTGTTGATTTTGATTAATATTTTTTCAAACCCAATCTTACGGAATCTATAGCTTGGCTATCACCATGCTTGGTTCCCTTCCATGAGACGCATATAACTAAGCAACGCACACAAAAATAGTCAAGGCCGGCTGCTTATTATTCTATGGTTGTTCATAGTCTAGACCAAATGTTTAGAGTATTTCTTCGTCCTTAGGACCAAGAAAGCCAGCAGTAAATTGTTGCAAATTGATCACTAGATATCATATTTTGACACGCACGATTTTAACAAGTACTCAAAGTCCATGTCCCACGATAACCAAAATATTCTGTACCTTAGATTAGTAAAATTCAGTTCAGCAACACCTAAATTCTGACCGAATCTTGCATGACAGATCAAGGTACATGCACGCATAGAAAAAAACTTGTGTTTCCTTTTTGAGATGTGTATTTGCAAGGCTGGCACCCTCTTGCCATCTCGGATCTTGGGAATATGGAAGACTAGGGCATCAAATGCATCCTTTTATATCACTGTTAAATTCATCAGCATCGATGAGCTCTACGAGGACAGCGAGAAATGGGGGAGAAATTCCTCCACTGTCACATCGATACTAATGGCATAAGTCATGGAGAACATTGTCAGGTTTGTCACGATGCGTTGGATTGTGAAATGGCCTCTTGAAATTACTTGACAATATTTTCACATATCATTGTCAAATGATTGTGATCCCACAATACACAACCTTTTCAGACCCATCAAGTGACAACTCTCTACATATTAAAATTAATAGACAAATACAATACCCTCATGTATGCATCTCTATACATAAGTTTAGGCTGCATCTGGTCCATGAGACCTTTCTGCATTGTCGTGGTAAACGGGTTGTTTCCTATGAAAATTAAATCCTGTAAAATCCATATATAGTTTCTACACCAAAGGGGCTTTAACAAAACGATAAGCATTTTTTGGGGAAAGAAATATCATCATGTGCTATATCGCGAAGAGAGTTTCGCAGCAACCAGATGCTTTACCCCTTGAACCGTGACAAAGTGAACAAGTATCTTGCACTATGCTAATCTTAAGAAAATTATATCTAGCATGTGCTTTGTGGGATTTCAATTTTTCAATCATATGGCATGTTTGAACCTATATGGCCACCATACATGTGTCATGCCACCGATGCGCATATAGTGCACCTGTTGGATTATGCAAAACTTATTTACAAAATGGTTATGGTGAAGGATAAATGGTAAATCGAAACTTGAGCAAGAGAAAATTGCCATCATACGAAGTGTGTGGCATTATTTATTGTATCACCAAAGGGATATTCCTTTACCCAACTAGAATGACATGCATGGTGAAATAGTTAGTCTTAAAATTGCAAGTTGCAAAAGTACTACAGCAAGGGAGCCTCGAATAAGCAAAAACTGAACTCTAACACAGAGCTTATAATAGCAATGTTTCTTTTTGAAAATTCAGCAATAGCTATGTTTCACCATACTCTTTCTCCATCAACACCCTCCATTTATTTTTTTCCATCCACTTGCACATCACCAAACCTCTCTTTCGGGTGAGATCACTCTGCACAATGTTCTCAACTACCAGGAGCCAGTAGATGTGAAAGTTTATGCTAAAACATAACTCAGTTTGCGGTGATGACTGGAGCCAGGAGGAGTGTCCTTGTCCCCCAGCCTCAAACCAAAGCAACCGCGAGCTTATTCAATGGTACTACATTACAAATGAAATGTGTTAATAATTTTAGTGGGAAATGTTAAGTTTAACCACTAATATATGTATAATCAATAAAATTTATTGCATAAAAATTATAACATTAGATCCACCATAGGAAATACTTTTTTAATCATCACATTTCAATAATTTTTAAGAACATATGCAAATAGAAAAAAGTAATAGCCAAAAGCGTCATTTGGAAACTACCTCAAATGGCAAGGAAAAAAGGAAGCAGGGGGTTTCCAGGAGTCATGTCGACATGTAGTCCTAGATGGTCAAGAAAAGGAAAATATATACTTGACAAATGATTATTGAATGGTTCATAGCTTAAGAGAGTGTTTAATCTTGCATGAAGTTAATCAAGTCAGCTTTTGCTTGTTACCTCATTAATTAATTTGATCCACCTTTTTCAACCACAATCTAAAGGAATCCATTGCTAACACCACGCTTGGTTCCCTCCCATGAGACACATATAACTAGCAACTCACGAAAAAAATAATCAAGGGCGGCTGCGTATTTTATGCATGGTTCGTCACCTATACTAAATGTTCTGAGTGTTTCTTAGTCCTTAGGAGTTAGGACCACGAAGCTTGCTATAAAATGCTACAAATTGATCTCACTAGATATCATATTTTGACATCTGCAAGTTCAACAAGCACTTGATGTCCATGATTCACGCTAACCAAAAAATCCTCCAGATTAGTGAAATGGTTTAGTTGAGCAACAGCTAGATTTTAACTGAATCTGCTGCTTGAAAGATTGATGTTATTAAAAAATTGTATTATTTCCTTTTCGAGATGTGCATACGCAAGGCTGGTTCCCTCGTGCCATCTTGGATCTTGGGGAACATGCCAGATTTGGCGTAAAATAATGTGTTTTTGTCACACTGTTAAACATATTCACAGCGATGAGCCCTGTGAGGAAGGTGAAAAATGTGGAGAAATTCCTCCATTGACACATCAAGATTAATGGCATAAAAATCATGGAGAATTGCCAGATTTCTCACGGTCTCTTGGATTGCGAAATGCCCTTATGAAGTTACTTGACAATATTTTCAGATATCACTATCAATGATAGTGATCCCACAATAAATAAAATATTTGTGGATCCATCAGTTGACAACTCTCTTAACATCAAAATTAACTGATGTATACAAACTGGCCCCCATGATGTCCACGAAACGATTTAGGTAATGTTTCAAACGTAGATCCTTTTAATGTTCCTGGAGAAAAATAGGTTTTGTTTCCTATGAAAATCCTATAGAATTCATACATTTTTCATTGCAAAGGGAGCTTACAAAATCCTGCAAAATATTTTGATGGAAGATACCATGGGCCTCATATGGCTATTAAGAAAGATTTCTTGTGAAAAGCCCAACAGTAAGTTCAGATGCTCTGCCCCTTGAATTGTGAGAAAGGGCAGAAGGATCTTGCATGCACTCTTTGAGTGCCCTTTTCTCTGGAAAATAAAAGAAAGCTATTGGTGGTTAGGGACTTAGGGTTGAGTCTTTTCAGGTATTAAAGATCTGCAGACCGAGCACTTGAACTAACCAACCAACCATATAGGATATAGCCAAGGGGAGACATCATACATATTGCACAAGATCCAGGGTGATGGAATCATATGGAAAACTCTCTTAGTACTAAGTGAAGTGTGTGATACAGTTGTACAAGCTTGTAGACTTAGTCAAAATTGTCAACATTGGAGTAGTACACATTCTAGTATCTTTTTACAATTCCCTCAGTTGTACAAGTTGCAATAGCTTTTAAGACATATGGCAATAGAAAAAATTGTCAAAAGTGCATTTTAGAAAGACATGGTAAAGAAGGAAGCGATGCGTGCTAATAGGAATCATGTCGACATGCCGTCCTAGATGGCTGAGAGGAGGCAAAAAATTATATAATTCACGCAAGGACGTGCGCCAACTTGTCGTGACGCGATTTGTTGACACGGCGCGCCACATGTAGCCATGGAGCACCAACCAAACACTCCACTCCACCACGAGCTGCGATGCTGATGATGAATGCGAAGTAAAGATACGCTTAGGGGTATTTGGATACGAGGTGCTAAACTTTAATAGTGTTATATCGGATGTTCGGATGCTAATTAGGAGAACTAAACATGAGCTAATTATAAAATTAATTGTAGAACCCTGTGCTAATTCGCGTAACGAATCTATTAAGCCTAATTAATCCATCATTAGCAAATGGTTACTGTAGCACCACATTGTCAAATCATGAACTAATTAGGCTTAATAGATTCGTCTCACGAATTACACTCCATCTGTACAATTAGTTTTGTAATTAGTCTATGTTTAATACTCCTAATTAGCATCCAAACATTTGATGTGACGGGTGTTAAAACTTTAACACCATGGAGCCAAACAGGCCTTAAGCTAATCGATCGTATGATTCCCATCAAAGTGAGTGCCGGTAAGCAGTCGCGGCAGTAATCTAATCGAGTTCCGAATTGCGAGGTTCATATATTTCATGTAGCGTCATGCCAGCAGTCTTTTGTGGTGTGTGATCCGTTCAGGAGATGGTGCAACCAAGCACACGTTTCGAGCCCGGATTGGCCCGCCTCCCGTTTAGTTACCTGTTTAATCGGTCGTTTTGTTTGATAATTGCTTAAAAGGTAGGCAGGTGAAAACTTACACATCAGTGGTGTCATGAATTTGATGCTGTTCTCGAGTGACAAAGGTCCTATCAACAGTCCATGTGCCAGCTCTCAATGCACAATGCGTCTTCTGAGAGAACTGTGAGCGTGAGTGCGAGAGCCAGAGAGTGTGGTACCCAAACCTGATGTGGAGACGCTGTGAGAGCGAGACCGATTTTGGAAGATCTTTGGTGCATCTACCAGCCAGGTGCATCTTCGGTTGTAGCTATAGCTTGGTACGACGAGGAGGAAAACTGACAGGAAGAAATGCTCAACCACGTCGCTGATCAATATCGAGTACGCTACATCAGGCCAAAGGTTCATGCATGTCTCTCTTATCAGAAGGTGAAAATTTGTGTAAGGCTGTTCAGGAGCTCATGGGACTTGCGGTTAAGCCCCTTTTTGCGTGGCAACATTGTAGCTTTTCCTCGCTTACACAGCTTACAAAGTTGGTTTCACAGAATCAAGGACCTGAAAAATAAAATCTTAGCTCATGGTGGAGAAACAAATAAAGCTTAATTCATCAGATCGTATCCTTTTCCCAGAAGCTAGTTCATCAGACTAGCATTGTTCACGCAACTAGAGAGCCCAAGGGTTGGAATCTGGAGATTCATCATGTGTGCACCTGGTTCCAGCTTAAAGTATCTCCAACTCTACGTTTTCAAGACATATTTTTTTTTTGTTTTTAGGACGCTGCTTTGGACCATACTTCTCCACACTCCACAAGTAGCTTTCTCCTCTGTTCTTCTGAAAACATAGCTAGGCGATAGATGCTCTAATATCATTTAGGTCGCAAAGCTGAAGCAAGTTAATGCCCTAAAATAAATAGGACAACCATTTTGCAGTGAATCTAATTGTAGCATCACTGCTATGTTGTTAGATAGTAGAAGATAAATATGTGATAAGTTCACAACGGGCACTAAATAGAAGCAAAAAAAAACCCACTAGATCAGAATTTCATACCATGGTATACCATGAAAAGTAATCTAATTGAATTGTGCCGTGTGACGACAGGTGCCTATTAAGACTGACCGCAACAGTACCCCCAATAAATCATCTTCTAAAAGAATATTCCAATAGTAAAAAATTTGACCCCCTTAAATTACTCTATCCTGCGGCAGTAACCTCTATTCCATCCTCCATCCGCCGCTACTGTGGCCTCTGCCTTGCCGCGCTCGCTGCCACCGCCGCCCGCGTCGTCTGCTGCTCCTTGGCACCTACGCGCGCTCACACCTCCCTTGCATCTGCACGCGCACGCACCTCCCCTGCCTCCACGCCTTCCATGCGGCACTCCGCACGTGCACGTCACCGCCGCCCCCGCCCCACATTCTTGGCCTGCTCCCTACAATTGCACGCGCCCCTTCTGCTGCGTGAGGTTACAAAGGTAGTTGCTGACTCAGATTTGTTCTTCTTTATGAAATGTTCCATTGTCTTAACTCTAAACTCTGCTTGTCAATTCAGCGCTGGAGACAAATCTGGTCAATCTTGTGCACCATGGATCTCCACCGCCCATCTGTGCAGCTGTACCAAACAGTGAAGAATGATGATTGTACATTGCTTCGGTACTTGATTGCAGAGGATAAGCCGAATTATGAGTTTCTTGATGACGACGATGAAAAGATGAACACTATGGTGGCAGCCATTGATGCAGAGAGCTCCTTCCACCGCTCAACACATGTGAGACGACTTGTCCCTAGAGACCATGCTCAACTCATGATCTATGGATATGGCATGCCTACTTTGGCCTTCCAGGCAGCTGCAACGATATCAACGTACTGCAAAGGTCACCTATTTTCTCAGCATATATCCGAGGAGAGACACCTCTTGTTCAGTTCACTGTCAATGGACGGACATATGACATGGGGTACTACCTTGTGAATGGTATATACCCTAAATGGCCTGCATTTGTGAAGAGTGTTCGGCATCCAATGGAGAGGAAGACTGAACGTTTTGCTGCTGTGCAAGAGAGTGCACGCAAGGATATTGAGAGAGCTTTTGGAGTGCTTCAATCAAGGTGGGCAGTAATACGTGGGCATCAAGCCGGGCCTTTCGCTCAACCTCTGATTCCTTGAATAATTCAATCTTTTGAACCGAGAGGTCATGCATCTTGGACACGTACTCAGATGACGCAGCAGCAACTTTCTTCTTAGCCGCTTTTGCTGCATCCCTCCCCATGGGTCATTTTCCTCTCAAGCTAGCTGGTGAGGAATCATCGGGATCAAGATCCAAAATGTTGCATTGTTCACTGGTGAGGACATTTTCCCTGGAAGCACTATTTTGAGGGGTGTCCATTTTTCTTTTGAGCTCCATCCATTTGGGCTCATCCTTCAAGATTTGCCAGCAGTGCATGAGGGTGAAATTATGTTTTTCTATGGCTACAAAATCAGCAGTAGCAGCCACAGACTTATCTGCATCCAACATGCCACTAGGATTGGAGCGAATCATCTCAGCCATGTATCCAGAGAATTTGCTCACTTCGGCCTTGATGTGATCCCAACGACTCATAATTGATTTCTGTGTCCTCTCCAGATAGGTGCTGCATTTTGAGTTGTATCTGTTGACCACACGAACCCAAAAGGATTCCCTCCTCTAGCCGGTGTTGATGACAGGATCGCAGCTGATCTTCAGCCTAGATTTGCAAAGTACATTATCTTCATATGCTGAGAAGTTGGTCTGCTTGTTCCTAGTTGCCGCCACCTTGCACCGTTCATGGAGTGGGGTAGCAGAGGCACTCATGGAAGAATCAGAATATCCTCCACAACCAACACTCTATGCTGCATCAACAAGACCTTCTCCAGAAATACCAACTGATGCATCATTGAGGGTATTAATATAATCATCCATCCTACATTTTTGCAAAGAAATATGCATTCAAGATATATAGTGAGACAACAGCTGAATAAAAAAATAATACCAACTGATGCATCGTTGAGGGTATTAATATAATCATCCATCCTACATTTTTGCAAAGAAACATGCATTCAAGATATATAGTGAGACAACAGCTGAATAAAAAAATAATATGCACATAAACAAGTATTGCAGGGATGAATTAGTGTATATATAACAAGTACAGTCTAGTTGGATGTATAGCAAGGTTCCATGGAATTATAGCTTGATCAAAAAGAACCATTAGTATAGAGAATACATTAGGTGTACAAGTATATGTAGTTCTACTAGTTCTCTTCTTTCATGATGCAGAAATTTTCTTGTAGTTTCTGCAGAAAACTACAAGAATATTAAAACTGACTGCACATATACTTGAAAGATTTGGTTTTACCTTTGCTAGGCATTTACCAAATAGATTCAAGCCAAACCCACTATGAAACTATAGTTTCTCGTAGCTAAGATAGGACAGCAAAGCACTATGAAACAAATTTGGATTCACAGTCGAATTGAGGAGCAGTGTGGTGCGGGAAAATTTTTACCTTAAGGTGGCTGGGTACGTGGATCCCACGCTCTCCAGGTTCACCGCTGCAACCGCAGATGCAGAGGATTCCGCGACGATGGCTCGTGAGCTGGCGACAGATGCGGATCGTGCGGCGAGGACTCAGGCACGGGCCTCGCAGCGGATTGAGCGGTGAGGGCTCGGGCGATAGCGCCGACAGCGGATCGTGCGGCGAAGGCTCGGGTGACGGAGCCGGCAGCGGATCGCGTGGCGAGGACTCGGGCGATGTCGACGGCGCCGGGGAGGCAGCGGACACGAGTTTGGCAGAGGTTCGGCCACCTCCGAGATTTGGCGGAGGTCCGGCCACCCCTGGAAGATGGCAGCTGCTTTACCGGATGCCGCTGCAGCCGGTCCAGGTGGAGGAATCCCCTATTTTACAGGTTCAAGGTGGTGTAGAGGGTATTGTTGAAGTTAGTCTTAGCCTATATACGTGCTATACTATACCATATTGCAAAATTAAACCGGTAAAAAGATTCGTGTTGGCTGTTGAACCTTAAAATGCGTTAATAGTACCTGAAGAGCGAGCAACCAACAGGATGGTACAGCACGGTACACCGGACCAGGGACCATCTACTAGTTGTTCTCCGTACGGGTCGTCAACTCTTTTCCCTTTTATAGATAGCCTGCTTTGGCCACTTGCCGGTCACCTCCACTCCAGCCTCCAGAGATGCCTCGGCACGGGGCAGATGCGCCCTCTGTGGCCTCAGCTCCGCCTGCCCGTCGTCGTTACAGGCCATGTGATCCCGCTGCTCGATCGGCACGGTCGCATCCGCATGCCCCGTACCCGCGCCCGACCAAAAGCGACCCGGAGCCACTCACGGTCACGGCCCGGCCCCCCACCCGGAGCAGACCAGACGAGACGAATCGCGCCGCGCGCGTGCACCGGACGCCCCGAGACGGGGGCACGGAGCCACGGCTCGCAGCGCGCCACATCGGGATGCCATATTGCCATGCCACCACGTTGCCGCCCCGCAGCGGTTGGCCCGCGCGTCCCCGTCCCCCCGGGGGCCTCCCGTGGGTGACCCCGCCGCGCCCCGGTCGGCGTCGCCGAGGCACGCGCGTGCGCCCGCCAGCCGAACGTGATTCGTTCGCCGCCGCGTCCTTCCTATCGGTTTCCGCGGAGAAAAAACACCGGGTGCGCGCGGCGCGGGCATAGTGGCCAACGGCGCGGCGGGTTCGGGCGGTGGACGCGCCGAGGTGTCGGCCCTCGGACTCTTCCCCTCACCCCACCCCACCCAGACTCGCAGAGCCACAGACACGGCTCCTGATCCCGTTTCCTTTTCCTCCTCTCGTCTGGCGGAGTGTTTGGCAGCCAGTGTAGCCTCAGCCGGGTCCATGAGCCAGGCTGGAGCAAGACGAGTCAGGTTTATGGGGTGCAGAGGTGTTGAATCTGCACTACATGGTGCTGACTGGATTGGAGAGGGTGTTTGCTGGGCTGGATAATTTGACGTGACTACCTTGCACGTGGGTTAAGGTGAAGTTACCACCTTCTTCCTCCTCCTCCATTCTTCTATCTTCCTTCGCCCCATTCCTCCGTCAATCCCGGCACTGGCGGCGTGGAAGAGGATCGTGGTGGGAGGAGGGGCCGCCACTTTCCCAATCACAAATCGTCCTCTAACCCACCCTAAATCCCCCCAAATCCCCACCCTGATTCAAATTTGGAGAGAGAAAATGAGCAAGCAAGAGAGAGCGACAGGCAGCGGTAGGGCAGGGGGTCGCAGGGGCCGGCGGCGTGGATGACGACAGCGGGCGCTAACGGAAGGAGGGGCCGTGGGTGTCGACGGTGGAGAAAGAGCTGCAAATGCTGATGGCCGACGGTGGGGAAGGAATTGTGGACACAGACGGCCGGTGGTGGGGAGCGCTGCAGGATGCAACAGCCGGCGGCGGGGATGGGGTCCTCCACGTGCCCCGCGCCGCCGCGGCCCTCCAGCGGTGGGGCAAGGGTCGTGGGTGCCGGCGGCGTGGAGGAGGACAGTGGGCGTTGGCGGCGTGGAGGTAAGAGAAAACTAGGGATCACCGTAACGGCAACTTTCAGTCTCCATCATGTGGAACATTGATTTATGCGTTATTTTTTATCTCTTAGGTCTTGCCCGTGACCCCGTACAGACTAGCAAACAAGTCGAGTTGCAGCAGCTAACCCTAGCCCAACGCTCGTCCGAGCTGCCAAACCGCCCTCGGTTTCTCAGGATTCACACCACACGAAGCACGTCCCTGTCAATAGTGAAAAACTATGGACGTGCGGTGCAGGACCTCGCATTGTGACTTTGTGAGACTAGATTGTAAACCCTGGCTCCGTCGCAAGTTGTGTGCCTGCGTGAAGCCAGACCAGATTCATCATGTGTTACACCTGGTTCCAGCTTTTTTGTACCAAGCTTCTCCAGTTCCATTATTCGCAAGACAATGACATCTGAAAAGATGGGGGGGAAAGCAGTTAACATGTTGTGGCCTTGTATCATGCTCCTCCACTTGTCGCTGCTCCTCATCTCTCTTCCGGAAACACAGCCAGGAGATGCCCTGAAATTACTAGATCTCTTCTCCTGAGAGATCTCAGGTATAGTTGGCGTCGTCACAGGATTCAGATCTTCAGTCCCACAGCTTATGGCCTTGACAGTATTTTAAACCAAGTGCTTCGGAGCTAACCAAAACTGCAACCATCTCATCTCGGGCGGCAGGGGCTCTTGTCAACTGCGAACCACATTAAACCCAGCTGTGAGATTCTCCTCCCTCATGGGTTGCTTCATGCCCAGATCTTGATCCAACAAGGAATTGCCACCTAATTTGGCAGCATACATGAGGGTCAATATCAAAACAAACATGGCCCACATGCCGATGTCAGCATCCTCATGCCCCGGCTAGGCTTACAGCATAACCAAAAGGCATGCTGTAGCTTATTGCTCAATATCTTGCTTGTTCAACTCTTCACATGGGGCTATGGAAGTGATGGAATGAGATAAACACCTCTTATAGGGTAATTTGTTTTTCTAGCTAGCTCAACATTCTCTAAACAGAAAAGTTGTGCCAAATATCTTCAAATTTTGAAGAGAAGCGGATTCGCCAACGATTCGGAGAACTTATGTTCTTCCTTCAGGAAAATTTAACAAAACAGGTTCAGATCCCAGGTCCTATTCTGCACCAGGATTCAGCAGTCCCTTGTGCTCAAGACACACCCCCACAGGCACAGATGCATTGCAAACCTGTCGCAAACATCAGCATGCCCATTTCCAACCTCTACACCATTTCCTTCCCTTCCCACCAATATACACACAGTAACTCCACAAATATAGGATATACATAAGCTGATGGAGACTAATGCATTTGGGCCCTATACAAGGGTTCCAAAATTTTACTTCATTTTTCCTCTCTGGCCATGCTAGGCGGCCGCTACGGTGCTGCTTTTGCCGGACGGGTCTGAGCCGCCACCGCCACTGCCCCCGCCGCCGGTCGGAGTGGAGCACTTCTTCTCCTTGAGCTCGTCCAGATTCATCTGATGCTGCCTACACTCCTGGCTGCAGAAGGCCACCTCACCCCTGAGCGAAAACACAAAAGTTTAATACCAAATGATGGTTTGATTACACAAAACATTATTAGCATCTGTTTAGTTTCTGCCGGATGAGAGATATTTTGCTAAGTAACTATCAGTTAACAATCCTTTTTTGCTACCAAAACAGGAGGCAGATATTGAGTGTTGGGCTAGTATTATGTTGGAGACCCATTCACATCCCATGAATCCATGATGCAGAGGTTGGTTACTAAGCAATGCCACCTGCTCAGGAACCCAACCACTCAGAAAGGGAAACAAGGACTTGTCTTGTTTCTTGTCATGAAAAATGAATTCCCTTTCACCCACAAAGTGGAAAGCAAGGCACAAGAGATATTAATACAAAAGTGCATCTGTGATTTTCCAGCAACCGAAAGGGCAGCTGGCTCCTATTTTCTCCTCAACTTGTTCATTTCAGTTTCATTCTGTCCACACCCCCCCCCCCCCCCCCCCCCCGTTCAAACAGAGCATGAGTGAATCATCATTTTCCACAGAAAAAAAAAAAGTGAAACATCATGCATCACCCCAAGCATTTGGAACAGTGAAGACAGAGGGAATCTAGCGCGATAGACACGCAGAATATTCTCCAAACTCAGGTGGCAGTCAGATCAAATTTTTATCTCAATAATACTCTGTTTCGGAGAAAAGAGAACAGAGCTACATGCTTTCTCTGAAACAAAGTGAAGCAGATCATCCAAAAATATCTGGCAATCAAGAATCACAAAGATCAATCAGTTCCTCTGTGCCAAGATCACGAAAAACTAGTTGCGTTGCAACAACCTTGAAGAGGCAAAGAACAAGAAGCAGAGTAACAGAATCTTTAGGACGCAGGGCAGCAGAAACAGCGGATATTTTCAAACAGAGCCTACGGGAATCTCAGAGAGAAACGAAAAAAAAAATAACGCAAAGGCTTACGCACATGTAGATGAAGGTGTCGCGTCCGGGGCCGAGGCCGCGCTTGCAGAGCCCACAGGCCTTGAGGAACGCCGCCTCCGGCACGGGGAAGCAGCCCGCCGAGTGCCGCCTCATCTCGGCGCCCCACACGGACCCCGCCCCCACCGCAGCCGCAGCCACCTCCCCCCTAGCCGGCCGCGTGGGCGCGCGCCCGGTCGGCTCCGGCGGCTGCTGCCCGAGGTCGGACAGGCTCGTTGTCCGCCGCATCACGGACTGCGACGGCGGCGGCGACGAGGACGACCCGCCGCTGCTCCGGGACGCGGAGCCGCTGTTCCGGGGGCGCTTCCTCGTGGACATGGCCGCCTCGGACGGATCCCCTTGTGGTGGTTGCGACGGTGGCGGCGGCTCGCTCTCGTGGCCTTGCTTGAGGAGGGAGAGCCGAAGAGGGAGTGGGGAGAGGCGAGTGGCGAAAGGGGGAGGCGCTTCTCGGGGTGGTTAAAAGAGGAGGGAGGGAGAGGGGACGGGAGGGAATCGGGGGATCTGCGCCGTCCATCGGAATCTAATCAATGGATACCATCCCTCACCAGCGAAGTGATTCCGACCAATTTATTAATTTGCTAGTGTTTGGCGCGCGCGCGGTGTCTCCCGATGTTGTGGTATGTTACATGAGATGTGCTAATAGTTGCAGCGATCTGAGGTTCGATGCTACCTGATATATGCCAATAATTATAGTGATCTAATAATGTAAGTGAGATTACTACATATAGTATATTAGTCGACGTGGAAAAAATAATGTAGACATATTAGACAAAGTTTTCAAATGTACATACTAAGATATAAATGAACAGTAGTAAAATACATATAATTTTAAAAATATTAAAATTACATAGATCCTTAACGATCTACATAGAGATGTAAATTACAATAGGATTTTCATATACCTATTTAGCTTATGATATGCTTGCTGACGATGGCATTTGAGCTGTTTTGATTAGTGGCCGGAAACCTGACTGGTGAGTGATGGATGCGCTGCTCTAACCTGCGAGTGATGGTTGTGCTGAGCTAACCAATTAAGGCAGTTTGGATGTGGGCTGTGCTTGTTGCTTTTCTGCTTTAGTAGCTTTATGGCCTTACCAGCTAAAGGTCAGTCCGTTTGGGCTCTAGCACGTTGATACATGCACCTAATTAATACCTGAAATAAGAGAGAGCAGGGGAAAACAAAACTATTAAATACTTTTTTTCAGTATGGTAAAAATTTGAACGAAAAAACTTTGTAATTTCCATGCTATTTGAAACTTGCTACATCCATTCTTCTATTTATAATAAATAAAAAAAGATTGCATAACCAGGGCATCTCACTGTAAAAGTAAAAGGAGTTCATGCAGGCAGATTACAGGATGACGCTCTAAATACATATAACACTCAAAATACTAATTTCAGAAGCAGTACAATTCAGATTACCTACAATACTTGGATATATAGTACTTAAAGTACTAATTTTAGGAGTGGTATAGATTTTATAAAATCAACTAATCTGGTGCAATCAGGTTGTTTCAAACAATTGTGGCCCATGCTCTGATGGAGTGCCAGATGAATTAACTTTGAATATGGCACGATAAGTTTAATCAAACATTATATATTGACATTGAAGAGAATAGGAACAGAGATCAGGAAGGAAGCTATTTCGAAAATTTACCCTGAACACTTCAACTTATGACAAATGTGCGCAAACACCTAATTATGAAAATAGTAAATCAGCATATTTGTGGCAAAATAAATAAATGCAGTTAGCACTTCGAGCAAAGAGGTAAGCATAACACCATGGAAAACATCATACAGCAGAAAAATCCTTAAAATGTTGACCCTTTCCTTAACATAAAGGTACAATTGAAATTTATGAAACAAACTACTGGAATATATGGGAATGATTCATCTCCTCCCTGTGGTCTCAATATACCAAAGTAGCACTTGCTGCAAAAAGTGCAGTTCCTTTTAGGCAATTAGAAAATATGCAACAAACACCAGAATAACTACGGAGTACAAACGGGGCTGCATTTACTATCTTAGCGCTAGGTTCATATCTTGCTGCCACCTCAACATTTGCTTTGTCAATAATTTTAAACAACAGTATTTTGGTTTCTTTTAAATAATGCAGATGCAGCTTAAATGAAGATGCATCATGTGCAGTATGTAGCATGGGTACAGGGAGGCAACTCAAAGAATACAGACATGAAAAGAGGCAAGGTATGAGTAAGCCATAAATATATCAGAATCGGAGCATCACCTGAGTAAAAAAATAGATATTCAAACAATTTTGGTATGACCTTCTCCAAACTCTGCAATATGAAGCCATGTGCTTCACATCCTAGCTGAATTTCTTGATAACAAAAGAAGAAAGTTAGCATAAGAATAGGCAAAAGATACTTTAGGCATCTATCTATCAGGTGAAGAACAACCTGCAAAAGGGATATGTATATCAAGGTTGGCAGAATAGTTGATGAAAATTTTGCAGATATCTGCATTGTCTAATATCTGGGCATGTCTTAATATTCAGTAAATTGTATATGCATCTCTTCAAAAGCAAAGCTAGTGTAGTGCTAACTACCACGAAAAAGGGCAGCATGTAGGAGGCTTAACCATCTTTCTTTCTTGATTCCATAAGTTGTGAGGCAATACCAACGTAACGCAGAGCATTGAACCCTGCAAATTCAACTGGAGAGATAAAAAAAATGTATCCATGATTCTGAATTTAGGTGATCAGACTGCAACTTATTTGGATCAGTTCAGATATCTATACATGATGTTTTCAATGTGAATAGCAAACATAACACCAAGGAATCAGGGTTAACTGACCACGCACCATTGATGATTGATCGCCCCTGCGATAGTAGCTAAGCCGAAAGCAGAAACTGGATGTATTTTGATTCCAGGAAGGTCATCTATGGCCTCTTCAGCAACTCAGCACCGTGCCCAGCCAGATGCTACAATAGGCAGGCCAAGGGTGCTTGTGGACTGCTTCACGGGCAGCAACTGTTGCAGCTGACGACTACGCACTCTGCCATGCAGTTTGTCCCCAAACGAAAATCCCTTTACATAAATTATTAAATCAATCATACAAGACATACAGATCCTTGCCGGACTCACTGCCAAATATTTATTTACCTTCAGGCTTCAACGTTGTTCCCCAGTCCTAAATCACCAGCACCATATCAACACTGATGCCAAGCAGGGAGTCCAACTGATCCTTGCCGCACTCAAAGCTGGAAATCAAATTAAATTAGCCAAGGATAATTATTTGAATCCTCAATAAGCAATGAGCCGGCGAACTTGCCAGCATTCTTCTCAGGGAACCCGGCCACTAGGCCCATGCCCCCCACAGCACGCATCTGAATCAGCTTTCTTATCACCAAATCGAGCACTTGCAATCACCGTATCCAACCACCCTCCATCAAAACGGAATACATACTCACAGAATTGAACTGTATATCAACCAAATTTCTCATTTCGAAAAAAAATACATGTGAGATAGGATAGGGAAAATTGAGAGAAGTAACTCCAATCCATGTCGGTTATCATCGTCGCCGATCCCTGCCAGTGAATCCGGGCTTCCCAAAAGCAGGGGCGCCGGAACCCCATATGCACAAAGAGTATTGACCAGGGAACCGAATCTGCATATTGGGAAGGAGCAAAGGGACGCCGGCATGGAGGGAGAACCTTGCATATAGGAGCCGCATGGGAGTGTGGATGAAAAGAGAAAATTGGGGAAAGAGGACCGCTCACAACATCATCCTTTCACAGGAGATAAAATTACCAAGAAACAATCCCCAATACCGAACACCAAAACCCTAACCATCATGGAGCGAGGAGCACTTACAAATCGGATGAGGAGGTGCCC
Source organism: Setaria viridis (assembly GCF_005286985.2). Taxonomy (NCBI): domain Eukaryota; kingdom Viridiplantae; phylum Streptophyta; class Magnoliopsida; order Poales; family Poaceae; genus Setaria; species Setaria viridis. The sequence continues at coordinate 7,757,473 of NC_048266.2, forward strand.
CTAGATCAATCATTCAGCCGGGGCGAGAATTTGCAAGCAGGAGAAGGGAGAGGGGCGCGACATGGCGAGGAGGGAGGCGCGTGTGGGCGGCGGCCGTGCGGAGGAGCGAGGAGGTTTTTTCTTTTTTTGACGGGAGGGTGAGGGGGACGGTGCTCCTGGATGTTTCGCGAGGGGGAGGAAGTTCGTGGCAGCTGGACCGACCAACGAGCGCCGTAAAAGTCGGATCGGACGGTGGAAAAAAATTTTACCGACGTGGATAGCGCGGTTACTCGCCGAGCTCGCCGCGTTTGTTATATTCTATTATTATTATCGATTTAATTAATGCTACTCTCCGTTTGCAATTAATGATGACGCCAATATTTTGGGTTAGGTGGCGTCGCACTTTTGTACGAGTATCGTTTCTGCGGGCAGAGGTACCGGTGGAGGGTGACGCGTGAGGTCGATGAAATGTGGGGCCGACTGTCAGCGACGGAGGTCGCGATCAAAGGGATCGTTGTGGTTGCAGCGCTGTAGGCATCTGTGTGCGATTTCCATCATGTTAACGAAGATGTCCTCCTGTTCGACCATATATTTTTTTACCGAAATATAGTTCATACGCTCACAAATGCATCGCACATTTAGTGTGGATGCGTTGTGGTCATGGTGTGATGGCGAGCATGTTGTTCGGCGGCGGTGCCGCACACGACCGACGTGACCGTCAGCCATCATGCCATCCAAGAGTTACCGCCTCATCTAGTGATCGGTGATCGGCTTTCGAGTTGTGTCACGGCTTGTCTCTTGCACACTTCACCGCTGTTACCCTCCATATGAGAGACCGCCCAACACAACGGGGACAAAAGATGGCAGGATGCATAGAAACCAAAGCTCACCGGACACGACGATCTCTCTTGAAGCTGATGGCAACAACTTTTCCAACACATCTAGGCTCTGCATACCGCCATCCAACGTCGAACAAGGGAAAGAAACCTCGAAGGGGAATAGCGGTAGAGGTGGATAGCACGATCCGACATTAAATTTGATGACACGGCCAATAAGGAGAGCGCTAATGAAGTAGATGCGCCAAAAGAGGACAGTAACTGGATCACAACATAGCCAACAAGAGGTGTCAGCTACATCCAAGAACTGTAGCAAAGGATATGCAAGAACCAACTCCGAGCACCGACGAAAGTGGCTGAGGATGGCAAGTTTCTAGGCGGACCACACGAAGGTTTGGCACCTCCTACGCACCAAGCGCGAAGCTTTCGCCACACGGATGTCGCCGTCGCGCCAGCAAGCTATCTACCGTGTCCAAGGCACCATAGAGGATAGGTATTAGGGTGGACAGTGCGAAGGTGAGGCATCTCCCACGCACCAAGCACTGCGCTTTTGCTGCATGGATCAGGTGCACCAGTTGCACCAATAGGATGGCACAATGGTTGACAATCACATCACCCGTGTGCAGCACCCAGATGGACACCAAGAGCCGCCATGGTGACTTATGTGATGTCCTTCTGGCCAAGCCTGCCGGGCACCCCGCATAGCAGAGCTGACACCACTAGGAGCCACTAGAGATGCAAAGGCCACTGACCGCTAGCTATAGGGGAACCGCGACCACCCCACTCACCAAAAGAAGCCTAAGGTGAGGGGAGCAACGGCCTCAAGTGAGGCGCCGGCCGCTAGGGCGGACGCCCGCCTCGAACGACGAGATCAAGCACCAAGGGCTGCCATTGGCTGAGGAATCACTCGGCGAAGGACAAGGAAGCACAGGCGCCGCAGGCTGAAACGAAGGAGCCAAGGCCGACCGATAGCCATGGCGCTCAAATACGGCCTATTGGAGACACACCTCCAACGAAGACGAAAGAAGATGGGTCAAGATGCCAACTGACTGCTGTCGGTCGATTTTGGCCACCAAGCACTGATCGAGTGGCCATCCATGCGGTGCGGCCACCACACGACGGATTTGATGGTCCGGCCATCTTCGCTTACAAGAACGGGATGGGAAGGAGTAGGGAAGATGGGAGGGAGAGAAACATAGAAGGGCTGCCGCCACTAGCTGGGAGAGTGATGGGGATGTCGTGGCCGGCGGAGCGGTGGCCACCAACGCTTGGATGGTTGGGGCTCGGCGGTGTTTCGAGACCCAAGTCGCCCATAGGACGACGTGAGTGCTTTTTTTTTCCCTTAGTAGACAAGTGAGATACTTTTATTAATGGACCCATGAAACTTTGACCCACTAAAAGAAAGAAAGAGCAACCTAGTCCGTGCATCTTGTTGTAAGATTGCATGACGACTCTAAAGAAATATTTAAAATTTTGGCCAAAATTTTATAAATTCATGAGATTTCATCCTTTTCGGTCATAACCGATATTACTGTTTGAAAAGAAAATATATATTGATCGAAAGCTACCGTTTTATCAAATTTCGGCTGAATTTTCAGAAACATGGGTGTTTCTGCTAGGAACCGAAATGAATTAGGAAACAAAATGCCAATCCCTGCCCAGGAGTCCCCGTTCTAGAAGGCGAGACTTTGATAAAAAGTGCGAGGAATTTGGCGGCACAATCAAAGGCAACGAGAAGGAACTCGAAGAGTTTCAAGAGGCTTGCATTGCGTCCTGACAGAAGAAAGAAAACCAAACTCGAGAGCGACAACTTAAACTGTACAATTCAGAAATGGATTTTGAGAAGCTATACTTTGTGCAACCAAACCTTGACTTTAAACACTTTGTGATAAACACATATACAAAAAGAAACAACTAAGGTTGTTGTTTGGAGAATTCAACAACACATTTTGGTTCTGTTTTCCCCACCTGTTTATGTACGGCATTCACAGACTTGACAGCAGTCTGCAGCATCCACCAAACCAAAGTGAAGCTGAAGAAGAACAGGCGACAGCCAGGCAGTTGTACGACGAGCCGGGCGTCGTTGCAGGCGACATGAGCTGGCGAGGAACACGCCAAACCCGTCGCTGCCAAAAGCAACTGACGTTTCCTCCGATTCCCAATCATTTCGGCTCACCTCCCCTCCAAATACCACCCGCCCCATCTGAAGCATGGCCGGTGTTGACTACAGAGCTGCCCCGAAAGGAACAGGAACAGAGTGCTCCCGGCTCTCTCTCTCCAAAAAAAAGGAGGTCGCTTTCTTTCTGAGGTCAGGTCAGTTTCTGGCTGCGGTGTCGTGAACTTGTGATGCGCTACGGAATCCAGGCAAGTTACGGAAGCCTCTGCTGACACCGGTAAGTTGTTGACGGCTCCGACAGCTGAATTGGCTTGCAACTTTTGCAGTCGAAAATATCAAACTAGTCTTCACTTGGTATGGTCAGGTTTTGCTGTCGCTGGTGCTAAGAAACGCAATCCAACCTATAAGAGGGGGAGGAAGTAGCTACGTGGTTTTTCGTTAAGAAGAAGCATTAGGAGATTGATGAGTGCTCAAAAAGATGCTTCAAATAATCCCACCTGATGAGGCCACGTCCAGTTTTTTTTTACATTAAAAAAGCAGCATTGTAGTCGAAGCATTTGGAAACACGATGAGGTGCCTCCATTAGTAGCCGATGCTGTCACAGCAACTACAGCAGATAGCCCGCATTTGCGCGGGTAATGTTGGCCTCGTCAGTAACCACGACGCCATGCAAGCCTTTGGCTGCAGTCGCAATGATGCGACTAAAAGACGCGGGACGCGACGCCATACGCGCGTCGTGAGAGCGCGCGCACGAAGAGGCGATCGTATAGGTAGGGGCCAGAGCCCCAGAGGGAGCATGCATGACAACGACGACGACGAGCTCAGAAAGCTGGCCTGGGCCTGGCCACCACCGGAAAGGAAAGGTGAGCTCACGTCGGTCGGCGGCCTGCTTTTGGTGGCCATTTGGATCCTGCTGATGGTGTCACCGTGAACTCCACTACTCCGGGGGCCGGGAGATCAGATCATTCATGCATTCCTCGCATTGGCCAGCTGTGCTCCATGACAAGTGCCTAAAGTACCAATAGTGGTGAAACAGGACCAAAGTGCAATAGGATTAGTACGACATGAACAGAATCCGGGGCGCGTCTTTTCTAATAATGATATAAAAATATCTCAGTCACTTCATCGGAAGATGTACTTGGGCTAGGTCTCGGTTGAAACCACCTAGATCGTGGAAACCAGCTTTTGATCCAAACACTTTAGACTGTGTTTTAATTTTTACAATTCACCAATGCTACATTATAAAATCCCAGAAACTGCCTCACCATAGCTTCGGCGTTTATGAGACAACCATTCCACGATCTGAGTGGAACCAAATGCATATACCATAGCGTCATGGTGAGCAGGCAAGCCAAGTGGTTTGCTACAAACCAAAATATGACCTAGGTTGCTATTACTACTAGCATCTAGCGGACACCAGCCCTACATGTTGCCTTCTTCCTTCAATTTTTGTACACTCTTACAGAGAAGTCGCGGTATGCTTGGTTAAATTTAACTAATTTTGATCAATTTTATAGAAAAAGGACATTAACATCTACAATATCGAATTGATTTCATTAAATCTATCATGAAATATGTTTTGATAGTGTTTACTTGGTATTGTAAATGTTATTATATTTTTCTTTAAATTTTGTCAAACTTAAATAATTTTTAGGAATTAGAAAATACATTATCCTTTTGATAGTGTTTAATTTTTGTAAATGTTTACTAGGTAATTATCCTTTTATTTTTATTTTGAGGAATTATAAAATACATTATTTTTAGGAAGGAAACTATGAGGGGGAGCTCAATGGCTAATCAAGCATTCAAGCTGTTAGAGCAACTCCAAGAGTACCTTAAAAAATTCTTCCCCAAAACTATGTATTGGGAGTTCTTCTAAAAAAATTTCCCTCAAAACCATATCAATCCACAGCAGATCGCTAATAAATTACCCCTAATATTTCAAAACAGGACACGTCATCGTATTGGGTCCATCAAAAGGGACGCGTGGGTGGACGCGCGGGTGTACGGGAATCAGGATTGGGGGAGGAACACCAACGCTAAAATATACGTAGTGGCAGGCCGTTTTTTAGCGTCGCTAAAAAATTAGGGAAGGTTTGGATGAACTATTAAAGTTCATTTTTTCTCTTTTTCTCCTTAAAAAGGATATTGGGGGTAAGATTAGCAGCCTCTTGGAGTTGCTCTTACCCCCAATATCTTTTTTTAGGAAAAAAGAGAGAAAAAATGGACTCCAACAATCCATCTAAACCTTCCCCAATTTTTTAGCGACGCTAAAAAATAACCTGCCACCGCGTATATTTTAGCGTTAGCGTTCCTCCCCCAATCCTGATTCCCGCACGCCCGCGCGTCCCTTCCGATGGGCCCAATACGATGACGTGGCCTGTGTTTGAAATATTGGGAGCTATTTATTAGCGATCTGCTGTGGATTGATATGTTTTTGGGGGAAATTTTTTTTAGGAGAACTCCCAATATATAGTTTTGGGAAAGAATTATTTAGGATACCCTTGGAGTTGCTCTTAGGCCATCAAGAGTCTCAAATAATTTTTCTTTTTGGGTAGCGGGGAGAGGGACAAAGATTTACATTGGGCTGACCTAAAAAAAGATTTACATTGGGCTGGACAGCCTCTGAGGCAAAACCACTAAGCCCAGTTCCTTCCTGCAGCCAGCCCATAGGCCAGCGTACCGTCCAATTCCTTCCTCTCAGCCCGTGCCGGCCCAGATCGAAAAAAAAAAATTTAGTGTTCCGCGTTCCAAAAACCGACGTCCGCCTTGTGGGCCCCACGTGCCGACAGAATAAAGCTACCAATCGCGAACTCCAATCGAAATCCCCGATACAGCAGCCAGCCTGCGACACACTGACAGTCTGACACGAAGCTCTCAAGCTCCCCCTCCCGGCTCCCCCACCCAAGCGCGACGATGCTGCCGATGCCGCTGCTGCTGCTTTTCTCCATCCGCGTCGACCTCGCCGACCCCGATCTCGCCGCCGGACTCCAGGCTCTGGTCCGCGCGAACCACGACGCCGCCGCCGCAGCAGCAGCAGCACCGCCCTCGCCGGCGCCGCCGCCTCAGCGGCGGCCCGCGGCGCCCTGGGTCCGGCCACGCTGGGCGGAGAGGGAGAGCGCGCGCAGCCTGCTGCCGCCACCGATCTCGTCGCTGCGGCGGCGGCCGGCGCTGGTGCGCACGCGCACGGGCGACGGGCGCCTCGTTATCACGCACCGCGGCGAAGGGTCGGTCGGGCGCGGCGGCCTCGTCTGCACGCGGCGGCGCGAGGGGGAGGGCCAGGGCCAGGGCCACCTCACCATGCGCCTCCTCTAGCGCGACGACCTCCACCTCCCACGACCTGACACGGCTTAGGATGGTGTTAGTGTGCGCTGTGCTGCGTGTGGCTCTGAGCAAGATTATCATGCTGGAAATAAACTGATATTTCGAACAAACCATTTGTTACGGCCCAACCTATGAGTCATTTTTATGGTTACTGCGATGGATCAGTTAACAAATACTGAAATGATACTCGATACTCGAGTCGAGCACAGTAGCATGATCAACTGAATCGAGCATTCAGTGACAATCGGTCCGCATTCTCACACGAGAACAAACATGGCAAAGGGAACGAACACGTATTGGTTATAAACAGCAGAACTCCATTCCGTATGACAGAACCTAACCACAGCATATATTTATTCTGTTTACAGTACACCCTTTACAAAGACAAAATCCCGGGGTAAGAAGAAAAAAAATAAACGAATGAATCCTGTTACAATCAGTACAAAACATCTGGGAACTCATCTGTTTATATCTCACTGAAAAAGAAGGTACGGCAAATGACAACTTTCTCTGCCCGCTATTTACACTGATGCACAAACTGGGTAACCTTTAGCAGAGGACAAAAACAAGAAACCACTCCGGACCTCTCTTATAGATCTTTAACTTACACAGACCGCCTAAATTATGTAGGTATACACTTATTTGTTTGACCACTGGAACTCGATTTCCAGGTTCCTATTGGGGCCGCTTTTGCTCTCGGGCAGCAGGGTGTACTCGCCCGCGACTGAGCCTAGCATGACAACCCGGTCGATTTGGATTGTAACTTTCCCGAATGATTTCTGCAACCACAAAAATGGAGGGATTGAGTGACAGAGACCAGAAAAAGAATCTAAGGTAGTTAATGTAACAAATCTCCACTATTTTCATACCTTTCCAAATTTGCTGTTGTTTTTGCAGGAGATATGGAGCTTCTGGCCTTTGGGAGGGCTGTCAAAGGCCCATGCAAAGGCTTCATCCCATTCAGGTGTTGCGCCAGTGGATACAATCTGAGTGTGCAATCGTACAAGTTAGGTCAACAATGCTTACATTCAATAAAACTAGAATGTTCAAAGGCAGGTGTATTGAGAGGCAAATGGCTTGTCAGTTCACTAGAAGAAAACTGGCTGATGCGTCAATTAAAGGTGAACATTGTCATATGGAAAAACAGACTACTGTTCAAGATGCTTTGCTGTAGGCACCTCGTAAAGGCACTTAAACTTTGGAGTTATCTGACTATCTATTTTCTTTCATCGTGATGGGCTGATGACAAGTGAAACTGCAACTTCCAATAAGGGCAACTTTTTTCAATAAAAATCATTAAAAGGGGCCTTTTAAGGTGAAATGGAGTTTAGTTCTAAAGAAACATGCCAAGGAAAAAATAAATGCAGGCTGTATCAAGTAATTTATTGTCAGAGATAATACCTTTGTCAGCCTCGGCGTATTATTTCCAAGAGTAAGCTTGCAGAATGCACTAGGATTTCCAACCGATTGCCTTAGATTGTTGCCACGCTTTATCGTAACTGTAAGTGTCCCGGGCAAGCACTGAAGAAGCAGTTCTGCTTTTTCTTGAAACCGGGGTGCACCAGACTGTATCAAGTACTGAAGTAGAGGAATAGCCTCAGAGGCAGCCACTGACTGAGCTTTGAATACTTCAGCTGGGCAAGCTGACCAAGCTTGCCTGAGAAGATATAGTGAATCCAGTGCTGCTTCTTGAGTTGCCTCAGAACCAGTTTTAAGGGATGTTACAAGATGAGGAATGCATAATGTAGCAGGTTCAGTGACCCTTAGACGAGGGAAGTTGCTAAGTAAAGCGTTAAGTGCTTTCAGATACTCCTCATTTGCACTTCCAGATGCCCATATATCCTTCTCAATAGAAGCTGCAAACAAAACATCCACATTAGATACATATACTCTGGGTATAATGAAAAATTATGTTCAAGGGTGCCAGAAGAAATTAGATTACTTTTTAGCCAAACTAAACACAACCAATTGCAACATAATTGCAAAAACATAATCTCAGATTGGAACTGGAAAAGTAATCATGAACTTCACAAATATGAGGACCTTGATTCATGTATTTGCTATATATTACCTAGAACTTAATGCTGAATGTAGATATTAACATCTTTATTATGACAGGCATATCAGATAATAATGAAGTTAATATGCAAAATGAATATGACAGGAACAAGTTGTTTTACCAGTTATAACTCTGACTGTTTCACTGGTTGCATACTCTTGTATGGTATGATTGTTGAACAGAAGTTTGACAAACATTGCTGCTTGAACAGAAGTGTCAGGATTGCTTGAACTGATAAGGTCCAGCAGGACCTGGACACCACCAGATTCTGCAACTGCTCTCTTATTTGCCCGACTGTACATGACTAGATTCTGCAAGGCACAAATTGCTACCACTTTCATCTCTTCAGTTGGTTGATCTTCGAGAAGATTAACCAAAGCACGGCATGCTGCAACAGCATCAGTAGAACGAGCAAGACCTTCGTTTTGGAAAAGATCTCCAAGAGCAAGAGCAGCAAGCAATCTTCCTTGTTGAGACTGTGTCTGTGGATCCAGAAGGTACATGGACAAAGGTGCAATAGCATTTTTAGCAGCCTTTGCCTCCCTTATTCTTACATTGTTAAGCAATGCCTCAATGAGTCTGGCAGCAGTTTCCTCACATTGATGACTCCTTAGGAGATCTAGCAATGCTTCCACAGCACCACTTTCAGCCATTGCTTCTGCGCTTGTTGAATCATCACTCTCCAATACAAGCAGGGCATTCAAAGCACCAACAACAGTGCTTTCAGTTCCTGACCTGAGCAACTGCACTAGTACTGCAACAGGAACCTCAAGGAAAAACTCAGTACTGTACTGCAAAATGCTAGACAGGACAGATGCTGCAGATTCCCACACAACATGAGGCAACGGTGGGTCAGATTGCAACAAAACCTTGGACAACTCGAAAACACCACCCTCCTTTGCAATTGTATTTGGCCAAGCTATTGCCAGGTTGGCAAGAGCTTTTATAGCCCTCTGCTGTAGATTTGGCAAACCTGATGAAAGAACTTGAATAAGAGGAGTAATGGCCTGCTCTGTTGTTGTATCCTTCTGGAGGTGGTCTTCTAAAAGAAGATGGGATAGGAGTTCTGCAGATAATTGTTGCACAGCTGGTGGGGATGAATTCAATAAGGTAATGACTGGCTCAATAGTTTGGCGAGGTGTCAAGTTATAATCAGCACGGCATTCAGGATGCTCCAAAATATTCACAAGAACCTGCAAAGCGCTATACTGCCCTTCAGGACCCATGTCTGCCTTAGATAGCAAAGAGAAAAGAGGCTGTACTACTTTGGCTGCAGATGGACCTTTTGCTATGCTAGCATTGTTTGTTAAAATCCGAAGCATTTCTGCCAATGCAATGCACAGAAAATCTGGAGCATCATGGAGAATCTCAAGAATACTCTCAATTACACTAGCTTTCACCATTTCCAATTTGCAAGCTGGTCTATCCTTTCCAAGTTTCACCAAAGCTCTAGCAACCGCCTCATGAAGCATGTAGTTTCTGCCATACAAAAGACTGACAAGAGGAACAACAGCTCCATGTGCTGCCACTAATTCTGCGAGCTGCTCATCATCTAGGAGTCTATCCAATGCACGAACCACAGAAAGCTGGGCAGGGTTAGCTTCACTAACCAGTAAACCGACCAGGGGTTCCACACAACGTGCTGCCGCCATTGTTGAACGGATCCTTGTATTTGTAAATAGAACACAGCATAGTTCTGCAGCATCTCCTTTCAACTCCGCTGAACAGTCGGAAGAAAGAATACGGCACAGAACATCCACAGCATTCATCTCAACATCTGCAACCGCAAGTGCTCTTGAGGGATTGTCACAGAGAAGCCTAACAAGGGCTGATATAGCTGCATGCTGCTCCCTCTCCATGCCAGTACTCAGAATCTCCACAAGCGGTTGAATAGCCTGCCTAGCTGACTCACTGTTCCTCACATGGTCGGCACAAAACAAGCTCTCTAATGCCTTTGCAGCACTGTAACGTGAATTTCTTGCTCCTAAACGGAGGACTGCCACAAGTTGATTAACAACACCAGGTGCTGACTCATGGTGCCTTATTTCTGCACTACTGAAGAGAATGCCCAGCAATTCAGTTGTAGCTTCTTCAGTTGCATCTTGTGGGCTAAGAGATAGATATTTAGTAAGTGCTTCTAGGATTCCAGCTTCAGCCATTAGCAGCATGTTTGGAGGGCAATCAACAGCCAATTGAGTCAGAAGACCCAAGGCCAAGAAAGGAGCGCCAGGTCTTTCAGGAATGGGTTTAAGTAGATCCACAAGAAGAGGAATAGATTTTCTTGAAGTTGCACCAACCCTGATATCATCAACTCTGAACATCCTCTCTAATGCAATTTGATCAGGATTAGGCACCAACATGAATTCCTCTGATAACTCCAAAAGATCAGCTATATCAACATCAGCGCATCCAAGCAAAGATACAAGTCCAATGGCTGCCCCAGAATTAGCAACAGCCAGAAGAGTTCCTCTGCTACCATTGCAGACCAGACTTGACAAAGCTTGTGCAGCAAAGTACCTGTATGCTGGCTCATCTGATCTTAACAAATTTGAGAGCACAGGAATGGAGTGCAATGCTGAGTTTGATCGATTTATCTCTCTTTCTTGGAATAGCAATGCAAGAAGCAACGAACAGACCCATGAGGTGCTATCCTCTTCACCCTGACAAGAACATGAACATATATGTAAGGGCAGTCACAGGCTTGCAGCAATCTAAACAAACTTAGCAAACTACGTGCAGTGAGAGGATAAATAGCGCGTCAGCAAAAAATGGCAGAAGAATACGAATTCTGACAGATATTTGCAGCATGAACATTCCATACAAAAAATGATTCTAGGAAATCCCAATGCAAAACTTTTTTTAATGCCCTTAGTACAAATGCCAAATAAGTGAACAAGCAGTAGTTATGGTATCCTACCAATAAGATGAAATCAATTCACGCAATTTAAAATCACTTTTGGTCATGTCTGATTTTGAAGTGTTTGACCAAAGGAGATACACTGCCTTATAGTATGAATAATGAAATCCCAAACAGAACTTCGATCGAATATTTGGATGTCATTGCAGTGCTGAATATATCATGAGTATTGAAAGAGTGGAATAAATAAATCAGATTGACCAGCACGTTATCTATGCATCAGCTTATAAGACAAATTAGTGTAATTAAGAACAGTAGTAGCAGAATGGAACCAACCTACATAATATCTGTTTGGCAAATATTGTGCACAGACAACACAAACAACTCCCCCAATTATAGAGGTAGGTAAGTACAATCCCATGTTTCATAGTTAAGTATCCAAATTTATTACAGTACCCAAATTAAACTATTTTGGAATTCTTATAACCAATTTGGTCAGATGCAGTAATCCAATCTACCAATAATTACTTTAACTTTACCTATTAGCTAGGTTCTCATAACTTGATTACTCTAGATAAGCATCAATGTGTTTGTAAAACCAAAACTTTTTTTTCCACAAAATCACTTGGAAATTAGGACATCAAAATATTATATTATATTAGTGTTACCAGATTAACCAACAATGTAAAGCAGAAAGACCGTTCTAGGGAGCTAACTAAACTTTACTAGCTATAATCATAGTTTGTGTAAAGTTATTGAAGCATAAGAGATACTAGCATTCATGCAAAGGATTGCAAAAGTAATGGAAAAAATAGCATTATCATACCACATATTGGAATGCATTTTGTGAAATCTTCTCGGTGAGCATTTCAACTGCTCCAGCTTCTAGGATTTCTGCTCTTGTTTTGCTGTCATGACGAGAAAAGACAGCAAGTAGCCATAGTGGAATCATGTTGCCTGAGATGACAGCAGTACGGCACACAGTTTCACCATCACTGTTGCTTTCTTTGGAGTGTCTGGAAATTCTAATATCTGCTATGCTATCACTGCTGTCACTCTCAGCAGGAGTGTTTGCCATATGGATCATACCAATTAGAGAATGAATTAGTTGAATATAGAGACTTGAATCATTCAGAATATCTATCTGCTTCTGACAATGCTCTTTTGCTGCACAAACAAGAAGAGCACATCCACCAACTTTAACTTTAAGCATGTTTGAGCCAATGACTCGCCGTGTGATGGATGCTATGCAACCTGGAGTTTCAGAAACCAAACCACCCACAACATCATGTTGGTCGGAACAGAGCCTTGACACAACTTCTATGGCTTTATCTTGTAAGGAGGGAGCAGCATCAGCTATACATGAAACAAGGGGAAGTATCGTGTGGGGATTTTCCGCAAGAACTGCCCAGGGAGCTTTGGTGTGCCCACTTGATGCCTTTGATCGCGATAGTAGGACCAGTGCATCAAGAACTTCTGATGTTGCAGCAGCTTCACCATTGGCAGCTTCCAAGAGCCCAGCTAGAGCAAGAACACACCCAGAACGGTTAATGGTATCTGAAAGCGGTTGATTAATAGTTCGACATTGTAAAAGACGAGCTATTGCTGCAGCTGCATGAGTTCTTCCATCAATAGTTCCCTCTTTTAGCACACGTGTTACGCGGAAGAGAATTTCTTCAAAAGACACCTGGAGAGAGAATTCCTGATCAAGAAAAAGATTAGCCAAAGCTCTGGTCGCTTGTTCTGCTACTTCAATAACTGAAGAATTTGTGAGTGAGACCAGTGGTGTTAAAGCATCCCGTCCAATTGCAGCAACCTCTTTGTTTTGCTTGATTGAAAGAAAAATGGCAGCAAGGCAAGATGAGGCACCCATTAGTATTTTGTCAGACTGCATATCAAGCAGCTTCATAACTGACCAAAGTGTCTTCACTGCAATATGAGTTTCTCGCAGGTCTTTGCGGCAATGAAATAGACCAGCAAGAGCAGATGCTGATTTAGCCTGAGTCTCTTCCTTGGGTGAGCTAAGAATTTTAATCATTGTCTCAACCGCATCATTTGCAGCACTACCCTCATGTAGAATATCATTGAATGGTGCAACAGAGAGCAAGCTTTTCAAAGCATCCAGAACATAAACTTTTGACTCAGGCTGTTCACTTGTTAAGAGAGCAGATAACTGACTAATAGTTCCTGTATCTGACTTGTGGATGAGATGATTCAGTGTTTTAGAAGCTATCTCCTTGCCATTATCACTTCCATTTTTCAGAAGCCATAGTAAAGCAGGAACAGCATCTGCACTTTCAACACATGCTCTTATGTCTTCACTGTGATTGCACAAGTTGCCAAGGATGATCGCTGAATCTTCTTTAGCTTTGGGAGATCCGGTTTCTAAAATTTGAACAAGAGGAGGTATGCCACCAGCAGCAGTGATAGCCCATTTGCTCTCATCATTCTCCTTTGATAGAAGAGCAAGCAGAGCAACAGCACATTCCTGCTGCTGTTCCGAGGAAAGACCAAGTAAAGAAATCAATAGCTGAACACCTTCACGACCTTGCAGAGCTTGCCAAAGGTCACAGTCCTTCTTGCAGAGAGCAAAAAGTGATTTTGTGAGGTCATCTTGCACCTCAGTACCTGCCATGGTTATTAAACCAACAAGCAAGCGTTTTGCATCAGAATCTGCTAGCGTCTTGCAGAGAACCGGGTTACTATACAAGCTAGCCAAAGCTTCAATTATGCGCTCCTGCACGAGGAAAGGCACCTTAGGTTTGAACTGCTTCAACAGTGTTTTCTCAATTTCAAGAGGATCAGAAGCACTGATAGATTCCGCATTTGTGTCATATATCATCAAGGCTGAGGCCAATGCACCAAGTGTATCTGCAATCTGTGCAGGTGAAGAGCATGACTCAAGACTCTCACCAAGGCTTGAGATTACATAAGATAAACCACCAGATATATTTGCTAATGCACACATTGCATTTTCTTGCAGTGCTTGAGCAGATTCACCTTGCATGAACTCTTTCGATGGAGCAATAGTAGCATTTATAAGAGAAGGAATACCATTAGAATTAGCTATCTGACGCCTGGCCTCTTTACTCTGTGCAGAAAGGGACTTGAGAGCCCCAGCAGCTTCAGCTCTTATGGAAGTTTCATTACCAGGACCAAGTAACTTTAGGAGCTGCTTTGTTGTTTCTCCAGATAAAACTTTAGAACAAACAGAAGAGTCTTCCATCATCAAAGACCCAAGAAGATAGCAAGCATTTGCGAGGGTGTTTGTACTTGCCGAACTGACCAGCTTTATAAGTATATCAACTCCGCCGCATTGCACGGTTGCTGACCAAAACCCCTCTGTGTTTTTTGATAAATTCTTCAGCGCTCCAGTTAGAAGGCCATCCACTAAACTCTCATTCTTGAGACTAATTTTAAGCTGTTCCCATAGTACTGGAACAACATTTTCTGTTGAGAAAATCTTTGATCCGACATGATCCCTTATCCCACCTTGTGAAACAGCAAAGATGGTTTTGGCAGCTGCAGTTTGGCTTTCAGCTGACTTTGATCTGAGAAGAGCAAGCAATGGAGGGATGCAACCACCAAGTAGGACTTTCACCCTTAATTCTTCTTCCTTGCAAAGAGACCCAAGAACAGTGGCAGCCAGCATCTTAACTCCGGATGGTCCAGACCTAAGAAGAGATACAAGAATGGGAACAGCCTGTGAATGTGACCCAACAGCTCCAAATGCAGTATCACGTGTTTGAACAAGATCTAATAACTGCTTCAAAGAGCTCTCTTTCTCTTGAGTGGATGAAGAACTCTGCCGTAACTGCTCAATACAATGAGCAACACTTGAAAGCGTCTCCTCATCCTCAACATTAACTCGGTTCCTGCAAATACAGAATCATAAGGCTCTGAATTTGAAACAGCTCCTATCTGTTGCATGAGCACAATTTTAGGTATATTACAAAAGATGACACTAAAAGATGCATGATTGGTGTATTGCTTTAAATATTTTCCAGAAGAAAAGCTCATAAAGGATTGGCTGATATATATATTTACACGACCCAATGTCCATTCCAACACGATCCAAGAGATTGCAAACTAGCAATCCCCAGATTAATAATTTCATTATAATTAGTACTGGTAAATTTGCATTGCATATAGAGTTGTAGCATAGCCCTCTAGTGCTTCCCAATTGTATTCTTAGTTGGCTATCGTATCCTATAAAATCTAGTTGATAGACCACTGTAGGCCTATACTCCCACCATTCTCTTGTCATTCTATAGAATGAGAGCAACTAACCATCACAAACTTTGACAAAAGAACATGTATAAAATTATTCAATCTATGACATGAAAAATCATGCTGGGAAATTTCTCACCAAAGAGCACTTTGATGCCAGTGAATTTTTTATACTCTTTTGCTAAAACATAATAAGAAAAAGCAATGGCAGGAGCACTTAAGTTTTACTAGACGCGTCAAATTTTAGTGATGTGTTGGAGCACGTGTTGCAAGCTTGCCTACAATTCTTTCTCAAATTAAATTGTTTTAAAGAGAAGGAAACCACATATCCGTCGAAAAAGAAAATTAAAGTAACTACTGGATCAATCTTGAAGATAATGGTGGCTGTATTGAATGATATGAATATATGATTGAAAAGAAAGTTGTAGAAACTTTACGGTCAAAATCACCTCCTCTACTTTTTTTTTAAAAAAAACAATATGAGGCTTGTGACGAGTGAAACTGCCATGTTAGAGATGAACATCTCCAGTCTCATTCCTTTCTTTTAGCTATGTAAATTTGCAATGCGCCGCGAAGCAGAGTCAAAACTTACTTGCCCATTTTCATGACTGACATAGGAGTTGGTGGCTCTGATTCTTGAACTTTGTCAACATGCCTTTCCTGTTAATGGCAACAGAAGCAGTTATTATCAAGAATTCATGATGCAAGAATCCAAATCTCACTTCTGAAATTTACATGAGTTCATATCTCATCACGCAAAGCACTGGACATACATTCTAAATTCCAGGAAATGGACACTTCAATCAACAAAAGAGAGTGCAATCTTAAAGGTATCAATCATGGAAATAACTCCTTATGAAATAGGTGGATGCTCAACTTAAATAATGTGTTATCAGACTGATTGCATGTGTGTGTGTGTGTTTCAAATTGTAAACTAGGTACAAGAGAATATACTTAAGACACATGGCATGACTTTCAATTGAAACAGCACTTTTGCTATTTGTAGAAAGCTCCAAGATTTTTTCAACACTTCAACCCATTTTAACTGCAATCATTCATACAACAGAAGCTTGGGTTGCATAGGGCATGAGAGCTTCCAAGTTTCTCGAGACAGATTTTGCAAACTACTGCTCACAATCAAGCTGATGCACCTAGCTAACTGGATTAAAAAAATACAGCATGAAAACCCCACTGCTTAAATATTTCACAGATACGCGGGAAATACTTTTCTCTAGTGGACTGAACGCTGATCTCGCTTTCAAAGCATATTCTACAGTAACACTACGTACGGTTAAATCCAAAATGGATGCAGCAAAACCTCATAGAAAGCAACCAATTCCTTTCGAGCAGCAGGAAAGCAGAATTTCGGCTGATGAGCATGAGAAAGCGACAGGCTGCCAATCGACAAGCTCAGAACCACAAGAATCCGAGAGGAGACCAACCAGATCTGCGCCGCCATGGCTGCCGCCATTGGTTCCATTGAACCGCCACGCCAATGTCGCCGCCATTGTCAGCTGTCAGAACTCCTCGAGACTAGCAGATCAGGCTATCCGCTTCCTCAGTGCCGAGCTCTCAACCTGAAACCAACACGAGAGCAAACAATTGGGGAATCAGATCCACCACAAGACGATCCAATCAAGTAAGCCACACACCAAACCCCAGATTTCGCATCGAGCTTAAGCGACTAGCCATGCGCGCCCCAGATCAAACCATACACGAATGCGAGAGCCGCCGCACTACTAATTGGAATCGGACACTCCCCGATTGCAAAACCATCAAACCAGCTCCCACGAATTGCGGCATTTGGCCGTGATTGCCCCGCGAGCTCCTCAGTCCTCACTCACCCAGCTAGATCACGCGCCTCCGCCCCTACCAACCACTCGCGACCCCCCGGAGCCAAGCCACCGAACCCCGCACCCAAACCTGCTGCGCTGCGCTGCGCTGCACTGAAGCGGTTACTACTGCCCGCCAGCCACGGCGCAGCCGCGCTGCCCAGACACTCACACCGACAAAAATAACATCCAGAGAAGCCGCGAAAAATCCGGCGAACTCAGACCAGTTCCTCCAGAGATGGATAGAGTAACCGACCTCTCATGGAATCGCAGCGCCGGGGAGGGAGATTTTGCGAACAATCTCACGGGCGTCGCGGCCCCTGCTATCTCGTGGCCGCAGATCCAGCGGGGAGGGAGCCGCCCATACACAGACGACGCCCAGCGCGTCTGTTACTCTCTCCTCTTTTTTTTTCCTGGGCGATTTAATTTCGCTAATTTCCGCGGCGTAAAAGGGCGGCCATTTATACAGCAAGTGAGCTCTCCTCTTCCCAACGACTGCCGACAGTGGCAGTGGGGAAGCAAGTTGGCTTGCAGCCAGCCATGGAGTGCCACTTTTACAATGGAACCCCTCGGATAGTATCGATTCCCTAACAAGCTCGCCATGAGAACGTGTACTAGCTGATGGAGTGATGATTTATGGGCAAAGGGTGTATGATTGAATGCTAGCGAAGCTGAGGGTGTTTGTGTAAGATGGTGGCCTTTTTTGTTGTTGAGCTTTCGTGATTAGATTAAGCAGGGGAGGATTTGTTTATTAGGGAGCACGATACGCTGGATGAGGGTGGTGGTTGATCAGTGCCAGTCTGCATGGGCTGGCCGCTGGAGTGGAGGGTTTTTTTTTTTTATCGTCTTCCGGAAGACAAAAAAATCAACAGGTGGGAGAGGTATCTGCCAACCCCCAAATAGCTGTAAATTCAGTGACCCATGAGAGGATCGAACGCCAACTGTTGGAAACTTCCGAATTATTTTATGAGGAAAAAACAGACTTGTTGGGAGAATGATTGCGCACATGACTGTTTTTTTTCTCCGAGAGGAAACTGTCGTGGTGATTTAACTAAATTTCCTGTGGTGTTCTTTCCTATCTTTTTTTTTTCGTTTTGAGATGGATGGTGTCCTTTTTAGGAGCAACAACCATTCTTGCAAGGAAAAAAAACATTTTTGACAAGCACATCGGTGGTGCTAAACCACTAACTAAACCGTCAAGCCGGGTCATGCATTTTGCGTTGCTACATTGCAACAGATACCATTACACGTCACCATCCTTGGCATATAAATTCCATACAAATTATAATTAGGGACTACAGTGCATTACTAAATCTCCATTCCAGACAAGCTTGTGCTCGTCGGCCATTCACGTAACAAAAGCCTTGGGTAAACGGTAAACAATACAGCCAGAGGATAGAATTATATCGTACATGAAACATGTCACGCTTCATGATTCGTAGAACACCACTCTGACACTTCGTTCTGAGGCTGAAAAGCATGCTAGATCCTTCGTCTGCTCGGGATCGCCTCCCTTTTTCTTTTCTTTTATGCCGGGGATTGCCTAATCAGTAGGTTAGGGTGCTGGGACCATGACCATGCCTTCGGGCGAAAAGACAGCGCAGTCCCTGGCCACACTGCACGCCGCCCCCCCCCCCCCCCCCCCCCCCCCCCAGCTCTGCTTGATCGGCGTGGCCATGTGCACGATGATTACCCCATTATTGACTCCTAGCAAGTTGATTAAGCTTGCTTTGTCAGGTTGTTTTGTTTAGCAACCCTCCTCCCAAATGGTAGCTCCAAGCAAGGAACAGTAACATCTGAACTAACAACGTGATGGCCTGATGGCTGATGGTCCTTCTGTTAGCCATGCACTTATGTAATCCTAGCTAAATTTTTTTCTCTCCTAACACAAGACTTTCGAGTCAATAAAAAGAGAAGGAAAGATGAGAGAATTCACGGTGAAGCTTTTGCTCGCCCTTTTTTTTTTTGCTGCGGATGGTGATGCGGACGGCTCAACGGCCGGTGGCGACGGCGTTCTTTGGGTGAATGCGACGGCGCAACCGCATTACGGCCCTGGCCAGGACACTCGCCGATGATGAGGAGCTACGACGAACGAACCCTAACTAACCCATTCTCGCAGGCAGAACTAACCATTCGACGGGGCCCGTATTTAGTGCATGCGTTCGTGCAATCGTGCGGCGTGTGCGTAATTCGCTGAGTCCGAGCTGGACGGCGGCCGATCGGGACGGCGCACTTGCCCGCTCGCTCGCTCCAGTCAATTCGAAAATCATGGGTGTTCGTGTTCCGGCATCCATCCATCGTACTAATTCCCGATTTTCGCAAATTTAGCATGCATTTGGATGCTCTCGAACATCCAGAGTTGCGACAAACAGATTGTAGCTGCCTAGCCGGGGAGAGGATGAAAAGCATCCACAGATCAGACGACGACAGGGGTGTGAAAGTGTGATGCTCTTCTTCTTGCTGTTTGTTGTTTCGCCAGGCACGTAAGCAGCACGTGGCACCGACGGTCGGGGTGATGCCGTGGCTAAAGCTAGCCTGAGCTCAGCTAGCTAGCTGGACCGGCCTCCTTTTTGATTCCCTTTTCCAGCTGACGAGCCCCGTCGCCCGGGCTCTGCTTGGGTTTGCCATGGACGCGCTGCGCCGCGCAGGCGCGCACTCATCGCCCGGCAAGGCCCCAGCAGCCGGCCAGCCGTCACTCTGTTCGCATGACGGCCACGGGAACTGCTGCCGCGCAAGCGCGCGAGATGCGGCGACAGCAACCGGGTACCGCGAGGCCCGAGGGCGCGGCCATCTTAATTTGATTCTTTGGTCCATAACCATAACAGCAGCAAATTCGACCAGCCGTCTCGCTCAACAACCCAAGGCCCGCCCCTCTCCCGGCGCCGGTAGAGGTGGCGCGACGGGATGTTCCACCGAACCGACCTCAACGGCCGCCTCGCCGTCCCATCCACCGTCTCCGCGCCATGCGTGACCGGACATGAACCAACTCCTTTTTTTTTGAAAAGTGAAGGTGAATGGAATTCGCCGTCCCGTGCTTGGAAGCACAAGCAAGCGCCCACCGACCCCCCAGGGGCTCGACCCTCCAGCCCAGCAGGCGCCGACGCTGGGGGGCTCGTCGAGTTCCAGGTCACCCCCTGGAGTCCTGGACTCGGCTATCTGAAACGTGGCCGAACTGTTGGGCTTTGTCCGTGCCGGCGCCGGGATTATTGGTTTTAAGCAACGCCACCACCCGGCTAATCATTCACTGGCCTGGTGATCACTGATTAGCGCCCAGGCGCCCGGCGATCCAGTGCCGTGCCGTGCTCGGTAGCAGTAGGCAGTGGCGCTCGTCCGCTCCGCCTCTTTCTCTCTCTTTCCCTGCGCATGTGGCGTGGGGCCTCCCCTGCTCCCGGCCCCGGTGGTTGGTGGACGACGCCCTCGTGGAACGTGCGCGTACAGTTGTCGCCTGCGGGCTGCGGCGAATAGAATCTTCCGCCGCGTGCTGCGTCCACCACTCCAGCCCTGCACTGCACTGCCCGGAAAGCTTTCGACGTTCATGGGCGACGCGCCGGGGGCCGCCCTTCGAGCCCTGAGCGGAGCCGACGCCGCGCAGAAGCGTGGTGCCACGCTGTATAAGCTTTTTATTTGTGCAAATGTGACGACACGACCGCAGCGAGCTGTTCCTGGATGCCTGGATCCATACAGCAACAACATTTTCACAATTTTCAACATTGATTCCGATTTCCGAGTGACTTGGATGGTCCTCGAAAAAAAAAAAGGGAAGACGCGTATAAATGTATGATGGATGCTCAGAGAACTGGGCCCAATTACTACAAACCTCTGGGCTTCGGTCCACGAATCGACGACGGTGAGTACATGGGCTCAATAATTTTTACACGGCCCATAAATTTCTTCTAGCAATAAAGGTTGCTTGCTTCTACAGTACTTCTTGAGTGTTCAGCCTCTTAAAAAACTTCTTCACTGTTAATAAGAACCTGGTGGTGCTAGTTGATAAATGACAAACTACAAGTACATGGCCATAACCACACTGCTTCTTTCTGCCAAAAAAAAAAGAATACACTGCTTCGTCTAGGCCTGCAAACATGAGCTGCTAACATCATAATCATCGTGACTGGTTCCAAACTGCTGATCCCAACGTAATGACTGATTCCAAGCCAGTAAAACTGAGGTCCATTTTACTCCAACTGATTTGCATTGGCAACGATGATTTTAAACCTACACTGACAACACCCAGTGGAAAACAATAATCAGCGCATTTCATTACTACCATATCCATGCCTAATACCAGTTGCAAAGATTCGCAATGATTATGCAGTAACGGAGAGCACTTTGGGGCTTCACATCTTCATCTCAATGGATTAGTTTAACACTGAATTCCTGGTGAATTCGTTGTTATGAGTCGTCTCCAAGCCGTTGGGTTCTGGGATTTGTCCTTAGGATCCAAGAGTTTGGTGGATTGCATCGCACGAATGTTTCTTAAACCCTTCTCGTGCCATATCCGGTCCACCAGGTATCAAGTTATCCATATCTCTTCGCCAGAGGTAATCCAGCTCCAACCAGTAAAAAGAGAATTTCTTGACACATTCTCCGCCATCAATCAAACTGATGGACATTGTTATGACTCTCTCGGTATTGATCGCACCTCTGAATTCGACGACGGCGACTACAAAAATTCCTCTCCGATGACTACAAAATTGTTCTACAGCCGCAAATTTTTCCTCAAGACGCATTGCAAAATTCCTCTCCGATGACTACAAAATTGTTCCTACAGCCGCAAATTTTTCCTCAAGACGCATTGCAAGTCCTGCTTGCAAGCGGGCAAGACAGAGATTCCTAAGTCTCAATGCACCATCCTAGGCAAGCTCATCCGCATCCCGCGCAGCGACGCCGCGCGGATCGCGCCCTCGAAGCACGCCACGGCCGGGACCGGGGACGCCGCTGGCGCCCGCGCGGCGGCCTCCTCGCCCGCCGCCGGCGCGGGCGGCTGCTTGCTGGCTTCCTGCCCGGCCACCAACGGATGCGACCACCGCCGCTGCTGCTGCGCCGGCGGCGCCGCGCCACCGTCGCGCTCGCCGTCAATGAGCTCCAGCACGAGGCGGCGGTCCTCGACCTTCCTGGCGCCGACGCGGTGCGCGGCCTCCTCCCGCGAGATCACGAGGCGGCCGTCCGCGGTGCGCTCCCGCGCCAGCGGCCGGAGCGACGGGAGCCGGGGCGGCAGCCGGCGCGGGCGGCGCCGCCACCCGTACGACACCCAGCACCCCTCCCCCTCCCCCTCCCCCTCCCCCTCCTTACCCTCACAACCATCCGCCGCGCCGCCACCGCCGGCGGCGAGGCAGCGCACCGCGCGGGGCGAGGCAGCGATCGTGCGGGTGGCCACGTTGCCGCCCACCGGGGAGTAGGAGGCGGCGGCGATCAGGGTTTGGAGGCCGAGGGGGCAGCAGGCGGCGGCGTCGCGGGCCTCGGCGGCGGGGAGGAGGAGCATGGCAGATTCGCCGCGTACGGTGGCGTGGCGGATTGGGAGGTCTCTCTCCCGGCTATATCAAGGTCGCGGAACCCGACGCCCTCCGAGTTGGACTCGGCGCGGCGTCCTTGGGTAGGGTCATCCGTTTGGAGGATCTCTTCGGGGGACGAGGATGGCGTGCGTTTATACCCGGATGGCGTTGGCCAGGGTTTGGCTTGGACTTCGGATTGCGTACGGATCGGACGGCGATTAGGCTAATCGGACGGGTTTCGCTGAGATAAGGATCGTTTCTTGCCTTATCTATGCAGGTTTTGCGTTTTCACTAGTACACGACTTGTTGAAATCGAGTTCCTTTTTTTAGACTGGTTGAGATTTGAGATGTGGAAATGAAGCTCAACTCGGCTCGTTGATGGGTGGCTCTATCTGAACTGGGCAAACGGCAGACCAGGAAAGAGATTTTGAATATTCGAGACAATTTCTAAGAGCAATTCGCGAGATCTACCTTTCCAAAATTCGGAAACCTGGCAACAATCTCTGGTACTTCCTAACCATAAGAAAAACCTGTCAAGAGTTCCTAACACCATAGCTCAACAAAACTGCCAACACGTCCACTAATTGACAAGAATCCTACATGCTAGTTCGTGAACTTTCATTCCTGCTCTAAGTATGCATTGTGAGAAAAAAAACTTGGGAATGTTTTATTACTTCCACAATCAGTATGTCTGAAAGCTCGTATAAGTATATGATGTACGTGTTTCGAACTATGTCCAGATGTACATGCATGACACTACTCATCCTGGAGAAAGCGACTTCGGTACCAATTCCTAACCGGTCAAATAACCGGTACTAAAAAAGAACATTTAGTACCGATTGTTTATACCAACCGGTACTAAAGGTCTTTTTTTTCTTTTCTATTTCTCTTCTATTTCTTTATTCTATATTAGTAGTTTTCATGGTGAAAAAAATGTAATAGCTCTTTACGTGCCATCCTGTTATGCACCCAATAAGCACACGCAATTAGATCGATCATGCATTTCATACATATAGCTGTCCAATACTTAAAATTAGTAGCAACAGGACTCAAACTAGAATCAAGACTCAAACCGGTAGCACGACTCAAATTGGTAGCAGCAGGACTCAAACTAGAATCAAGACTCAAACCGGTAGCACGACTCAAACTGATAGCAGACCATCTAGATAACAAAATAGTAGGACTCAAACTAGTAGTCTTTCATGACAGTAGTTCATCAAAATAAAAGAACAATAAGTAGTATAATTTCAGATACAGGAGCACTTCATCCATCCAGCAGACATGAGCACTCCATCCATCAGGCAGAGCAGCACCACCAAATGACAAGACCTGATCTGGAGAAAGGAGAGAGAGAAGTAAGAAACATACCTCAATTATGTTTAGAAAATAGGGTCAATGTCATGCACTCCAAAGCTTTGGATCTCTCTGCCTTTGCTTCTTCAGTAAGATCACTTGTGGAAGCACATAGTAAATCTCTATAATGGTCTAGCATTTTACTGCTAGTGTCGATTTTACATGCATCCCAAGAGTACAACACTGCAAGTCTACTTGAATGTTTCAGACATACTTCTACCATCAAACGATATAACAAGCAAGCCAAATAAATTAATGGCGTCCGGCCCCGCATCTCGCCAGCGGCGCCTGGCTGCCCCGCCACCGCGCCTCGTCGGCGTCGGCTGCCCCTTCCTCGCGACCCGCCAGCCACCCCTTCTTCCCGGCCGGCCGCCGCTCCTACTCGCCTGACCCTGACCGGCCGCCGCTCCTACTCACCAGACGACGTAGAGGTCGAGCGAGTAGGAGCGGCGGCCGGCCGGGAAGAAGGGGTGGC
Source organism: Setaria viridis (assembly GCF_005286985.2). Classification (NCBI taxonomy): domain Eukaryota; kingdom Viridiplantae; phylum Streptophyta; class Magnoliopsida; order Poales; family Poaceae; genus Setaria; species Setaria viridis. The sequence goes on from NC_048266.2 coordinate 7,782,026, forward strand.
TGGCGGGTCGCGGGGGAGGGGCGGCTGGGCGCAGCCGGCAGGATGCGGCCGGAAGAGCGGTAGGTCTGGCAAGAGGGGAGAGAGAAAGGGGGAGCGCACCAGATCTTGTCGCCGCCACCGCCCACAGATCTCATCGTCGCCGCCACCCCCGGATCTCGTCGCCACCGCCGCTCCATCCGCGCTGCTACATCTTGTCGCGCCGAGCCCGCTAGCCACCACCGCTCCGTGCCCCGATGGTCGCCGCCGCCGTTCCTCGCCTCAGGCACGAGGTGAGGGGCGAGCGGAGGGGGCAGGAGAGGGGAGGTCGGGGAGTGAGGGAGGGAAGGGTCGGCAGCAGCGGAGGGAGAGAGGAGGCCGGTGGAGGGGGAGGGAGTGGGTCCGCAGCGGAGGGAGTGAGGGGGCTAGCGGGATAAGGAGAGAGGGAGGAGAGAAGTGGGACTAGGGGAGAGAAAGGAAGAAGTGGTGGAGGGAGAGAGAGGGAGCACGGATATCAAGTGCGCTTAACTGGATTTGATAAAGATTTCGTGTCCGGTCAGACCGGTACTAAAGGTCACCCATTAGTACCGGGTGGGGGTCACGGGAGCTCCTGAAGAATTAGCTATTATACTCGGTACTAATGCTCACATTAGTACCGGGTCAAAAATCAACCGGTACTAAGGGTTAGAACCAATACTCAGTTTTCCAATAGTGCCTACTAGTTAATCAATTTTTTAGTTAGAGTGAAGTACATGGCCAGTCCTCTAACTTGTCAACTGTGTCATTTAGGTCCCCACACTCTTAAATTGCAGAATCAGGTCACTAAACTCTGTTTTGGGTGCCATCACATGTCCAAACAAGCTTTGACCCGTTCTGCAAGCTGACGTGGCATTCCACTTGGGTCCAGCGTGGAGGGTTGCTGAGTAGGCCAGTAAATATGCAGAGGGCCCCCTTAATTCCCATCCCCCATTTCAGTTATATGGTAATGATTCTTTTGCAAATGACACCGGTGACGCATGATGTACCATTTTAAATGAATTCCAGATAGATGGAGGTATGAAATGTGCCCAGTTTGATAAAAAGAAAAATCAGAAAAATCTGTCCAGACTGATAAATGCAATGAAGTTCAGATTGTATTTGATCTCAGAGACACAAGAATGAACAACACTTTTGCCTTGGATAAGTACTAACCAGGATAAATGAAGAGCATTAACCAGGATAAGCACTACCCAATTTAGCATCCAGATTGTTTGGTGCTCATAGCCGGTACATGCATTACATAACTTAACACCACAGATTGTCTGGTGCTGCTTAGCATCACTAACATGACCTTAAACAAGTGTATATATGACAAGACAGACTAAATTCCACCGTCTTGCAAAAAAGTAAACAGCTGTGTATCATGAACATCTATCTGTCATCAACAAAAGAAATGCATCAACTCTCAGTCTTGCATCAAGCACTCCCACTCCTAGCTGCAGTCTTCTTCTTCTTGCTAGATGCAGCTCCAGTGTTCTTTGCTGCCTTCCACTTCTTTGTAGCAACAACTTTGCCTTTCTTGGTGCAAGTTGTAAGTGGAGCAGGTCTTGCAATGGGTCTGTTACTCATGATGAAATCAGGATTTGGCAATGGCCTTGTTGTTGAGAGAGCATGCTAGGCTGAGGTTCCTGCTGCATTGAAAACAAGTTGAGTAATAGAGATGCTATTAAGTTGTACTCTTACAATCATAGATATGGCAACTGAATTACCTCATGCATCATTTGGCTCAACTGAGTGCTACTAAGGTGTGGCAACAACTGAGAACCAGAAAGGTCTTGATCAATAACATCCTACACAATGAGTTGTATTTTTCAGAGTATTGCAGAATAAGTAGAATAAAGAAAAGAGTAAAGCTAACCAATTTGTTTAGTACCTGATTTATGGCATTGAGGTTCATCAGTCCTTTGGTTATCCAGTTGTGCTTTTTGTAAGTTGGCAACCATCCTTTTAGCATCCTCAGAGCTGATTGTTGGAGGTATGCCCTAGAGGCAATCATAGAGATGATGATATCTGATTGTATCCATGATTTGTATATTGTGTTCATTGAATATCCATTAAAGTCTACTTGAATTGATATGCAATTATGTGAATTGTATGTGGAACTCTTTACTTGTAGGTTATTCTAAAAGTTGTCCCTAGTCGGAGTTCATGTATGGACACACATGAATATTAGACTAGTACATGTATTAGTTGATGACTATGTTTCACAAGTCATGGACATAGAGATGTCAAACTAATAATGTAGGCACATGTGGAGACATGTGCTAGGACTGACCCAACACGAGAAGTAGTTCTCTTTACACAACATGTACGCTTTGTCCTTAGACCTGAGATTGTCGCATGTATTCAAGATGTGGATCGACTTACTTAGGGGCTATCAAACGCTACACCGTGACAGGGTAGTTAAAAAGGTAGTTTTCGGGTTTGTCAAGAAGCATGTTGTGAGACATGGTCAATCAAGATGGGATTTTGCCCCTCTCTGATTGAGAGTGATATCTCTGGGCCCCTTGAGTGATTGGATCCGGAAATGCATGGCCATGCTACATACGGTTAAGAGTTAACCTACAAAGGGATTCCGAATCACAGGATCGAGAAAGAGCGGTCGGCTTGGAGCTAGACCAAATATCATGAGGCAAAGGGAATAGCATGTACGCGATGTTGTGATGGTTCGTCTGATATGATCTTCGTGTGCGTATAGAAGTTGGCACGTCTTGCTAGAGGCCGCTACCGACTATTGGGACGAGTAGGAGTACTCGGGCCATGTCTATACTTATCCGAACCCAAAGGGTCAAACACTTAAGGGGCTGGAAGCCCAATTCAGATATGATCCGAGTTGGATCAGGTTTTGAATTACTAATGGACCTCGGACCCAGAGGCCCGTTAGGAACCTCTATAAATAGAGGGGTGGGGCGCCCTAGGGTTTCATCCCTTTGACCGAAACATATCTGCTGCGCCTCCCATGCCCTCGCCTGTTGCAACTCGCGGACCTAGCAGTCCGGCTTGCGACGCTTCCTCCCTGCACGTGTGGATACCTTGGAGGTGTTGCGCCTGCAGCACTTGGACGAGCCGCCGACGAGCCACGACGAGCCGCCGACGAGCCGCGGCACGAGGACGACCTTGCTGCACGTGGACGAGCTGCTGAGGAGTTGGTCGACGTCAATGTGATCGACTACGTGTTCGACTACGCTGATCGACTTCGCTGCCCGACACGATTCTACATCTTCCGCATCAGTGCGTCGAGTGGTAATCTCGTGATCCATATACGACAGTTTTTCTGATTTACGTGGTAGAAAAATTTTGTTTCGCGCTAGCGTAGCCTATCTCGTATCCCAACACTGATGTCATCCTTCTTGAACTTGACATCCATCTGAGTTGTGATTAGGTGCTCCACAAGGCTTACAGTGTATGATCGCTCCATGCTTTGACAACTTGGATCCACTTTTCCCTTGCACTTCATATGGCTGCTTTCTCCTTGACTTTGGTGGTCTGCCAACCTCTTCTCATATACTGGAGGTAGAACTTCAAGCCCATCCACCTTCTCCCATATGGTCTTGTCACTAGAGGGCCATATGTTGAAACCATACACTCTTTTGAATGCATCAGTTGAGTAGCAGTTTGGCAGAACAGTTTCAGGTGAGATTCTCTGATGCCTCAGACAAGATATTGCATGGTTACAAGAAATCCCCATCAGGTCCCACCTTCTACAATCATAGTGCTTATATATGATATCCACTGTATACTGGAACTCCTTTGATTGAACCTGGAAGATTTCTTGACCTACTGGTAAGGCATAGCATATGATCTGAGATGGCCATGCTCAACAAAGAAAACCCCATGATGAACCTCAATCGAGAACTCCTCATTACCAACACCTACAACACAGACATACAAACCCGATCAGCGATTCTCGATGGAGCAAAATCATGAACAGAACAATAAAGCCCTATCCTTTTCTACTAAAATCAAAACCTTGTGAAACCCTAGCCACGAAAAATCCATCCTTTTCTACATCAACCGTGATACAATAGTGCTCATTGCATGGATCTACAACACCTAAAATAATGAAATTTGGCTCGGATTGACTCACCATACACAAGTGTGGCGTCGCCTGGCCGCCGAAATCTCGCCCCCATCTTCCACTGCTGCGGCTGCCGCGTAGGCCAGATGGAGGCGCCCACACGGCCTCTCTACTCCTGGCTGACCCACGTCGCTTGGCTCATCGTCAATCGCTGCCGTCCTCCACCGTCCTCCGCACCACAAGAACGTCCGCCTCGTCTCCTCGCAACGAGGAAAACCAAGAGTCGTGGAGTTGGAATGAGGGGGGATGGGAATTAAGGGGGCGCATATTTACTTGGCCTACTCAGCTGCCCTCCCGCGCTGGACCCATGTGGCATGTCACGTCAAAGCCCATTTGGACCTATGATGGCACCCAAAACAAAGTTTAGTGACCTGATTCTGCAATTTAAGAGTGTGGACTTAACAAGTTAGAGGACCGGCCATGTACTTCACTCTTTTAGTTATGTTAAGGTCTTGAGAGCATCTCCAAGAGTGCCTAAAAATATAGTGCCAAAAATCTAGTTTTGGGGCTTTGCTAAAAAATATCTGGAGTAAAAAAAACCTCACGCACCAACCGTTCCCAAAAGATTGATTCCAAAAATTAAAATTGCTGACACATCATTCATAAAATGGGTCCATCCTCCACTGAGCTACACAACGACGGGTAAAACGAACGCTGTGCCCTCCGGCAGCAAAAGAAATATCGCCATAGCCTAGGTCTTCTGTGCAGCCTGGTGGCGGCCCTCCCAGTTTTCGGCATTCTGGCCAAGCGAACATGCAAGGCTTCATGCTGGTGATTTCTATTATTTCAAAGGAATAATAAGCAACAACCATGTTTGATGGGGAACAAAAACTATACTTTCTTGCATTACAATGCTGTTTGAGTAAAGGGTACAACCAGTTTCCGATACGAACACAAGAATTTCAATATCAAGTCTGAGTTCCATCCAAATCATGATGGCACAACGCTAATCAATTTAAAAAATTAGAGATTGCATCCTTCCCCACCAATCTTGATTCTTAATTTTACATCTCCGTGGTAATTTCTGGTAGAACCAACAAGAGCACTTGGCAAAATTGCAACTTTGGATACTGGAATTTCAACTCCAAGAGGAAGTGAATCCCCATCCCTTGTGACGGAGCAGAGGAGCAAGCAGGATCAGGTTGATAGATGAGACGGATAGAGTATGGGTACCGGAGATGAGCCAGATCGCCAGATGGCGAGGATGAAAATTGAAAAGGGAGGCACAGATGGACGTCATGAGGATCTGGCCTGCGATCGTTGCAGCGGCACGAAGCCCGGCAGCTCCAGAACAGCGGCACCTCGTCGCCCTTCGCGGAGAGCCGGCAGACCGCAGGGCACGCGCCGTCGCCGCTTGCGGTGGACGACAGATGGGGGCGGAGAGGAGCGCACGGCGTGTGTGATCGCTGCCTGCGGGAGGAAAATCGACGGGGCGGGGGGAGTGGGACTGTGGGAGGAGCCAGCAAAAATGGAGCGCACGGGACGAGGACAACGCGGGAGGAGCAGTACTTCGGCGGGAATCGGCGTTTGCTCGCCCAGTTTTGGTGATTGGGAGTGCGACGGGTCGGCGAAAATTTGGCCACGGACGCCGTCTGGATTGGGCACGCGAATAGTTTGGGAGTCGGTTTGGGCAACTGTTGGAGTAGCTTTTTTCTGTTCATTGCCAAAAACAGATTTTTGGGAGTTGATTTTGGGCACTCTTGGAGATGCTTTGAGAAACTAGGATTTTACCACTCATCATAAATATAAACAAAGGACCATCTTGTAGGTCCAAAGATGCCATTATCTCTCTCCTTTATTATTACCACATCCTTGATAAAAAAACGTTACTCCTTCCGTTACCGTTTCAAAATGTAGATAATTCATTTTGACTTTTCTACATACATAGGAGATTTGAGCATTTTGTGGGCCTGGTCGGGCTCGGACCGGTTGAAAAAAATCCGGTTCATTTCGAACCGAAATTTCGTACCCACAACCATCCCATAGTCGTTGTCAGGCCAAGTTATCAGGTCGAGCTCGGGCCAACCATTCTTTTAGCAGAAAATAATTAAAATTAATTGTTCAGGCGGGCTTGAACCAGCCCGAATTGTTTTCGAGTTTGGTTTTCATTGACACGCCCAGCCCGATAACGAGTGTGGGTGGGCTAAACCCCATCGTGCTTAGGCTAGGCCTGCGGACCGGGCTTAAAATGCTCATATCTAATACATAGATACTAGTATTATGTATGAATACATGAGCCTAGAAAAATTAAAATGATCCACAAATTAAAATTTCGCATGTCCTACTCGTGGAAGCGATTAGCCCATCGCACTCGAGGGAGTTTTTACTGGCTGACCCACACATCGGTGAGACAATGCTCATTTGACGCAATGACTCCCCAAGCATAGAAAAAACGACCCGGTTCGCCGGTCGGACTGGAAAATCCGTGAACCGGCGAGTTTAGTGGTTCAGTTCACCTAAAAGATAGGCCAAGCATTTGAACCGGTGTGAACCGGTGGTTTTTGCATGAGTGAACCGGTCCTGGTTTTGTTGAACCGGCCACGTCCCAGAATAATACAAAGGGATGCCGTATATTGGGCTGAAAGTCGGCTCAGCCTGATCTATGGACTCGAAGCTACCTAGTGACCAACTCGACCAAGTTTTGCTTGTGAGTGAGGGAAGTGTATATATTATATAATTGAATATTGAACCACGGTTCGACAGTACCAGTAACCACTGAACTGATGGCCTCACCGGTTCGATGACCGGTCCCGTTTTTCGTTCTATGTCCCGAAGTCTCGAACCGTGCTGTGTGTTCTCTACTTCTCTCTGCTCTGCCTGTGTGGCAAGTGGCAACCATGCCGTTGCGCGCCGGCGCCGGTGAGGCTTACGGCCAGCCCCGGGGCCGCCGCCTTCACCACTAGACGCCGCGCCCTTCGCCCACCGGCCACCGGACACCTTCTGCAGTTCTGCTTCTCCCCGCAACCGAGCCCGAGCCCTGCATTTCGCCAGCGTGGCCCATCGCAGTGGGCTCGGCGTCGGCGGCAACCTGTTCTCTGCGGCGTTGACACAATTGACCAGAATACAATTTCTCGAGAACATTTTCTGCGTGAGAAATTGGACAGATTAGAATAGCAAGAGCCAGGAGGACTTCTTCTGGAGACAGAGAGCTCATGTTGAATTACTTCAGTCGGGAGACAGGAATACTGCTTTTTTTTTTCCATGCCTTTGCATCAGAAAGGAAAAAGAAAAACACTCACAAGAGAAGATGGCGTGTGGATTGAGGGTGAAGAGCAGTTGAAATAACATGTGGCAAGTTACTTCTCTAATCTCTGCACATCTACAGCAGGGCCAAGTAGTGAAGAAGTATTGCAAGCAGTTAACCCAAAAGTCTTAGCGGATGAGAACCTCTGTGCGGTGCGGAGTACACAGAAGAGCGAGGAGGTGAAAGCAGCAAAGTTTAGCATTGGAGACCTTAAAGCACGGACCTGACGGAATGCCGGCAAGCTTTTATAAACGATTTACGCTATTTTAATAGAAGTATGCTTAGGGGCTATGAACAGTACCAAATCCTAACACAAATATACAGCAGCCTGCCAGCTTGAGAGGTGTCAAACACTGGAGAAGCGCTAAGTCTCAGGGCTGCTTGGTCTCCGGCCATGAGCTGCCACGTCAAGGTGCGGCGGCGCCACAACTTGTGGTGGAGAAAATCCGCGCCTCATAAATCTGCTACAAATGTAATTAAGGGAAACGGTGTGGCGGGGATATTTACTTATTTGCCACCGTTGCAAATGGCACTCCTTCATTTGCCACTTTTACGGGAGCTTCTACGGTTTTGCCATCGCGAACGAAACGAAGCAACTGATTTGCCATTTTTGCTGACGTGGCACGCCACGTCCCCGCGACAGCGTGTGATAGGGGTGCCAAAAGACCTGTGTGCCCTCGTCTTTCTCCTCCGTTACCCCCCGGCTAACAGAGACCCGACGCCATCCCCTTCCCCGTCTCCACTTCTCCCCCAGGCCTCCCTCCTCCCTGCCTCCCCGATGAAAAACCCTAGGTCTAGAGCGGCGGCGGCTGCGGCGGCGGCCATCCATCTCCCATTCCTCATCTCCCCCGTTCCCCATCTCCCCCCTTCCTTCCCTGCGTAGCGGGTCACCAGCGCCCGCTAGTCATCCCTTCTTCCCCCATCCGCCACGCGCAAGCCATGTCGCAGGTTGGAGCGTCATCAAGTGTGAGGAGGCCGGTTGTAGATGCTCTTGTCGGTGAGGAGACGGGCTTACCTTTGATCCAGTGCCCTTTGTGCCGTAGGGCACGGGTAGTTGAGCGGCGCACACAGCAAGATTCGGTGAACTACGGTCGGATATACATAAAATGTCCAAGGAATGATAGATGGGTGAGTTTGATTTTGGTTTTTTAGTTTCGGCATTTGCATTTGATGTTAGACTCATTTTCTTGACTTGATGTTCAGATTGCAGATAAATGTGAGTACTACAGGTGGCAAAGGTTTTATTTCAAAGATTTGGTTGATGCCAAGGTGATTGAAGTGCTTAATTGGGAAGTTGATGACCAAGTTGATGACCAAGAAGTTGAGTCCATGGGGCGTGCAGAGAGGGCAGTTGCAAGTTTGAAATTTGAGAAGGAAGCCATGGAGGCCAAGCTGGATAAAATGATGAATGCCTTGTTGCTGTTGACTGTGCTTCTTGTAGGATTTATGGGTGTTGTTGTTGGGAACATGTTGAAGTAGTAGTAACATTTGTGTTGTTGTTGTTGTTAGACTCATTTGTATTGTGTCTTGGTGTAATCAATGAAAAATCACTTTTGTTTTTGGATCACTGTGTTGATTCCTGAATTTCATTCATGGACAAGCAATATAGTTCATGGCAAACAGATACAGTTGACAACCAAATAGGTCATGGCAAACAGATACATCTTCATTGCCAACAGAATTTGTTCATGAGCAATGGCCGAGCAATATAGTTCATGTCAAACAGATATACTTGACAGCCAAATAGACATTGTTGATGGCCAACAGATAGTTCATGGCCAACACAAGAGCATAATTCATGGCCAACAGAAAAGCATAATTCATGGCCAAACACACAGACATTGTTCATGGCATAACAAACAAAAGTGACACACAGAGAGTTTAAATTTTTTTTGGCATCTTCTTCACTTTGGTCGCCAGCACCTTCCTTGGGGTCATCTTCTTTGCAACTTTTGGTGCTGCTGCTGGTGCCACCACTTCTAATGGTACAGGTTCAAAATCAGCAGCTTCTTTAGCAGGTGGGTCTGGTGGTGCCTCCAAAGCAATTCTCCTGTGCAATGTAATAGGCTCTTAGCTGCTGCAGTACACATATTATTGAAAATTTTGTTGTGTAGCTGCAATACCAACCTCTTAGTCCTTGATGCTGATGCTTGCAGATGTTGTTGTGCTTGAGCTGCAGCTTCAGCTTCTTCCCTAGCTGCTTTCCTAGCTGCTTTCCTTGCTGCTGCTGCTGCAATTGCTTCAGCTTCTTCCCTAGCTGCTGCAGCTCTTGTCCTTGGTGTCCTTTGTGGTGGAACTTGGTCTGGTTCAACAGAAGTGTCATGGTTGTCATGGTTGGCCTTCTTCCTTCCTGGCTTCACTGCTGCTTTCTTGGTCCTCTTCCTGTAAAACAAGATTAGTAGTTATTCATGGCAATATTAGAGCACAAACAAATGATTGGCTTAGTACATACCTTTTCTTGGTCCCAGTGAGCCCACAGTGCCTACTGCCCTTCCTGTGACCCTTTTCACCACAGGCTGCACATATGGATTGCCTAGTAGGCTTACCTGACCTCTCCAAGCAAGAGGGAATTCTGTTCTTCCTCTGCCTACCAATGCCTCTCTTCTTCCCTATAGGTGGCAATAGTTTGAAGTCTTTTGCAACTTCAGGCCATTGACTCCTATCTGTGATGTTAGGCCACCCAGCATCATATGCTTGTCTAAATCTTTGCACAGAATATGCCATGTCCACAAACTTTTCATAATCTGGCTGCCTCACAGTGGTTATAACAGCCAATGCATGGGGGCAAGGCTTACCAGTAACCTGCCATTCTCTACATGTACAACTCTGTTCATTTAGATAGACCACATGTCTTCTTACTTCCTCATCCTTGTATATCTCAGTCACCTCAGCTTGATGTGGCAGTCCTTTGGTGACTTTTAAGTGTCCTATCCCCTTTGAGGCAGCATTAAGTTGATGAATCACAGCAGGGAGAATAACTCCATTTAAAGCTCTTCCAATCCTCCTCCTCCTTTCAAACATGACCACACCTTTCTCTCTGATAGCATCTACCAGACAGTGTAGTGGCAGGTTCTTGAATTCTTTGATCCATGCATTCCAAGACTCAGCCAAATTGTTGAGGATGTAGTCACATTTGATGTCTGGAGAGAACTTGGATCTGGCCCACAATAGATTATGGTGCTCTTCTAACCATTTTCCTACTTCAGGGCGAGCTTCCAAGACTTTACTCATAAAATAATTGTGCTTTCCAGCTGAGTAAGCTCTTGCAGCAGGCCACATGTTTTCAGCATATACATTTCCTGTGAACTTCTTCTTCATGTTTTCCATCAAGTGCCTGAAACATTCCCTCTGTTCAGCCCATGGAAAAATATGCTTAACAGCAGATTCTAGGCCCTTGCAAGCATCAGTACAAATAGCCATTCTTGGAAGTACCCGAATGGCCTTGCCTAACTGCTCCATGAACCAAATCCAATTTTCCTTGGTCTCTGAATCAAAAAACCCAAAGGCCAAAGGGAACATCCAATTATGACCATCTAAAGCTAAGGCTGCAGGCATATGTCCATTCCACTGCCCATTCAAAGCTGTGGAGTCTATACTAATGTAAGGTCTGCACCCATACAAGAACCCATCTATACTACATCTGAAAGCACAAAAAAAATCTGTTGAAATGGTGCTTCTCTCCAACTTTGACAGTATCTATCTCAACTACACTACCAGACTGCCTCAACTCAACTTGTGCCTTAAACCTATACAACCAATCAAATGAATCATCCCACTTACCAAATAATTTGTCAGCTGCTCTCTGCCTACCATACCAAACTATCTGGTAGTTGATTTTAATCTTGTACTTGTCCTCCAATGCTTCCTTCACATCTGCAGCACCCATTCCAGGCTTCCTCTTGAGCAAAGGTATGGCCCTCTCAGCTACCCATGCTTGATTGGCCATTCTGCCCAGCACTCTGCTTCTTGAAGCACACTTATGAAGCTCATTGTTTATTTGGACCTGCAAGACATAAATATTTGTTAGCTCAAGATCAAACAAATAGTAAGGCTAAGTTAGTCAAACATTACAACACATGTAAGTTAGTAAATGTACCCTGACAGAACTATCAGCTTTTGTTCTAGCTCTAATAACCCATGGACACCCTTTAGCCAAGCAATGCCCCCTGAATCTTTCTTTGTCTGACTTCTCAGTTCCCAGCTCAAACTCATTGACTATAGCATGCTGCCTCACTGCCAATCTGAAATCTACCATGTTAGGATAGATTGTGCCCACCCTCATGTCTGGGTTGTCTCTATCCCACTCAAGTATTGGCTCTGAAGGTTCATTGTCATCAACATTAATTCCAGCCTCATGCATCTCTGCTTGTACATCAGGAGGAATGTCAGGGATAGCAGGGTCATCTTCTGCTGCTGCTTGTGCTGCTGCCTGAGCTGCTGCCTCATCTGCTACTTTGAAGCCCATTGCCTCATAAACCCTATCCTCATCAGCCAAAACATAAGCTTCACCATCTTGTTGAGTCTCTGGCAGTATAGTCAATGTACTCCAATCAACAATTTCTGGTTTGGCTTGCTCATGTTGTGCTGGAGATGTACAATTTTCACTTGCACCTTCATTTGTTACTCCAGAAGTCCCTACTCCAGAATTGCCTACTGACCCTGCACAACTGTTAACATTCTGGTACCCTTCATTCCATCTGTCCACAACTTCTACCCTAACATTTGCTACTCCAACATTCCATCTGTGCTTAATCATTGACTCAAAATGCTCATTTTTTCTAACCTTCCACTCAGCTTCACTGTCAACATCCATAGACCACACTGCAATTTTCTGACTAGATCCCCAGTATATTTTGCTAGCCATTTCAACAACAAAACTATCCAGATTATACCCACTGCATCTATCAAACCACAGCACATGTTCTTGTTCATCAATTTCTACAATACCAGACTCCGCACATGCCTTATACTTTTCAACCTTAACCACTATTCTAAATACATTTCCAGGATCAATCCTGGTATAATAATGAAAATAACAAAATACGGAGTTAGAAACATCCAACTCCTCCGAGGCAAACACTTTATGAGGGGATGGTTTGCGGCTTACCAGGGAGGAGGCTCCATTGTTGACCTGTTGGCGCAGGGAGGAACAACAGGAGATGGGGAACGGGGAAGATGGGGAAGGGGATGGGGAAGGGGAGATGGATGGCCGCCACCGCCTCCCCCGCCTCCGTCGCCGCCGCCTCCTCCGCCGCTGCCGCCGCCGCCGCCGCCGCCGCTCTAGACCTAGGGTTTTTCGTCGGGGAGGTAGGGAGGAGGGAGGCCTGGGGGGAGAAGTGGAGACGGGGAAGGGGATGGCGTCGGGTCTGTTAGCCGGGGGAGTAACGGAGGCGAAACGCGAGGGCACACAGGTCTTTTGGCACCCCTATCACACGCTGTCGCGGGGACGTGGCGTGCCACGTCAGCAAAAATGGCAAATCAGTTGCTTCGCTTCGTTCGCGATGGCAAAACCGTAGAAGCTCTCGTAAAAGTGGCAAATGAAGGAGTGCCATTTGCAACGATGGCAAATACGTAAATATCCCGTGTGGCGGTGGTCACGACTGTAGCTGTGACGGAGTCTGACGAGAACCAAACACCCCTTGGTGATTCGTTGTTGGCAGATGTTTCACGTTTGCTCCTTGAAGAAGATGCTGAAAGTGCTCAAGCTCTTAGCTCTATACTGGATGGACATATCTGAAGCATGCTCAAGATAGGTGGCAAATACCTATCCTTTTCAGCAGGAACATTGTTAGGAAGATGCTGAAAGTGCTCAAGCTCTTAGCTCTGGATGGACATATCTGAAGCATGCTCAAGACAGGTGGCAAATACCTATCCTTTTCTGTAGGAACACGTAACAATGGCAGAGAAGGGAAGTGATGGATTTCGTGCATATCTCAGCTGAAGGTTTAGAGCTCATTTGCCAGGGCTCTGGCTGTAGCTAAAACGGCTGCGGCTGTAGCTTCTTTGATGGAGCAACTTTTTTTTGACTCCGACTTGTCTGGTTAGAAAAACAATTGGTAAAACGACTTCTCATAGAGGTGTAACATGGATAAAAAAGTGAAATGTCTATACTACCCTTATCTTTTTTATTTTTATTTTTCGGTTTTCTATTTTCTTCCTATTTTTTCTCCTCTCTTTGTTTCCCCCCTCTCTCCCTTTTCTCTTTTTTGTTTCTCCTTTTCTCTTCTCTTCCTATTCTTTCCCCCTTTCTTTCCCTTCCTCTCTCTTTCTTACCCATTCACCCGTGGCCTTCTTTTCCCGTATCCCTCCACCTCCATCCCCGCGCCGCCGCCCTCCAGGCTCGCATCGTTACCGTCGCCCTCTCGGCCCACACCGCTGTCGTCATCCATGCCCCGTCGCCCTCCAGGCCAGCGCCGCTATCACCTGCACCCTTTCCTCGCCCATGATGTCAATGTGCTTGCATCATCACTGCGTGCCGCCGGCCGCTTGCCTACGCACGCCAGCCACCTTGCCCACGCCACCTCTCTGCGTCCGTCCGCCACTCGCCTACGTCGATGTTGCCTGGGGGGCGCTGTGGGCAAAGGAGGCACTTTGCCCCCGCGAGCAGGATGGAGCTACAAGAAGCCAAAGTTTTTCAGCTCTGGCTCCCTCCTCCACCACCAGTCAATGTATTTGCAGGAGCTTCCATGGTGGAGCCGATTTGGAGATAGCCTTTTGGTAGGGGTTCACCAAAAACCACTTGGGAAGCCCTACTAAAGGGCCCTTAAAAGGAGATACCTTGGAGGTCCAAATCAAAACTTTTCAGTACATTAAAGAGAAGTTATGGAACAAAAAACCAGGGGTGGAAAGAAAAGTTACTACCAGGAACAGAGATACTGATCAAAGCTCCAGCTCGGGAAATCTTGCTTTGATCTGACGAAATCTTTATGTGATGATCTCAGTCTCAGTTCCATGACAAATAAATTTTGGTGGACCTAGTTTCTTGAAGTTACTTCTAGTGTGTAGGAATCTTTCCATGAATATTGTGTTTTGGTAAAAAAAATTAGATTGAAAATGTTCCGTAAGCTCCACATAACTGCCGCACAACATTAACAGTGTTTTATACAGCTGTAAATTCAGTTGTAAATACTTCAATATACTGCACAAGTGAATCCGATTCCGAACAGAAAAGCTATGAAATGTTTCCATGAGTATGCGAAATGTTTCCATGAGCATTTTCAAGTGAATCCGATTCTGACAAGAAAAGCACAACCGCCCGCTCTGTCCGACCACGCGCGTAGCCCCCAATCCGCAATCCTCATGGCCCAATAAATATGGGCGAAGGCACGCGCCGCCCGTACGCGCAGTTCTCTTCTTCTTCTCCTTCCAATCCTCCAGGGGCGCTTGAGCCCTAAAGAGCGGTGCATGGAGGCGGCTCTGCGCATGGCCGATCTCCTAGTAGGCTTCGTGTTCGCTCCCAAGGACGAGGTGGCGGTGGACTACTACCTGCTCCCTCGCATCCTAGGCTAGCGGCTTCGGATCGATGACCTCATCCTTGAGGATGACTCGCTGAGCGCGCTGCCGTGGGAGCTCCTCGAGCGGAATGGGCACAAGGGGGAAGCTTTCTTCCTCGTGGAGGGGCAGGTGAGGTGTAGGAAGGGCGCGCGGCAGAAGCGAACCTGCGCGGGCGGCGGCTGGTGGGAGGGGCAGAAGACGTGTGCGGAAGGCGACAAGCTGCGCATCGCCGGCAGCGGTGGCAGGGAGGCCGCGTGGCGGAAGAAAGCACTCAACTTCCACGGCGGCGGCGGCGGCGGGAAGGGAAGCACGGGATGGGTGATGCACGAGTACGTGGTCACCGCCCCGAAGGATCTGGCCTGGTCACCGCTGAGATTGTACCACATCAGGCGCAACAGCTACGGGAGGAGGCAGAGCGGCGCCATGGAGGTGTCGCGCGCGCTCAGCCTCCCGCCGGGCTTCCTCTTCGCGCCCGAGGATGGCGACGTCGTCGCGTATTACCTCCCCCCTCGCGTCCTAGGCCAGCCACTGCCGCTGGATGGCCCCATCCTCGACGACGACCCGCTGAGCGCGCCGCCGTGGGAGCTCCTCGAGCGCAACGGGTGCAAGGATGACGCCTTCTTCTTCGCGCTGGGGCAGGCGAAGAGCAGCAAGGGCTGATGGCAGAAGCGGACCTGTGCGAGCGGTAGGTTCTGGAATGGGGAGAGGACGTGTGTAGATGGCGAGAAGCTGCGCGTCTCAGGCCACAACGGCTCCAGCGTGAAGGTGGCGTGAAGGAAGAAGGAGCTAAGCTTCCACTTCCAGGAAGGTGGTGAGAAGGGCAGCATGGGGTGGGCGAGGCACGAGTACGCGATCACCGCCCCGGACCACCTGGCCGGGTCGCAGCTGAGGCTGTACTGCATCCGGTTTAGCGACCACGGGAAGAAGAGGAAGAGGGGAGAAGCAGCAGACTCCGCTGCCGATGAAGCAGCTCCAGCCGCGGCCCGGTGGCATGTGGCAGAGGACGCTCTGCTAGACATGGCAATGTCGCAGCCCAACTGTTCTTCTTCCATGGTGATGGTGGACATGGGCCACGCCAATGACAATTGGATCGCTGATGCAGACTAGCACGTGGCGTCGGTGACGATTACGGTGAATCAGGACCTCACCGCCGGCATCACCACCGACACGTCATGGGATTTGGGCTTGTTGGACAACTTTGACATCAACGAGTTCATTCATTCCCTTGGCCACTCGCCCTCAACTGACCCTTGCGTCTTGCCAGGATTGATGGATCCGGGAGCATATCTTGATTCCGATGCTACGGGCTCAAACTTACTCTGCCAGACGGCACCGCCGTACAATGGCGTCAATCTTGTGACACCATCTGCTCTGGCTATGCAATGCGGCTACATGGAGCCGGCATATTCCTTCTTCTTCACCATGCCCAACCAGTCCTACGCAGCCTGTTAGCTCTATTGATCAAGCAGACAAGCACAGAGAATTTAACATTTGTTGTTGGATACTTGTAACATGAAGATGATGTAGTTTAGTTAACATACTCCTATTGTGTGTGTTGTTTATTGGATTATCGATTATGAGTAATTTTCAGGATTTACTTCTGTCACTAGTTGGTTTCTGCATTTCCTCTCCCTTGTGATTCTATTTATACAACAACCTTTGATGCGTATGAGATTGTTGGAAGGGATTGTTACAAAGATCACAAGGATGAAAAATCATTTGGTGGGGCGACTTGGCCGCAGCCCGCAGTGTGTTGCCGTCAAACAGAGTAGTAGTGCACTGTGGTTGTAAGTGGAGCAACCATTACACACGGCTTTGTTGCTTGACACCAAGAATCGCGCTCGGCTTTTGATCCCACTTCTTGATCAAGAATCTGAAACCGTATTAGAACTCTGCTATCTTTGGACCTTGTATTTTAGTATCTCACTAATAATTTTTTCATTGCTCGATCTGCGATCTTGTGTTCATGATTGCTAAGGACAAGAGCTACACGTCTGTCCAAAATCTGAACCCCACGAGAACTACATCCCACTTCCCAACTGATTCAGAACTCTCTAACCATGGTAGCATAGGCAGAATCCAAATGGTGCCCCCCAATCCTCACGAGGAACTTAATAGAACCTCGTTTGTTCAACTTGAACCGTTTTATCTGCATCCTGATCATAGGCTGAAAGCCTAAAACCCAAAACATGCTGTTGCGAATTGCGATCCACTGCATCCACCTTCCCCAGCGAGCCTAGCTCGCATCAAGGAACCAGGCTGGCCGGAGCCAGGCCCTGCGGGTACAAATTCCCCATGTTTGGTTGCTTGCTGCAGTCGAGCCAAGCTACGAGGAGACAGTGATTGGTTGCACGTATGGACACAGAATTCAAATATGAGATGCAAGTTGAGTTCGTTTGGTTGGTCGAATGCACGATGTTACAGTCACCTCTTGCATTTAATGGGTGGAGTTACCACCAGCTAGTTCATTGGATGAAATCACAGTTTGTGACAAGTGTAACATTACATACACTTTGAAACTAAAACTATAATTATTATAGCTTGAACTAAGATAACTGAAGCCTCTAATAACATCATGACATCTTTAAAATTCCATGAAGCCTTCTTGATCTTAGGTTGAGCTGTAGCAGGTATCTCTTTAGTTTGATATTTTGCACCATAAAATGCTTCCATGGCTTCTTCTTTTGTCTTGTACTTGTAGTACGCTCCTCTGGACATACCAGAACATTTCTAGGGAGTAAAGAGGGAAAAGAAAGTATCATTGCCCAAAAAAAGGAGTTGACAAATGGTGAACTTAAACCATCAGTAGAAATGGACATGTGAAAATGTAACCAATTTGAGATATAATCAGCAAGCAAAAGGAGCACAGGTTGACAAAAATTATGGGCAATGGGCATATGCTTAGGACAGGATTATCACATATGACCATAATAAGAAAACCACCTAATCACAAGCATCATTGGCAATGGACATGTAAGCTCAGAAATTGTAACCAATTTGAGATGTAATCAGGAAGCAAAAGTAGCACAGGTTGACAGAAATCATTGGCAATGGGCATATGCTCAGAACAGGAATGAGATGAAAGCAACAAGCAAAATGATAGAAATATAGAGTAGTCATAAATCATCTGGCAATGGGCATATGCTCAGAACAACCACATCATCAGATTTTCATCACATCAGGTAACTCATAATTGAGTTACAAATCCAAATAGTCTAGCAGAAGGTATCAATAGATCAACTGCTCAGGAGAGGCAACTAGGAGAAGGCTCACCGCTCAAAAGAATGCACTAGCAGATTAGGAGACTCACTGCAAAAAAAAAAGCCACCATCTGATCAGCAGTCACTGCACAAAAGAATGGTCACTGCACAAAAGTAGCCCATTGCATGATCAGGAGGCTCACTGCACGTAGAAGTGCTTGGCCAAGAAGGTCCTCAACCACAACATTCGGTGAGAAGCATTCATCTTCACAAATGCAATACCATAAGCCTTGTTGGCAAGCAGGTGCTCATAAGCAGCCATGAGTACTTCATCAATGAATCCATGCATGAACATGAGAGCATTATAGAGATCAGGGTGCACATCCTCAACCTTGGTCTGCAGAATGGCATTGGCAATATTGTTGACTGCATCAGTCATCCTAGTCATGACTAAAATATCCCCCTCACTAAGCATGGACCTCTTCCTCTTGTTGGTTGTATCAGACCCAGCAACACTACCATCCTGACTCTTGCCTGCCTCTCCAAGCTCCTTTGTCACATCATCAACCTTCATGGGCTCTGCCTTAGATACAACAAAGTCAGAAGGGGAGCCCAAAGGTTCACTGGAGCCCATGGCAAACTTCCCTGTAGCCAGTCCATTCCCAAAGATGATCTGCATCTGCTGGTAGTTTTCTATAGGCTTGTTCAATAGCTCAGCATCCTTGGGTATGCCTGAAATCCAAACAAAGGAATGGTTAGCATATGTTGTCATGAAATTATGAAAGCAATAAAAGTGAAGATGAAAGGATACAAACCTTGATATGCCCCTTGTAGTGCTCATCCTCCAAAGTAATCATGAAGTTACCCTCATCCCACAAAGCACCACTCAATTCTCTTAGCTTGATCACCCTGATCCACCTCTGCCTCCACTTCCTCAAATGATTGTACACCTATGTGCCTGTCACCTCATTGCCTGAGAACTCATTCATAGCCTTGGCAACTTGGTTCAAGTGCACTTCCTTAAACCCCTTGTCAGTTCTCACACCAGTACAGATCAGCTGGCAGAAGCGGTGAAGCACAAATGCAGACATAACATTGGTCCATCTCATTGCAGGCCTGGGCTGCTGCCCAGCACCAGCACCAACCTAGGCACCAACCTAGCTACCAGCGGCACCAGCAGCTAGGCCACCAGCACCAGCAGTAGCCTAGCCAGCAGTAGGCTGGATAGCAGCCTGGGTAGCAGCCTCTGCACCCTCAAGTTCCTCCACTAGGTCAAAGTGGTACCAACACCCAAGCTACTGACATTACCTGAAAAAGATTAGCCACAACAAGGCTGAGCAACTAGTACTCAGCAAGACTGACCCGTCGGAAAGACACGACCGAGACTTAGACATGCAAGGCTTTCTGGCTCTGGGGTTTTCTTGCCAAAAGCGTCTAAAGTCAGTCCTTACTTTCAACCTTTTAGCTCATGTTCTATGTTCTTTATCCATTCTAAATTAGCAACTTATACTAAACAAACATGGTTTCCAGGCAATTACTTCACAAACATCAAGATTAAAATCATCATCATGTTCCATCTTTACTCAGTGCAGAATAGCGATCAAGTAGTCCCAAACTGTGAGAGGCAGACGAATCAATTCGAATTTATTAACCATGCATGGCAAACCTAATCTCACGACATCCGCGCACCACGAAGGGTCGCTTCATTTGTCAGCCGTCCCCATCGATCCCTTAGGCACGTGTCAGGGCCAACTTCCTTTGGCATGCAATGCTCCACAGTCCCGGCCTATTGCTGCACTGTGACCGCACTTGCACCCACATGATGCACCATGGGAACGACGTTCCAAGGACAGCCGGAAGGTATGCCACGCCCCAGTTCAATCAGGTACTAGGCTTCCCCATCCCATACTAGGTATGAGATTAGTACTTTCAATCACTTGATCACGAACGCCGACACGTTTCGACCTTAGTTCATTTTCATTTAGACAGACGGGGCAATCCACCAAGCATCGAACACTAGCCTGACCCCGTCCGTCGTCCTTATAGTTTCGACAAAACTGAAACATTCAACTCCTATGACTCGCGAGTGACAGGAGATCACTCGACTTTTACTGAAACCTATTAAGCAATGCAACTACTCGGCCTTAGCAACTAGTATTCAAAAACAAGGTACTAAGTTATGCATCTAAGGTTCCATTACAACTCCTCGAAACGTAAATGCGCAATCAAGTAATCCATAAGTGGCATGAAAGTAAAACAGGGAGTTTATGCACCGGGGCTTGCCTTTAGAAAAAGCTTGCGGGTCCTCTGGGTCTTGCGCTGGTTCGGGCTCTCCTTCGCAGGGATGCAGCTGTTCCTCGGTGGGGTCTTCTTCTGGTGCTGGATGAAGCTCGTACGTTCCGTCGGCGAGATTCAACTCTACACGGAAATGCAATGTAGGGGTTAAACATTTTAGATGGTTATTTCAACACTCTCATGTTTTAACACGGACACTTGTAGCAAAGCTACAGAGAAGGTGGGGGAGTTCAACTTCTGTTGGTGAAGAGCAGGATGAGAGGGTCGGATTGGGGAAACTTAGGGTCTGACCCTCAGGTTTAAGGAAAACCGTACCGAGGTCCTCAGACTCAACACAGAGGAATCCCCGAAAATATTTCACCGATACCCTCGGGTCAAAGAAAAAGAATTACAACCGAGCCCTCGGGCGAGGCGGAGAAAGGGTCGGCGAACTTGGCAGGGTCGGGCGAGGCGAACGGAAAAAGGTCGAGCAAGACGAAAAAGGACAGCGGTCGGGTGAGACGGAAAGACAGGGGTCGGGCGAAACGAAAAGGATAGGGGTCGGGCGAGACGGAAAGATAGGGGTCGGGCGAAACGAAAAGGATAGGGGTCGTGCGAGACGGAAAGACAGGGGTCGGACGAACCGAAAAGGATAGGGGTCGGGCGAGACGGAAAGACAGGGAGGTTAAGTAGCTTACCTCCAGGTCTACTGGCGAAGCCTTGGGGCCGAACAGGAGCAGGCTGGGGCGGAAAGGTTGTACGCACGAAGGCTTGGGCGGCGGTGAGATTTCGACGGTGGTCCGGCGGCGGCGGTGCTTCTGGTGGACACAAGCAAGCTCTAGTACCGCGCGGAGGAGCGGGCGGCTGGTGTGTTGGAAGAAGCGGCTTGCGGGTGGCGGCGAAGTCACCGGAGTGTGGGGGTGGCGCAAGGGGGTGAGCTCCACGGAAGCTCAGCGGCGGCGTGGGAAGAAAGCGGTGGCTCAGAGGAGAAAGCAGGGCGCAGAGGAGAAAGCGGCGGCACAGGTGCGGGCGGTGGCAAGGGGTGGCTTTGCCGGTGAGGGGGTTCCCTTTTATAGGGCCGGGGTGGCGCGGAGGGTCGAGGCGGGGCTCCGGTGGGGAAAGGATAAGGCCGGGAGCGGCGAGTGCTTGAGCGATGCGGCCATTGGCCGACGACGCCATTGGGCAGAGGAGGCGGAGCTCCGGGTGGTCTTCGGCGGCGATTGGCCTTGGGCGGCGCGCGTCTGGGGCTTCCGGTCTGTCGGGCGGGCGAGGCGGAAAGGCTACCGTGGGGGTTGGGCGAGCGGGCGGAGACGCGGGACGTCGGGGGCATCTCAGCTTCCTCGGCGAACGGGCGGAACAGGGTTGGTGGAGCAGAGCCGTGGCAGGCGGAAGGCGACCTGCGCGCGGCCGGCGATTGGCTAGCCCTGCGCTCGCTCCGTCCTGTCGCGGGCGCGGGTTGGGCGCCGTGGCTCTCATCCTGTCGCTGTCGCGCTGGTGATAGGGCGCCGGCGAGCTGCCGGTGGCCGGCGGCCACGCGGCGCGTGGCGCGCGAGCGAACATGCTCGAGCGCGCGGGCGTCAAGGCTCCCTTCGGGCAGCAAGCCCGACCAGCTTTGGAGCGATCCTTCTCCGAATCTTTCAACACAACTCCCGAAACTCCCTTAAACAAACTTGCCCAACTCTGATCGTTCTTCAAACTTTGTTTAAGGTGCTGGTTTTGATTGTGAGAGGATTCAAAGATATTTCCGGCCAAAGTTAGCCAAAAATCTGGGATTCCAGACTTAGGATTTTTAAGCATCCGGGGTGAGTTGACTGGTTTACCTCACTTTGACCGGGATTTTGAACAAGTTCGGATCCGATTTGGATCTGGGTCAGTGTAACAAAGTTGGAACACTCTTGAGGTACTACAACTTCTATTAAGGCTCTGACTCGAGTTTAGATAGGAAAATGGGAGATGAAAGCTTGCAAAGGTGGAGGAAAACTCGAATTCCAGGACATAAGAGATTTTTAGGGTCCTGTAGGAAAGCTGGCTTGGGTTGCTGTTTTTGACTCCTTTCCACTCCGAATTAGACAAGGGACCTTTAACAAAAGTTGTTGGAATTTAAAAGTTTTACAACTCTTATTTGGGCAGAAACTTAAGTTTGTATATAGAATTTCAAGCTTTAAAACAAACTCCAAAAGAGAGCTTCTTAGGTTTATAAAGGTCATTTCACTTCTTAACTTAGGGATTTCTCACTGGTTTAGAGTTAAAGCACTTAATTTAGGTAGAGTTGTTACACATACATTGTCCAGAATACAAAGTGGAATACATGCATCTACATGTGAGCATTACCCCTGTTTGCCCACATTTGATTAGCCCATTCATCTCTACCAGTAGCCCAAGCTGCATTGTCATTCATAGGGACCCCATAGCCATGACCAGTCTTAGGCTCCCAAGTGGACTCAAGAGGAATAACCTCATCAGTACCATGCCAAGAATCCAATTGTGTAAAATGCAACATGCAAGGACTAACTTGACTTGTGTCTTGAATGGATGAAAATGTTTGTTGTCAATAATGCGGAATCAATTTTTTAAAGCCCCAAAAGCCCTCTCAACCGTAACACACAGACTTGAATGCCTCAAATTGAACAACTCTCTTGGATTGGTTGGATAATTTCTACCACCAAACTCATTAAGATGATATCTAGTGCTTCTGTAAGGAGGGAGGAATCCAGGACGACATGCATATCCAACATCTACTAGATAGAATTTCCCTAGAAGAATTACAAATAGGTATTAGTCCTACTGTAATTTAGTTTCTAACTTAATTTATGTAACCGATTTAGTTCATTACCTTGTGAACCCTTAACCCATCCTCCCTCTCTAGTGCATCAGCTAGAATGGTGGCATCATGTGCAGAACCCTCCCAGCCAACCAACACATATGTGAATTTCAAATCAAAGTGTTGGCGCTGAAAATCAGCCGATGATCCTCAGCGTCGGACACACGACCCGAGAGAATCTGCTTAACTCCTGTTCGGGTTATCGCACTGGTGTGGTTCGCGCGGCGTGCCAGTCAATCTGACCTGTTGATAAGGAAATAAAAATATTAAATTCCAGGGGCTCCGATCGGCTAAAGTTCCGATCTGTCTTTAAAAGCGTGTCGGCGAATCGGCCGATTTACTTTAGAGGTGACCAGCTATAAAACAGCCGATACCGTGTAGCAATTGTAAAGAAAAGATACTAGAGCAAACTAAACAATGCTAGAGAAACAACACTTGGGATAGATCTAATCGGCTGTATGATGATAAAGAACGAAAGAAATAAAAGCCGACAGTTCGTATCTCAAGCTGGATAACTGGTGATAAAAACTAATTAACAGGTAGAACATGCGATTCTAGTTGATATCGATAACTAGTGAATAAATCTAAACGAAACAACAGCGATGCGCCCGAAGTTAAAGCTTAGATATTACTTGGTAAACGGAACTTACAGAATCGGCCGAAGATCGTGTCGATGCAGCCCTGCCAACCCGTACGAACTTGTGAAAAAAAATTATTTTGGCGAAGTCGCCGACTTGAAAGTAAAGTATGAGGAAAAAGTAGATTGGTTGTATTGATTGATGTGTTATTTTTGAAACCTCTAGAGATGGCTATTTATAGCCTGTTACAACTGATTTCCTAACCGACTAGGATCTATCTCTAATTTTAATTGATAACAAATATTTACAAACACAACTCGTATCGGAGTTGGTTATCATATCCCTACGGGCCAACTTCTTCAGCTGATCTTTTCTCTAGCCCACCTTAGGCCCATACTGGCCAAGCCGCTCCAGCTCCCAATCGGCCAACCTTTACCGACCCCTTTTGCCAATCGGCCGAAACACTGTAGCTTCAATCAGCCGATTCCAACTGTAGCTTTTAGCCCGCTGCATCGACCCATCTTTCTCCTTCTTTGACGCCGATTCAGAACACGTGTCAAAATCCGACGTCAACACAAAGTCCACTGCAGCTAGCACATTTTGAGTTCTGTAGTGTTTCCTGCCCCTAAATGTTGATTGCATCTTGGATGGGACTCTTGCATAGATATGAGTGCCATCTATTGCCCCAACACAATCCTACATAAACCCAACAGTATTTGTTACAAAATATGCACTCAAGTATGAAGCATTTGTTTCAAAGGGTTACTACTATGTTACCTTAAAATATGGGTACCATCTTGAGCTATTTGTGATCTTAAGAGGTGTCTCACTTGATGGAGGCTTAATTATATCATGCCTAAGTTCACCAATAGCATACCTCCAATTTTGGTGGATAACTCAAAACCTTTGGTTATGCCCAACAACATGAAGAAACATTGCAACTTGCTCTTCTACACTGCTATGTATGGTGTCTCTAAGTAAGGTTCTATCCCTAAGCAAATTACATAGCTTAAAGAAAGGGGCTCTTCTCATGCGAAACATGTTTACACACTCTATGTCGTTGCAGTTATAAATTTTATCCAAGTTCTTTTATCTTTCCTCATCCATATCACTCATTGGGGCATAACTGATCTGAGGACATGAGCATTGACCCATTCTAATCCTATTCAGGAAGAATGCATACATGCAAGTGACTAGAGCTGCTGCATGAACAATAAGCATGCGTCTCTTGTCTTCAAGAGCCATCTATATAAATAACAAGGAAAACACACATCATGCATATCGGATATAAAGGCATCATTGACATTGACAACTATGCTCAAATTAATATAACAGACATCATTGACATGGACAACTATGCTCAGATCAATATTAAAGACAAAGGAAGGCATCATTCACATGAACAAGTGTGATCAGATGCATAGATAGGCACCACTGTCATGAACAAGTGTGCTCAGAATAAGATGAACCATCAACCATGAATAATACAAATCCATCCATCATTTCCATCACATAATAATCATCCACACCATCGTATAAACATATATGCGCAACCATAGGATGTCGACAGAGGGGTTGGGAAGAGGGGTAAGGGTTTCTTTATTTACTGCAACACAAGCACCAGGAAGCACCTCATTTCAGTCACAACCACGAATAGATCAGCAGCGTCCAGAGGGAGCGAGGACTCAGATCTGCAATCCTGCACAAAAGAAGAACTCGTTTTAGTCAAGAACCTATTGAAATACAACAACTGTGAAGCAAAACTCAAGATCCGGAATGAGAAAGCAAGATTCTTACCTACGAACAAGCAAAGAACTCAGATCCAGTGGGGGCCTGCGTATTTCACATGATGAACTCACGAATCAGTGGGATTTCATATACCCTAGGGTTACAAACATGACGAAAACCGAACACAAGTGTAGAAAAAACTTGCCTTGCACAACAGATCCGTGAAGAACTTGAGGCTATGAACCAAAGAAAAGGGGAGAGGATGGGAGATCAGGCCTTCATAGATCCAAAAAGCACAAAGGAAAGGGAGACGAAGGGTGCGAACTCTCACCCGCGAGGCACCGGCGAAAGAAGAAGAGTGCGCAAGAGGGAAGGGGAAGGGGAGCGGTGAGGATTTATGGTCGACGGATGGTGCGAAATGGGGGCGGTAACCTTCGAGCTTCCCGCGTGCATGCGCGCATGCACTTTCGCCAGCCGGGTGCTTGCCCTCGCACCCGCCGCTGCATCCCGGGAGTCTGGCTCCGGGGAAACGATGGATGTGGCCGCACCATGGGAGCCAGGCTCCGGGGCACCTTCTGCATGCCGTGGGCTAGGCCCAGGAGGGAGCCTAGGTAACCAATCACCCAGAGGTCGCACGCAGGGAGCCCGGTTCCGGGGTGATGCGGGGAACCAATCGCACCCCTAACCACCTTGCTGGTGCACCCAATTCTCCATTTCTAGTGCTAGGCCTAAGACTCTAGGAGTGCCAGCGCCGCATAGCACGCAGAACCCGCTGTGCGACCACTATCTTCCCCTCTTCACATCCAATTAACCATTGCTCCTATACCTCACCATCGATGGCAGCAGGACCAGCAGTCGGAGTGCCAAACTTAATTAAGGGATCGAAGAAGGCGAAAGGCGAGTGGTGGCCGAAGAGCGTGCCCTCCAATGGCACAAGCGGCGGGCTGGGCTGACGGTGGTAGAGGTGCAGAGCAGAGAGCGGCGAGTTTTGCCTTCGAGGCAGCGACCTCGTGGGAGTGAGCATTGCCTGGCTGACGCATGGGCCATCCTTGCAAATTCCTTTCCAAGCAAGTCAATTTGATGCAAGTGGCCCATATGCCAGTGAAACGAACCGTGTGCCCATGCCCACGCGTTTCAATGCGGTCTCCATGCAAAGAAAAGTCCCCCGTTCAAAGTACTCGCACTTCTTTTTTTACTCCTTTTGTTGTTCTACACTTCAAGGTAACTTTTTATGTCCCACTCAAACTTTTTGTCCCACTCTAAAACAACAAGTATTATGATAAGGATAAAACAACGGGATGAGGAAAACTTAGCGCCTAGTGATTCACCACTGAACCCAACCTAGGCCATCTTTCATCTTTGTCATCATGTGTGTGATTCACTGAAAAAATCAATTAGGGTGCTAGTGATGAAGGTTGCTCTGTTCGACTTGTCAGAGATAAGAGGAGGAGAATAGTAGAATGAAGGTCTCATCTAACCTTTTTTAGCTCACCAACTAGTGGATGAGAACAAAGGGTTTCACAAACACGAGGAAGGTGAGCACTGAGATAGACTAAAATGCTGTATGGTATGAAGATTACTTGAAATCTTGTTGGATTTGACTCCTTCCCCCTCAGTGCATTGCTATCCTCCATGCACCACATATCATCTTTGTTATCTTGTGTTGTCATTCCACTTCTTGCCATCCTATTCTCCTCTCTCTAGATAATGGAACTTTTAAAAATTTTATATAACAAACATAGAAAACTTTCATCTTTATAGTCACCTAGTTGGAATTTCCCATGTTTATTGGAACTTCCTTAATTTGCTCAAGAAGTGCCATGCTGATAAGTAATGGTACAATGGTGACACAGGGTTGAGAGAAAGGATGTGAGATGATGAGGTGTGGTGCCAATTGTCAAGGCTCATAGCACTTGAATAGTGGTTTAAAGATTCACCTATATGACGTCCATTGCTTTTAACTGATTTGTTGCATTATTTAATATATTGAAGTTTTGATTGTCAAAGCTTCTAGAACTGATTCTCTGCTGAATAATTTTTTAGAGAGAAGTGATTCTCTGCTGATTCTGTGAAGTGATTCTCTGAAATGAACTAAGAGGCTAGGAGCTGAAAAAAGTAGCTTATCCTGATTCTGTGAAGTGATTTTCCATCCTGATTTTAAGAGTTTATACTAGAGAATCACTTTCAGTCACAGAATCACTTTTTTCAAAGAATCAGAATCAGATGGAGCTCTATCAAACAGGCCTGAGACATCTAGAAAAATAGTTTCAAATCGATAAAGAACAACCTTGTTATGTATTGAGATACCATATTACTACCTAAATTGCCAAAAAAATTAAACACCAAACATATGAAGGGTATATCTACCAAAACAATAGTATATGTTTATGGTAATTGGTAAGTATCTGGTACTCTCTCCAGCCCAAATTGTAAGTCATTTTGGATTTTCAAGGTTCATAGTTTTTCTATGCACATAGATATACAATATATCTAAATGTATAGTCTATAAATTTAGAAAAGCTAAAACGATCTATGATTTGAAATGGGGGGAGTAATCCTTAGGGTGTGTTTGGATCCTCGGGCTAAAGTTTGGCCCTTATCACATCGAATGTTCGGATGCTAAATTAGAAGGACTAAACATGAGCTAATTATAAAACTAATTGCAAAAGCTCTGGGCTAATTCGCGAGATGAATCTATTAAACCTAATTAATCCATCATTAGCAAAATGGTTACCGTAGCACCACGTTGTCAAATCATGGACTAATTAGGCTTAATAGATTCGTCTCGCGAATTAGCCTCCATCTGTGCAATTAGTTTATATTTAATACTCTTATTTAGTATCAAACATCTGATGTGACAGGGGTTAAAGCCCCTGTTATCAAACAAGATCTTAATGCGAATGCCGTATTTATAGAATGGTAGTCTCTCACATTATTCAGTACTGTCAAACAGCTTATAAAAGCGAACGGCCTGTTCGCTTCAGCTTATTCAGCTGGCTTATCAGCCACCAAACAGTGTTTTCCTCTCACAACAAATCAGCTGTTTCAGCTTTTCAGCCGGCTTATAAGCTGAAGCGAACATGTCATTCGCTTTTATAAGCTGTTTTACAGTACTGAAATTTTTTTTTAGAAACCGGAGCCGTGTCAGGAGAGGAGGTCTTTCCTGACGGGCGTAGCCCGCGGCCTAAGGGCCTGTTTGGTAACCATGTGTTAAAGTTTAACACCTGTCACATCGGAGGTTTGGATGCTAATTAGGAGTATTAAACATAGGCTAATTACAAAACTAATTGCACAGATGGAGTGTAATTCACGAGACGAATCTATTAAGCCTAATTAGTCCATGATTTGACAATGTGGTGCTACAGTAACCAATTGCTAATGATGGATTAATTAGGCTTAATAGATTCGTCTCGCGAATTAGCACAGGGTTCTGCAATTAGTTTTATAATTAGCTCATGTTTAGTTCTCCTAATTAGCATCCAAACATCCGATGTGACACTGTTAAAGTTTAACACCTCGTATCCAAAGACCCCCTAACTCTCGAGCAAACACTA
Organism: Setaria viridis; assembly: GCF_005286985.2. Taxonomy (NCBI): domain Eukaryota; kingdom Viridiplantae; phylum Streptophyta; class Magnoliopsida; order Poales; family Poaceae; genus Setaria; species Setaria viridis. The sequence goes on from NC_048266.2 coordinate 7,811,012, forward strand.
GTGGGCCACGTGCTGAATGAGTCACGTCTCACAGACTCCCAGTCGGATACAGACAGGCAGACGGCAGCTTCCTCCTTCTACTTGAATCCCTGCAGAGTAATAAATACCGAGATCACGGAGGGCGTATCTGTCAAAACGCCGACGAATCCCACTCGCCCTTTCTCTCCTCCGCCTCGAGACGCCCGTCTCCTCCTCGCTTTGCCCCCCACGAAGCAATTCTCGCGGCAGAAGATCGGATCCTCCGCGGGATCCGCATCGGTGCTTGCCCTTCCTGCGCGGATTTCCGGCAGCCTTTTTCTTTTCCCCTGGTTTCCTCTGCCGATTCCCTGCTCCTGCCGCGGCGGTTGTTCCTGTAGCCTGTTGGGGGATCTTAGCAGCAGCAGGAGGAGGGGTTGGTGGGGGTTGGCCGCGATCCGGTCCGGGGAGATGGCCGGCGGGAAGGAGCCGATCGAGGTGAAGTTCCGGCTCTTCGACGGCACCGACATCGGGCCCAGCAAGTACGACCCCAACACCACCGTCGCCGCGCTCAAGGAGTTCGTCCTCGCCCGGTGGCCGCAGGGTGAGGAGACCCTCTCTCTTTCTCTCTTCTCCCTCTCTGCGCGGCGTGCGCGCTTGCGTCGCGTATATATACAGCTCTGCTCTGCTTCGTTGATGCCTCCTGTTTCGGGACTCGGGAGCTTGCTTGTTCGGCTGCCCTGCCCTGCCTGTGCCCGTTTCTTGATCAGGAAACAGGAAGCCCCATGTCGCGCAGACTGCTGTGTTGGGATTTAGGAGTTGGGCCGTTTCGTGCTGCGATGTGCTTGTAACCCCGAATTGATTGATCATGTTGCTGCGTGGATTGCGTGATGGTTCTAGGATGGGCTCAGGAATGCTGTTTGTTCTGTTCGCGTGGTAGTTGGTTGTTCTGATCCTTGTCCAAGTGATGGTCTGTTAGCCATGCCTCCTTACCTGTAATAGCAAATACTACTACTACGTTTCATGTCAGGGTTTACTTGTTATGGATGGATATCACATCAGGGTATGCATCCCTGGGTTTCACTTTCTTGTCTAAAGGGATGGCATATGATTTTTTGTTTTTGGTGCTATATCCTGGTTGGATTTTGCTACCTGCTAGACCTCTGAGTGTACTTTTAGAAATTGGATCTCTGTATTTTTAAGGGCCATGCTGAGGCTCTCTGCAAACATGTGATGGCAGGACCATTTCCAGAGATTGTGTGGCTCAATGAGACTGCCTGCCTTCTTATCATGCTGTGCCTACAGATGATCATCAGTTGTTTGGTGGTTCTCTCTGAGTTCTGAATAACCAAGGGTTCCATTCGTTAGAGCTAGCCATCAGAATGATTTTTGGTTATGCAGACAGATATGCCTGTATTAAGCTTGTAACTGCAAATGTGGAGTGCGACTGAGCATCTGCATGGAACAGGACCACATGTCATCATTTTCTGCTATATCTGTTTGGCAGTTCCACAAGTAAATACTAGTACATTGATTTTGTGCAACTGGGGCCCTGTTTATTTTTGCTGAAACATTCTAAACGGGTGCAACTGGCAAAGAAATTCAAAGGTGGCAGAGAGCTCCAGACCTTATTAGCTTAGAGTGATGACTAATGTCAGGTTAAAGGTTTCACAGTAATAAGGAAAGAACCATTTCTGTTTTGAATCAGGCATCAGAGCATGTTTTGTGGACGATGCAAATTAAGCTACCATGAGTGACCATACTTCTGGGTTTTCCTTGTGATGACTGATAAGCTACCCGTAAATGGGAATTACCCTTCTTTTGGTCACCTTGTATTGTCTGTCATTAGTATTTTGAAATATTAATGTTTTACATAACTTCGGGCACATTTCAGTCCTCCAGAACCTTTGTGAAGTAATCTTGTGTCTCTGTTGATAGTGCTACTTTTCATGTATATTAACAGATAAAGTAGTTCCGAAAACTGTCAATGATGTGAAGCTCATCAATGCTGGAAGGATACTGGAGAATAGCAAAACTCTTGCTGAGTCACGAGTCCCAGTTGGAGAAGTTCCTGGAAGTGTGATTACAATGCATGTTGTTGTGCGGCCTCCCCAATCAAACAAAAGTGGTAATGCTTAGTTTTCCTCTTGTTTGCTCAATGCTATATGTGTTTGATAATCTCACCTGATCGCTCTAGAGGCTTGAAAATTTATTTTGTCAATGGAATTGAAATATCGATTGTCATCCTTCATAAACAATTTGTTAAACGCACCTACTGTGCTATGTTTTTTTCAATCTCACCCCTAAAATAGCATGAATGCAGTATTTATTTTAGGGGCACACTTTCATCAATGCTGTTCACCATTATTAATTCTAGGTCATGACATTTTCTCTGCTCTCTATACACTTCAGTTGGTTCTTTAGTCAAATATATTCAGCCCTTAACTCTTTATGGGGACCCATGGCTTAAGCATTGGATTGAATCTAGTTCCTTCTGCTCCTAGTGCTTTCTTGCCACATTCTCTAATGGGAATGAGAACTTGTTTCATTGCCCAGGGCATGAATGCACTATCAGTTGTGGCATTCTCTGTGGCTGTGATATGAAGTTTTATAGCAGGATTTTTGTATGTACTGCTTTTGTTGATCAGAACAGGCTCATGCTCAAACTTGCATAGTCAAAACTATAGTCAAAGCTGAGCTGGTCTGGTGCTGGGGTGATGGTTAGGTATAACAGAAGTTTGACTAAACTACATATGTTGATCAGTCTTCTATATTGCTCACGATGTTACCATGAGTTTCTAGAGCCTTTTTTCTGTTAATTGTTTTTTGTCCAGTATATGAGTGCATGATACACATTCGTAGTATCTGCTGATCGGTCTTGTACCAGAACTGCTATGTTGGCTCATTTGTTTTACCCTGTGCTTACTTATTTAATTTGTCTCTATTTTTTTTGTTCTGTCACAACACAACCTCATTGGCATGCATGTTGTACTGCTGGAGGATGCATACACACATTGTATAAGTGCATTATTGTGTATTAATTTCATGCCATATGTTTTGAAATATTTCTGCTTAAAAAGTTCCGTAACATATTTTCTTCCTTTTTCAGAGAAGCAACAGTCAAACTCTCCGAAGCAGAATAGATGTGGATGTACAATATTGTGACGCTGGTGCAGTACCAATGTGTATATCGGTGTCGTGTCCACAGGGGTCACATGTTCATTTTGACAACTGATTCTTGCATCTATTCTTCACAGCCTAAGCCTAGAGATGTCATTACCACTTGCCACATCTGCTTGAGAATTTGATGTTTGCTATCGTGTAAAAGGAGTGTGCAGGGAGGAGATTTCACGGGTGGCCCTGGTAAAACCCTAAAACGAGTGTGCAGGAGTCAAGAAAATTGGATGTTTGCTTTTGTGTAATGTGTAGACGTAGTGATACCAAAAGTGAGTTGCTGCATAGTACCTGTCAAGACGTTCTTTTTCATTTGCATCAAGCTCGGTCACGTATATGTGTTTTGTAATAGAAAAAAGTGACTGGTAATTCTTGTCGAGAAGTGGAAAAGAATGTTGGGGTTTGGCATGGAACCTATGAAAGTGAAACAAAATGACTAGTAATATTTGTGAAGTGGAAAGGAAGGCATTGATTTTGAATCTTTCTCCGACCTAGACTGAACCCTCATCTTGTTAGGCCATGTAATTTTTCCTGGTCATGTAATTTTGAGTTGTTAGTCTGTTATGTTTAAGCATCAAGTCTCACCTAGTCCTTGTTTTGCTGTTGCTTGTAGTGTTAGAGAGCTGGGGAGCTAAGGTTTCACAGATTAAGGTGTGTGTGCTACTTGAGTAAATTAGATGTCGCTAAGAGAGGACAACGAAAACGTAAGTGTTGCGCCAAAAAAGGGAGCGGGTTGCATGTAAAGTAGATGGTGTTGCATCGAAGAGGAGAGCATGTGTTGCAGTGGTTGTGTATCAATATCAATAGGGTGTCCCTGTGAGCCCTACAACTATGTGGACTAAGCGCGTGGGTTGAACCCTACGTAACTTTGTGGACCAAACTGCCCTAAAAAAAACTTTGTGGACCAAGCGTGTGGGCCGAGCTCTACGGAACTCGGTGTACTAAGTGCATGGGCTAGCTGTGGGTAAACCAAAGGAGTAGCCGGTCATGGTGTAGCTATGGAGAGCCAATGAGGGATGCACACAGATCAGTAATGGCGCATGGCCAATCTTGTGGGTAACAAGAGGAAGAAATTATGTTAAAGAAAATAACTATTAAAAAGTGATTTAGTTTAATTCGTGTACGGATCGAAGAATCAGCATGCGATCCCAATGTTCAGGCATAGAAGACCCCGTGCGTCATCTTGGTCGTCGCGCCCAAGTGGATGACTGGTCAGGGTTCTTTTGTGACTATGACTAGTTGTTGATCGTATGGGACTCGTCTCCGATTAGTTTCATGTCGAGCCAAGTAGTTTCACTTGTGTGTTGTGTGTTAGTATAGTAGTACGTGTTGAAGTCGTTCCTCTAGTACAATCTTTAGGGTGCACATAGCAACAATCTATGGACCTCTTGTCCCTGTGTGTTGTCATAAGTTTTCATTTTCCTTTATTTTTATACACTGTATTTGATATCCGTATCCTCATTGCTAATGCCAATTCTGAGCATAACAGTTGGTGTGTATGTAGCGATAGAGGTTGCTTTGCAGTGCTCTGTAGTTTTTGCTTCAACGTCAAACATCCGGGTGTGGAATTCTTCCCTGCTACTGGCTTTACTTTTGGTTTCCCTTTATTTTCATATTCATACATTGCATTTGCATCCTGTGTCCTCATCCTCATTGCTGATGTCAATCTAGGTGATTCTGGAATAATTTTTGTTAAATGGCAATGACCATCTTCTATTCAAATATACGTATCAATGTAAAAACCTATTTCAATTAGCATGGCATTTGCTCCGTGAATCCTCAAAATGGGACAACACTAAATGATTAGTTATATTTAGCATGACATGCGGTTTTGTTTGTTGTTTTGTCTTTCCCTTTACCGCAGTTGCGTTGTGTGCCTTTTTCTCAAGACAGCGAAAGAATAGATGTTATTTCCTGTCTCATTGCTAATGATTCCAAAATGAACTCCATGAGGTGGACGTAAAGAAGAGAAAGAATTTATAAATATTGACAAAAGGCTCACATTATCATGAGAGGAAGACTCCCGCGTTGAAGTGAAGTATCTACTACAAAATGAGGGTTGTGATATTGTTGTAGACACTGATGAAGGTGCTGTTGACAAGAAGATCCAACCCACAAGGCAGAGCTACAGGCTACAATTGCATTTGGAAAGTAAGAGGTGATGATTTGGTCTAAGAGACCTTTGGAAGGTACAAATCTTTGTGACCACAATGCCAGTTTCTGCTTTGACTAATGAATAATTCTGAATACAGGCATATTAGTACATGATGTAATCTTTAACCATGTAGATTTGTTAAAAGATCTAAAATTTGTTAGGCATACTTTCCAATTTAAGGTAGAGATGAATGGTTACAACAAGATTGATAGAGAAAACTTTCACTGTTATGTATCTCAATGTCGCTCAGAATACCATCTTGCTAAGATCAAGTATCTTAATAAATGATCCTCTTAATAAAGCAACACACGGGCATAACCTAGTACAACTAAAAACAATAGGTTCTTTGTACTTTTGGTTGTGCTTTCTCATACATATGTGTGGATGTGATCAACATGTGCATCTTTACATCATATTTATCTATCTTTATATGCAATCAATGCTTTATGTCAGGATTGATCTGTTAGACTAGATAGAAAACTCTAGCGAATTCATTGTCGATCCGCGGAATGATAAACCTTGGATGAGTGCTCTAAGAAAAGTTACGATTGCTCTGTGCGCTTGCGGTTTAATATTTGTGTTCTTAAGTGGCATAAACACAAATGTAACTGAAACTTTTGGATAAATCATACGTTGAGTATATCTTATGCTCCGGTTGTAGGGTTGGTAGTTGTAGGCTCTGTACCTGACTTTTAATTGAATGCTCGTGGGAAGATGTTTAGAGCACTTTCATAACCACATTGCCACAATTTGTTGGCACTTGACCCCTTGGAAAATTCATCTCAAAATTCTTGTGATTGGATCTTGGAAAATAATGCGTAATCTTCTTGGAACAAAGATGAATCTAGCATAAACAAGTAAGAGAGAGAATCAGGAATCCAAGTTAGGTAGGTGAAACAAACGGCTAAATTTTAAAAGAGGTTGGGTCAAGCTAGACTAGTTGGATGGCTTGATTAGGAAAGATGAGTCACCCAGCAGAGTTGAATAAATCAAGATGGAGTTCAAGTTAAAGTTCAGCTTTTAATCCTAGGAAAGCCAGTAGATGAGTAATGCTTTTATAAGAGTCAGCTATGCGGTAGACTAAGGTAAGCAAATTAGAATATTCTATTTTAATTGCTATTTCCTAATCCTCTAGTTACTCTCTTGCCCTGCTAACTTCCTTGAATTGCCCACCATGGCACACTACTGGCTAGACGGCCAGAGGCACTCACACCATCTTAGCATTCTCCTCGGCAAACTCCACCACAGTAAATGCGGCGCACATGTCGCCTACTCATTGTTGGGAAGTGATGCCCTCAATTTATATGAGCCAAGCCTCCAAGATCCTCACCTCGCGCATATAATGTTTTGTGATTGAGCTCATGCCCGGACAAACAATATAATCTGGCTTTGTCAAGGGGAGCACTGATAGCTTCCTCCCGATGAGTGAGCCTTCTTAGTGCTACCATGCATCAGTGCCATGCACCGATTGTCATGCTCAAGCTCAACTTCAAGAAAGCCTTTAACTCCATTAGCTGGGAAGTGCTTGGCACCATCCTTACTGCTTGCGGGTTCGAATTTTGGTAGCACTACTAGATGCAAACCCTCCTCTCCGCAAGAATGCCATCCTACACAATAGCTTCCGGACCCGGAATCCAATGCTATCAGGCTCTAAGGTAAGGGACCCCCCACCTCATAACCCTTTTTATCATCTGCAACCTCTACCCGATGCAAGAGATCAATTTTGGGAAGTGACCTTTAGTACCGGTCAGTAACCCTTTTTAGTACCGGGAGCCTGACCGGTACCACTTGTTTGGTACTAAATGCCACGTCGGTACCACTTGTTTGGTACTAAATGCCACGTCGGTACCACTTGTTTGGTACTAAATGCCACGTCATTTAGTACCGGCCAAAATGTCAGTCGGGAGGTCCCCGCACACGTGGATCGTCACCAGTCACAAGTCACGCGAATTTCACGTGTAATATGCGCGTGTGCGGTCCACAGGATTCGAACCCACGACCTCAAGCCTCGCGCAAACCTTCCTTACCATCTCACCTACACAACACATGTAATTGAGTTAGATATGCTTTCCTTTTGAAGTAACATGTGGAGAGACCTTTAGTACCGGTCAATAACACCGACCGGTACTAAATGCCAGTACCGGTCGGTGTTATTGACCAGTACTAAATGGTACTCCACGGGGTACTGGTGTTATTTCCCGGTACTAAATGGTCGAGACCTTTTAGTACCGGGTAATAACACTGACCGGTACCTCCGAGGAACGAAAATTTCTACCCAGTACTAATTTCACACGTTAGTACCGAATGAAAAACTATCCGGTACTAATGTCAAGGACGAATGCTCATATTTCTAGTAGTGGATGTTGAGCAAGCAATATGGCTGCTCCATCCGTGTTTTGATTCCCTACTATACCCCGTCACCTAGTATGTATGTGACACGCTCCTTCTCAAATCAGAGCTAGGTTAGATATGCCCTTGATACCACCACGTCAACCTCCACAAAATCACCTTTGTCATGATCCATGTCTTTATCAATCTAGCGGCACGTTTGGATCGCGCCGTTGAACGCTTGATCACCATCTCCCGTAGACTGAGCTTGGGCTCCCTCTGCTAAGCACCAAAATTTGGTCCACCATTTTAAACTTCCCTCGTAATCAAGGAGCGTTGCATCTGCAACAGGCACACCAGATGATATCACTAGTTGGTTTGCTTAACCTCACCAATGTTGTCATGTTGAAAGAGCATCTAGACCCCTAGTGGGTTTTGGTGTGTTGAATGATAACTAGATTAAAGGTCTAATGAACTTGTTAAGCATGTGAGCAGGTGTAATGTTATTGATGAATAATCTTTATGGGAAAGATTCTATTAAATGGCTTATATGGTGAAAAGAACAAGTGTGATACATGGCATTGTTCATCTAAGCATGAAAAGCAAGCAATGGTGTTAAAGATGAGTTGAGGCTTGGTTGATAGCCTCATATTGCAAGATTGCTTGTGTTGAAGATAGAATGTCACAAGAAGGAATATTATGTGTGATCCCATGATGTTTATATATGATAATGACAAACAAATAAAGGTGGATATAGAGACATGATGGCATTGGGTTATTCTTCGGTCTCTAAATAAAATGAGAAGCTTGTTAGCAACAAATGGGATATTGAAGTCAAAAGAAGATATGATCTCAAGTGGTTTTCTTTATTGATGTCAAAACAAAGCTAGACTCAATGTGATAATGATTGGATGAAGAAATCAAGTAACGAATCAGCAACGAGGTACTAAGCGAGGTTTGGTCAAGTGGTGGCTTGAGCCACAAGCTTTGCTAGGGTGAAGTGGCTAGTGCTTGGCGGATTTCAAGGTATCAAGTCAAGCCTTACCGAGTATAGCAATGGGATGCATCATAAGTTTATTGAGTCATATGAAAGGGTGACTTGTGATCTAGAATTGGGTTTCATTAATATATGTTGAATATTGGTCCAAGTCCCTAGCTCAAGGTTGAAGTGCTCAAACCAAAGAGACAAAGTTGGATGCAGCTCTCAAGTGGAAATATTGATCAAGTATGGCATGTTTCATGATGATGAAGCTCAAGAGGATGAATATTGTATTTATGTGTTGATCTTGAGTGTAGGCATGCCGTACTATCAAGAGGGATGAATCACATGGTCATTTGATAAAGTCTCAGTGCTCAAGTTTTCTATTTGAGTTGATGAGAGACACAAAAGCCACACGTACACACTCTGTCGAGTCAGGCAGTGGCAAAATTGGAAGCTCCGGTTTTGGAAACAGGAAGTTCCAATTTTGGGTGCCACGTATCTCTAACGGCTAGTTGTTTTGAAAAAGTGGAGGTTCCGATTTTAGGAAACCGGTAGTTCCAGTTTTGGTCTGATACCCTAATGGCTAGTTTTTGAGGGGTGGTGTATTTATACCCCACGCCCTCCCCAGTTGTTGGCTGCTGTTTTTGAGGTTGCTGGTGTGCTTCATGCCTGTTCGAACCTAAGCCAAAGCCAAGATAGCTCTCCCCAACCCCTCTGTAAGGTAGTATGATCTTTGCTATATCTAGTGAGTTGGCTAGTAGAGATGAGCCATTTGTGAGCACTAGAAGAGCACTCATAAGCTTGAGCACTAGTTTGCCTTGTCAAGTTTCAAGTGAAACATTTGTTACTCTTGGACGTGTGCCTCCTAGATGGCTAAGCGTTGCTTGGGAACTCCCAAGGTGTGGTGATCCACGGGACAGTTTGTGCAGGTCGAGCTTCACCTCCGAAAGGGAAGAAGCTAACTAGTGAAGTAGGGAAAGGGTTGAGTGCAACCCAGCTTGTTTGGAAGCACCAACGGAGAGTAGGATTTGCCTTGGGTGAATCTGAACTTCGGTGAAACAAATCCTTGTGTCTCCTCGCTGGTTTGCTTACATTTTCTTTATACTTGTGTTCATTGTTAAACTTGTGAACTTGGTTAATCTACTTGGGTGTTAGTGTTTGTGGAGTGTAGAAACTTTGTGTGCCTGCTAAAGAACATCCTTTGAGCTCCTACGCTAAGTTTGGTTTCATCTCAAGCTTACTAATCACTCTGAGGTTTAGGAGTTCTCTCTGCCCGTGCTAAAATTGAAGGTTCTGGTTTTGGAAACTGGAGATTCCAGTTTCTAGCAGAGAGAGTTTTATTCTGCTGCAAAAGTGCTTACTCTCCTAACTTCGAAATTTTCCATAGATTTCTTCAAAAATTCCGTAAGTTACGGAATTTCCAGAAATATCTTCAAAAATACCGGAAGAGTCGCTGATAAACTTGTTTTAAGTTGCAATTATTTATGGTACACCTATTCACCCCCCCCCTCTTGGTGACATCAAGATCCTTTCAATTGGTATCAGAATGAGGACTCACATCCAAGCTTAACCACCGTGAGAAAAGATGTCGACACCTTTTGAGTTAACCTTTGACTTCGAGCTACTCGCTTGCGATAGCTCCAACTATGCTTCTTCGTATGCTCATGTACTTGGTATCTTTAGGACCATAGGTCCTCAAATCAAGCAAATGGTGGTTGTGAGTATTTCTCCTCTAAGTGTTGATCGGTCAAAATTAACCCAAGAGGAAGAGAAATGCCTACAACTCAACGCTCAAGCATCTTACATTTTAATTCATGCTTTGAGTGAAGATGTATTTGATGCTATCATGGATGAGGATGATGATTATGATACGAACCATGATGCGCATCGTATATGGACCACTCTCAAAAAAATGTATGGTGCTTGTAAAGACCTTGGTCAAGATCATAAAGCAAGTGAGTCAGAAGGAAAGGCTCAAGCTACTCACCTGAGAGATCATGAGAACTCTCCTGTCTCAACTGCTGCTGCAGAACCAGAGGTTCCGGTTTCTGAAAAGGTAGTTCCGGTTCTGGCAGTGAGGTGGCTAATAACTGCTCCAGTAGTGAAGACCATATGTGTCATCGGCCACATGAAGAATCCACTGCTCCAAAGAACTCATCTTCACAGCAGTACACCCATAAGTGCTTCATGGATAAGCATGAGAAGGAAAGAGAAGTTGAAGATGAAGAGTTCAAATTTGAGTTTGACAAAATGACCAAAAGAGATAAGAAAGAAATGGTCAGGCTCATGAAGAAGGTGGACAAGCAAGGAGGAGAGCTCGAGAGACAAGAGGATTATCTTATTGAAAGAATCAAGGAACTCGAGTCTCTCAATGAAGAAATGAGGAAGCTCAATGAAACCAATGTATCCTTGCTTGATAAATGTAAAGAACTAGAAAAAGGATATGTGTGCTACTAACTCTCTTTCATGTGTAGCACCATTGAAGGAAGCAAACAAAAAGCTCAAGGCTCAACTTGAGGAGCTCTCTAGCAAGTATGTGAACTTGCAAGCTACTCATAAAGAACTAGAGTGTTCTCATGAGAAGTTTGTAGAATCACGTATCATGCTTGAAGTGACTCATGAGGTTATGGTTTCATTGGTAAAATCTTTAGAACCTCAATTGCACAAGTGTACATGCTCTCTAGCTAAATATAATATATCTTGTTCTAACTCTTGCGGCTCGCAAGTAAGAGTTTCTTGGTATGATCAAGTTCTTATAGAATCTTGTGATGACCTCATTGCACAAGAAAATAATGATCTGAAGCAAGAAGTCGAGAAGCTCAAGATGGACTTGTCTAGGCTAAAGGGTAAGGGCTTTGCACAACCTTCTCAAGATAACCGTGATGCCATGGTGAAGAATATTGAGGAGGGATCAACTTTGCAAAGCTCTTGCAACAATTATATCAAGCCCATCACAAGGTAGAAGCAAGATAACAAGAAGAAGAAACTTGATCACATTAAGTGCTTCGAGTGCTCAAAGATGGGACACTTTGCTTCTATGTGTCTAATGAATAAAGAAGATGGGACAACACTCTCCAAGAGACAAAGAAGCCTATCAAAGAGAAGGTGTTTCAACTATCATGAGAAAGGACACAAGATTGCATCATGTACAAGAAAGAAGTCTCACTCTGGGAAAACCAAAGGTTCCAGGTTGACAGGTTCTGGTGTTGGTAGTGAGAAAATAGAGGCTTCTTAAAGGCTCAAGAAAAATGTATGGGAGGTATGGCTATCAGAAGTAAAGTCAAGAAGGCTACAAGCAACATCAAGCGCAAAGTTTGCTATGCATGTCGACAAAAGGGTGATCTCGGTAAGGATTGCCCAAATGGTAGCACTCCTAAGCTCAATTTCATTCATAGTGATTCTGAAAAGCTTGGGAAGAACCTAAATGACTCTTGTGCTGCCAAAGTGACTCATCATATAGGTCTAGCACAAAGGCCATTTGGGTACCTAAGACCTTGTTGACTAACTCTAGTAGACCCAACATAGTTTGGGTACCAAAGTGTGCTTGAAAGATCTCTACGTGTACTTGTAGGTGCATTGGGGCTTGGCATATTTGAGAAGAGCATCACTCATTCATCCTTAGCTCAAGGTGAATTTTCATGACCATTCAAGAAAATGTGCCAAGTGGAAGTTAATGATTTATTCTATTCTTCAATGCACCTACGGTCATTAATGACACTATTACATTCAAGAAAGGAAGTCAAGAATGACAGTAGAACCTCAACTCTGTTTTGCTAAGGCAAAACCGGAGTATCCGGTTTCTAGATCCGGAAGCTCCGGTTTCTATGGAAAAGGATGGATTTGCGGAGATCCCGCAACTTTCTACGGAGGTTTCCAGAAGGTGTGGAAATTCCGTAGGTTTCTACGGATTCTCTAGAAATTCTATCATCCTTGCTCCTGTCTTGCTGTTGAAATGAATAATGTGTCATATGCATTATATTGCTTTACTCTTTGGGTATGAACATCCAAGAAAAGTGACAGTAAGAAATTCTTGACCATATTTCAACATGGCATGATTATGTGACTAAGACCAAGATATGAAATAAGTCTCCCCTGAAACTTAACTGAATCGAGTGCATGTTTCAAGAATTCCTTCCTTGATGCACCTTTTTAAAGGGGAGCTCATATCATAACTTGTGCTCCTGCTACTAACAACTTCTTTGGGAAGCATTGTGCTTATGTGATCATATGAGCTAAAAGAAGAAAGGAATCACCTAAGAAAAATTACAGTATAAAGAGGTTCGGGATAGATCAATTGAAGTCAAGTGTTCATCTAGAGAAGCAAAACCGACAGTTCCGGTTTGGAAAAGTGGTAGTTCTAGTTTTGGCAGGCTAGGTCTGAATCACTGTAATAAAAGTGCAAATCACCAAGAGTGACTATGATTTTACAATCAAACTTCATGCTCTGATTCAGTTTGGATCACTATGAGTATTTCTGGACCATATTTAATTCGTGGCATGATTATATCATTGTGACTCAAAATGTGGGTCAAGCTCCTCTAGTCCCTTTAAATGAACTGAAAGTGCATATCTCAATATTCAAATCCTTGATGCACATATTAAGGGGGATCTTGTCTCATATTTGTGTCCTAGCTACTAACTTCATTATCATGCTCTCATATATGTAGCAAGTGTTTATAAGCTCAAGATCATATTCTCCCTAAGAGGCAATACGCTTTTATACATACAAACACAACATCAAATAATTCAGCTTGAGAGCTTGGTGGGCATCGGAATGAAGGCAGTGTGTGAGCTTAAAGAAATATCTTATGAAAGATAATGATGCCATTATTCTTCTAGAGTGTAGAATTTCTGTTCTAGGTCTAAGATATGAAATTTCTCAAACTCTATGTATTTACCTTGTGCATCTAGGCTTGTCATGCTAGTGTGTTTTTGGCATACAAAGATTGCTAGACTCACCTTTGTGTGTGCCTTTGTGGTAATGATAGATTTTGGATATTTAATTGATGCCTCTCTACTTTTGTTGACTAGAACTTGCTCTATGATAGGGAGGAGGCATGAGTTAAACATATCAATGCTTGTCTTGTCTATGTGATCCTTGTATGCTCCGCATGTGATAGGATAATTTTTCAAAATCAAATAGCATGATAGGAAATGTGCTTATTTGAAAATTATTTGGATCTTAGTCTTTATGGCTATGTTGACCCATTTGTAGCTATGGTTATCCTTGCTTGGTTGCTGGCTAACTACAAATGGTGAGATTCTCTCAAGTCCATAAGATATTCTCTAAAATCTTACTTCAAGGGCTATATGTTGGATATTCTATCCCAAATCTTTTTTTCTCTAAGAATTATCTTCTCTGGGCTCAAAATCTATCTCATAAGGGACATATATACATAAGGATCTCAATCAAAGTCTCTGCATTCACAAGCTCCATCTCACATATGACACATCAGCCCTTCCTGCGGGTTATGAAGAAACCGGATGACGTTCTGGTTTTGGACGGGTATATTTTGTGGGCCCGTGACTTACCCCTTCTCTCTCTCCCTCCCTCCCTTTCATCCCTACCAGCTCAGGCCCGACTGGTAACAGTAAAGAGAGGTGGAGAGAGGTGAAAAAGGGGCGATTCAAGGAGATCTGAAGATTCAACCAAGGGAACCAAGGTTTAGTGATTGTTCTTCCGATTCAAGATCGGAAGATCCGTTTCCCCCTCCGTTTTCATCCTCTAAAGTTTCAGAAATCATGTCTCAAGGTACTCAAAATCGAGTTCATCCTTGATCTACTTTTCTAGGGTCCTTCTCTGAGTTTCCTATGGTCAAAATAGCTACATTAGAACCTTAGAAGCTATTCCTTGCATTAGATTCAAGTTCCCATGGTCGACTAGATGTATCCATGAACTAGGGTTTTCTTGCCGAAACCGGAAGTTCCAGATTTCAGGAACCGGAAGTTCCGGTTTGGGCAGAGACACCATGGTGCATGATCCATCTATGTGCGTATCATGATCATAATTCAAGGGATAGCATGGAGTGTCAGGGAGCCTTTTCTGAGCTTATTAGACCTATTTGTCACAGATCCGTCAAGGGGAAAGAGAGACATTGTTTTTCAGAGAAGGGGCAAGGAGAAATCAAATCCAAGCAATGAGCAATTTGTGCAGCCTAGGAGGTCTCAAAGGACCACTATCACATGGGAATTTTTCAGAGGCACCATTCGCATTGAAGAACCCGGCAGTGATGAAAATGAGACCTCTAGTGATGATGAAGAGACGGAGGATGAGACATATGTTCAACAACCTCGTGAGAACTTGAAGAAGAAAGGAAAGGAAATTAGAACCAGCAGCCATGAGGATAGTTAAGGCACGGGCAGTAATGACAATGGAGAATAAGAAAGTGAAGCTTTTGGCATACCCACATCTCATACTCCAAACTCACAAACTGCTATTATTCGAGATGCGAGACTGAGACCACCCCAAGCACCTATTCATAGAGTTAAGGTGAACTATAAGGCTGCAGGCATGACTGAAGTTTGAAGGAAAGAAAGGGAGAAGAATCCTCAAAGGATTGGTAAAGCGAATGTGGATTATAGGTTCTATACTGATTTTCACCAAAACTTCTATGAGAGTGCTATTCTTACTAAAGGTATACCCATTGCTCGCTCTCAATTCATTGATTGGTCTCACTTAGCAAACTTGGGAGACCCCGTGGTAGATGAAGTAATAGAGGCATGCAAGGAAAAAAATGTTTATCACAAGGCTTTGAACATAGTTGGAACAACGAGATTATTGCTCAATTCTATGCCACATGCTATTTTAATGTGAAGAAAAATGTGAGGTGGGTGCATTGGATGACAGAGGAAAATTGGTATGGAGTCAACATAAAACATTTTTCCACCTACCTCGGTTTTAGTGGAGAAGATCTAGACTTGATAAAGATTCACATTAGTAAATCACTCTCAAAAGGTGCAATGTCCGGAATGTATCTCACACCACAACTGGTCAACTATGGTGAGAATCATGGAATGTTCCCATTCTATGGATATTTGAACCGGTTGTTTAGGAAGACTCTTGCACCAACAGAAGGTGATGCTAGCAAAATCACATTCTATGCTAGAAACCTACTTGAAGTCATATCTGCTAGTGCTAGCGAATTTAGTGTGGTGGACTATATTTGGGAGGAGATGAAAGATATTGCTCTCTCCCCACAAAAATATTTTGGATATGCTCCCTATCTTATGCATGTGATTGAACATGTGACCATACTTCGATTTGAGTATGATTTCACTCACAAGCCATATCATTTGAAGAATGACATTGAAGGGCCAACATTTAAGCAATTTTTCAACCCTCCCAAAGGTATTTCTAGTCTTCTAGTGAGCCGGTGGGTCCTTCTAGTGTTGTTGCCCCATCCGGTGCTCCTTCTAGGGCTGCTCAGTCATCTAGGGCAGCAAGGGATTCTTTTACACAAGGTGGTGCTAGGTATAAGCCTCCCTCTCCACTTCGCAAGATGTTCAACTTCTTTGCAGGCATGTACAACTCCATGAACATAAAGATGCATAAAGAGAGGCAAAAGAGAAAGAAATACACAATATGGCGCAAACAAATGCAAGAACTCAACATGACAAATAATCCACCTTCTCCGATTGGTTCAGATGATCAAGAGAGTGAGCTGAAGACAATTGAACAGTAGTGGGAGAATGCTCAGTCAGCAGATTATTGGGGAAGAACATTTAGATACTATAATCCCACATATGGAGCTATGCCTAGTGGCGGTGGTTCGTCCGCTGGTGATCCGTTTCTTGGTGCTGGCACTCCTCATCCCTCTACTGTTGACCCAAATATCCCTAGAGATGCAGCACAACAGCTTGCCTCGATGTTCTTTGAAATGCCACAATATCCTCCTTCTCCTCCTTTTAGTGGCCCGAGTGGAAATGATGGTGATGGAGAGCCCCATGTTGATCCAATTGAAGACTAGAAGCAAAGAGAAGGCCCCAGGATCCTTTGTGGTGATGGATGATGTTTCTGAGGTTGCTGGTGTGCTTAGTATCTCCCCAGTTGCTGGCTGCTGTTTTTTAGGTTGCTAGTGTGCTTCCTAGCTGTTCTAAGCTAAGCCAAAGACAATATAGCTCTCCCCAACCCCCCTTTGTGAGGTAGTGTGATCTTTGCTAGATCTAGTGAGTTGGCTAGTAGAGAGGAGCCATTTGTGAGCACTAGAAGAACACTCATAAGCTTAAGCATTGGTTTGCCTTATCAAGTTTCAATTGAAGCATTTGTTACTCTTTGAGGTGTGCCTCCTAGATGGCTAGGCGTCGTTCGGGATCTCCCAAGGTGTGGTGAGCCATGGGACAGTTTGTGCAAGTCGAGCTTCACCTCCGAAAGGGAAGAAGCTAACTAGTGAAGTGAGTAAAGGGTTGAGTGCAATCTGGCTTCTTTGGAAGCACCCAACGGAGATGTAGGATTCGCCTTGGGTGAATCTGAACTTCAGTGAAACAAATCCTTATGTCTCCTCGCTAGTTTGCTTGCATTTACTTTATACTTGTGTTCATTGTTAAACTTGTGAACTTGGTTGATCTACTCAGGTGTTAGTATTTGTGGAGTGCAGGAACTTTATGTGCCTGCTGAAGAACCTCCTCTGAGCTCCTACACTAAGTTTGATTTCATCTCAAGCTCACTAATAACGCTAAGGTTTGGGGGTTCTCTCTGCCCGTGCTAAAACCGAAGGTTCCAGATTCTGGCAGAGAGAGTTTTATTCTGCTGCAAAAGGGCTTACTCTCCTAACTCTAGAATTTTTGATAGATTTCTTCGAAAATTCCATAAGTTGTGAAAATTCTGGAAATACCAGAAGAGTCGCTGATAAACTTGTTTTAAGTTGCGATATTCAGGGTACACTGATTCACTTCCGTCTAGGCGACATCAAGATCCTTTCACATGTCCATGAAGTTGGCTTATGCCAAGTCTATTCTTCTTGTTCATCCCTGAGACTATCCTTAAATATAGCAACAAGCCTCAGAAAGGTATATTTTGGAACGATGCAACCAAGTGCTCTACCAGTGACTACCTGGTCACATGGGAGACAACCTGACACTCCAAAGATAATGTAGAGCTACGAATCATTTACCTTGATGTCTAGAGTGTTGCCTTTTGGTTAAGAACCTTCACAAGTTCCTCCGTGATGACACCAATCCATGGGCACATTTGGTACAACAATGGTTGTGCCATTACAAAGGCCATGGATTTAAATCCACTCTTGCTCACTCATTGTGGGCTAGGCATGGATTTGAATCCACTCTTGCTCACTCATTGTGGGCTAATCATGGTCAGGATAAGCGGTGGTGCGTCCACCTTGTGCTGATTCAACACCTGGACGACCGTTGGCCCACTCGTTGCCATGCCCCTAACTATGTTCTTCCACTGAATGCACCAATCATTATTGTTCACATCATTGTGACTGCTGCACATGTGACATCTGCTTGCAGTCGTAGCTGTCCATAACGGCCAAGAATAATAGTCATCGCTCCTATCTTGCACCCTCCCAAGCATCGAATTGTTCCCCAGACATGATGGACACTTTATTCTAGATCTCCGTCCATGGAGTTCAAGGTCACTTTATTCTAGATCTCCGTCCATGGAGTTCAAGGTCAGCCTCCTCTATGCCAAGTCTACCCACCCATCTGCCTCCCCCTTACTAACACCAACTAGGGCATGTTCATGTCTAACAAGGTGGAGCTTTTTTGGTGTGAGAGAATGCAAATTTGCACACGCTTGCATCGACATGGCTTTCCTCAACACGCCCAGGTGTTCCTTCTACCCCATTGTCGATGAGGACATCATGCACCTTCTTGTCAAGTGCTCATGGCTCTGCACCCATGTGTAGTGATACGAGGTAGGCTACGCTAGCGCAAATCAAAATTTCTACCGCGTAAAACCAGGAATAACTGCCGTATAAGGATCACGGGATTACCACTCGACGCACTACTGGTGCGGAAGATGTAGATATGTGTCAATGCAGTGAAGACGATCACGTAGTCGATCAACGTAGTCGTGCGTAGTCGATCACGTCCAGCAGCTTCTCAGCAGCTCGTCCACGTGCAACAAGATCGCCTCCCGTGCCGCGGCTCGTCGTCGGCTCGTCGTGGCTCGTTGGCGGCTCGTCGTGGCTCGTCGTGGATCGTCCAAGTGCTGCAGGCGCAACACCTCCAAGGTATCCACACGTGCAGGGAGGAAGCGTCGCAAGCCGGACTGCTAGATCCGCGAGTTGCAACAGGCGAGGGCATGGGAGGCGCGGCAGGTGTGTTTCGCCAAAAAAGTGTGAACCCTAGGGTGCCCCCACCCCTCTATTTATAGAGATTCCTGACGGGCCTCTAGGTCCGAGGCCCATTAGTACTCCTAAACCTAATCCAACTCGGATCAGATCCGAATTGGGCTTCCAGCCCCTTAAGTGTGTGACCCTATGGGTTCGGATACGTATAGACATGGCCCGAGTACTCCTACTCGGCCTAATAGTCGGTAGCGGCCTCTAGCAAGACGTGCCAACTCCTATACGCACACGAAGATCATATCAGACGAACCATCACAACATAATATACATGCTATTCCCTTTGCCTCATGATATTTGGTCTAGCTTCAAGCCGACCGCTCTTTCTCGATCCTGTGATTCGGAATCCCTTTGTGGGTTAACTCTTAACCGTACGTAGCATGGCCATGCATTTTCGGATCCGATCACTCGAGGGGCCTAGAGATATCACTCTCAATCAGAGAGGGGCAAATCCCATCTTGATTGACCATGTCTCATAGCATGCTTCTTGATAAACCCGAAAGCTACCTTTATAACTACCCTGTTACGGCGTAGCGTTTGATAGCCCCTAAGTAGGTCGATCCACATCTAGAATACATGCGACAATCTTAGGTCTAAGGACAAAGCGTATATGTTGTTTAAAGAGAGAACTACTTCTCGTGTTGGGTCAGTCCTAGCACATGTCTCCACATGTGTCCACATTATTAGTTCAACATCTCCATGTCTATGACTTGTGAAACATAGTCATCAACTAATACATGTGCTAGTCTAATATTCATGTGTGTCCTCACATGAACTCCGACTAGGGACAACTTTAGAATAACCATACAAGTAAAGAGTTTCACATACAATTCACATAATTGCAAATCAATTCAAGTAGCCTTTAATGGATATTCAATGAACACAATATACAAATCATGGATACAAATGGAATATCATCATCTCTATGATTGCCTCTAGGGCATACCTCCAACAGTCTCCCACTTGCACTAGAGTCAATCTAGAAGGTACCTAATACCCATAACTCTTACATGCGCATCATGCTTAGCCTGCGGGAGTGGTTTTGTCAACGGATCAGAAATGTTCAGATCCGTGTGTATTTTGCATATCTTGATCTCACCCCGGTTAACGAAGTCTCGAATGAGATGAAATTGCCGCATTACGTGTTTGTTCTTCTGGTGGTTCCTTAGCTCCTTTGCTTGCGCAATTGCCCCATTGTTATCACAGTAGAGATTCAATGGGCTGGACGTATTTGGGAACACACCAAGCTCAATGAGGAAATTCCTTATCCAAACACCTTCCTTCGCGGCTTCTGTCGTAGAATCGGCCACCGTCTCCTGCTTGGAACTCTTCCAACTAACAGCACCACCATTTAGCGTGAACACAAATCCTAATTGTGACTTTGAATCATCTCTGTCGGTTTGGAAACTAGCATCGGTGTAACCTGTTACAACGAGCTCCTCCTCACCTCCATAGACGAGGAACATATCTTTAGTCCTTCTCAAGTACTTAAGAATGTTTTTCACCGCTATCCAGTGACTCTCACCTGGATCAGATTGGTGTCTGCTTGTCATACTTAGCGCATATGAAACATCTGGGCGAGTACTTATCATTGCATACATGATAGATCCAATAGCCGAGGCATATGACACTCTACTCATGCGATCCCGCTCATCAGCAGTCGAAGGACACTGAGTCTTGCTGAGATGTATGCCATGTGACATAGGCAAGAACCCTTTCTTTGCCTCTTCCATGCTGAACCGCTTCAACACTTTGTCAATGTAAGTATCTTGGCTTAAACCTATAAGCCTTCTCGATCTATCTCTATAGATCTTAATGCCTAGAATATATGCCGCTTCCCCTAAGTCCTTCATCGAAAAACTATTTTTCAGTGAAGTCTTTACGGACTCAAGCATAGGAATGTTATTTCCAATCAGTAATATGTCATCCACATATAAGATTAGAAATACTACAGATGCTTGCTTCAATCCATAAATGGATCTCTGAAGCTTGCATACCTTTCCAGCATTTTTCGGATCGACAAAACCCTCGGGCTGTATCATATACACGTCCTCAGCTAGGTTTCCATTCAGGAAAGCTGTCTTGACATCCATCTGCCATATCTCATAATCAAAATATGCAGCTATAGCTAGAATAATCCGAATGGACTTAAGCATCACTACGGGCGAGAAGGTCTCGTCGTAGTCAACTCCTTGAACTTGTCGAAAACCTTTTGCGACAAGTCGTGCTTTATAGATGTGAACATTTCCATCCATGTCCTTTTTCTTCTTATAGATCCACTTGCACTCTATGGCTTTAACACCATCAGGCGGGTCAACCAAGTTCCAAACTTGATTGTCTCCCATGGACTCTATTTCGGATTGCATGGCACTCTGCCATTTTTCGGAGTCTGGGTCCATCATTGCTTCTGCATATATCGCAAGCTCATCATTGTCCAACAATAATATTTCCCGCATTTCGCGGAGCCTTGCCGACCTTCGTGGTTGTGGCGGTGCTTCTCTTGCCATGGGTATTTCAACTTGTTCTGCTACGTTAGCATCACTCATTGATTCTTGCCCGATCGGCTCATCTTGAACTTCTTCAAGATGCACTGTCTTTCCACTCTTTTCTCCTTTGAGAAACTCTTTCTCTAGGAAAACCCCGTTCCGAGCGACAAACACTTTGCCTTCTGATCGGTTGTAGAAATAATATCCCAAAGTTTCCTTTGGATATCCCATGAAAATGCACTTATCCGACTTGGGTGTGATCTTGTCCGACTGACGTCGCTTGACGAAGACTTCACATCCCCAAATCTTTAGAAAAGACAAACTAGGAACCTTTCCAGTCCATATCTCATATGGTGTCTTAACTACGGATTTAGATGGTACCCTATTAAGTGTGAAAGCTGCTGTTTCTAGAGCGTATCCCCAAAATGACAACGGTAGGTCCGACTGGCTCATCATTGATCGAACCATGTCTAACAAAGTTCGATTATGTCGCTCGGACACACCGTTTCTCTGAGGTGTTCCAGGCGGCATAAGTTGTGAAACAATTCCGCAACTCTTTAGATGATTGCTAAACTCGTGGCTCAAATACTCGCCTCCACGATCAGATCGTAAGGCCTTAATTTTCTTGCCACGCTGATTTTCAACTTCATTCTGAAATTCCTTGAACTTTTCAAAGGTTTCAGACTTGTGCCTCATCAAGTAGACATAGCCATATCTACTAAAATCATCAGTGAAAGTTATGAAGTATTGGAATCCTCCTCTAGCCGTCGTGCTCATTGGTCCGCATACATCACTATGTACGAGTTCCAACAAGTCTACTGCTCTCTTAGGAAATCCTGTGAAAGGCGTCTTGGTCATCTTGCCTAGCAAGCAAGCCTCACATGTCTCGTATGATTCAAAATCAAACGAAGTTAGAAGTCCATCAGAATGGAGCTTCTTCATGCGCTTTTCACTTATATGACCCAAACGACAATGCAACAAGTAGGTAGGACTCAAATCATTAGGCCGAGGCCTTTTAGCACTTACATTACAGACAGGTGAACCATTAAGATTTAAAACAAATAATCCATTCACAATGGGTGCAAAAGCCATAAACATATTATTCTTAGAGATCACACAACCATTGTTTTCACTCGCAAATGAATAACCATCCTTCATCAAGCATGAAGGAGACAAAATGTTTCGACTTAAACTAGGAACAAAATAACAATTATTCAACTCCATAATAAATCCTAACGGGAGGTGGAGTTGCATCGTCCCGACGGTCAACGCAGCAACTCTTGCATTATTGCCCACGCGGAAATCAACTTCTCCTCTTTCCACGCTTCTACTTCTTATCATTCCCTGCATCGAATTGCAAATATGAGCAACCGATCCGGTATCAAATACCCAAGAATTAATAATTGTATCAGCGAGAAATATGTTGTCTATAACATTAACAACAAGCGTACCTGAGGTAGAAGTACTCTTACTTCCGCCATTCTTCAAGGAAGCTAGGTACTGCTTGCAGTTTCTCTTCCAGTGACCAAGTTCATGACAGTAAAAGCACTCTTTGTCTGGAGCAGGTCCAGGTCCAGCTTTAACCTTAGGCGATGGGTTTGGCTTGGACGTTCCAGCCTTGCCCTTCTTCTTCCAAGAATTGCCCTTCTTCTTAAAGCTAGGCTTGTTCTGTATCGCCATCACATGGCTGGTACTAGCGCTTTTTTCTTGATGTCAGCCTCTGCTGTTTTAAGCATGCCACACAGCTCATTCAGACCCTTCTCCGTCCCATGCATATGGTAGTTCGAGATGAAGTTCCCATAGCTAGGCGGAAGAGACGAAAGAATGAAATCAGTGGCCAACTCTTGGCCCAGTGGGAAGCCTAGCTTCTCCAACCGTTGAGTGTAACCAACCATCTTGATTACGTGTGGTCCTACTGCTGCGCCTTCTGCTAGCTTGCTCTCAACAAAGGCCTTAGACACATTGAACCTTTCAGTCCTGGCCTGTGTTTGGAACATGTCTCTAAGCGCCACGATCATATCGTGCGCCTCATGGTTTGTTTCGAACTGCATCTGCAGCTCGGGTTCCATGCAAGCAAGCATAAGGCAGCTTACTTCGAGGTTAGCATCACATGCTTTCTTGTAAGCATTCTTAGCAGCAGCGGGTGCATCATCAGCAGGTTCTTCTGGTAGTGGGTTGTCTAGAACATCTTCCTTTTTCTCAGCTCTGAGAACAATTCTCAGGTTACGGATCCAATCTGAGTAATTTGTTCCATTCAACTTGTCCTTCTCAAGGACCGAACGCAAAGCAAACGGTGTAGTGCTGCTAGGTGCCATTTAATCTACAACAAAGTAATGCAAAATACATTAAGACAAACGTATCCATGATAGAGCAAATCACATTAAACTATTTTAACAGAATCTACTCCCACTAAAATCAATATCCCTCTATTGAAACTTAGTGATTCAGGATCCACAACTAACAAGTCCACTAGTGAGCTTTAGCATCACCGCTAGCAAACAAGGTAGATCGGTAAGCAACTTTTGCTAATCATATCACATATGACTCCTATTGTTGGGTGACATCTCTATGTCTCGGCGCCCAACCTTTATGCCCCAAGGTCCTTAACCGTTAAGATAACCTTGTTAAGCAAACCAACCCTTATGCGTGTAAGTGTCCGACACAAACCCGTCTAGTCAAGGAAAACTAGTGGCACCCTAATTTCATAGACCCACCACTAATTGTACAAGACATGGGACGGTGCAAGTTTTAGTTGGGAGGGCATACTAACTTAAACTTTGTGAGGGATCGTTCTACTTCTAACATCACAGCATGCAGAAAGTAAAACATAAACAGAATAGCATTCACACAGTTGTGACACAGTATGGCCCGTTTTTCTTATGGTGATCTCCATCTCCATAGAAGCTGTTCACCATGGTGATCTCCATCTCCATATTCCATGTGCGCCATCCTTCTGGTGATGAGTCCTCCAAGAACTTAGAACATGCTATTACACCTAATAGCTAGTAAAGAAGCTAGTAATGAAGATTACATAGTTGCTTGGATCATCACAGATTGGTACGCAGACCATTAAATACAATAAAGTGACAACACATATGGCTCCTGCCGTGTTGCCGTACGCGCGACACGCAGGTTACGAATGAGTTACACACATGCATCACATACACAAGGGGGCCATACTGATCACAAGATACATACATACATCCTGCAAAACAGAGTTAGGCGCCCTAACGTTCCAAACTTCGGATGCCCGAAACTCCATCTTCCAAGCCGAAATTGGGAAATCTAATTTCGCTAAAAATGGCGAAGCGGTTGAATTTCATGTGTAAGTTTTCCTGTAGATCAATTTTCATATAAAATTCGCCCCGATCCGAGGTCGTACCGAAAAGTTACGGCTGATTTACCGAAGCATACGCATACGGCAAAAATCCCGACCCCGGCAGTAGATCTCATCTACTATTGCACATCTAATGCGCCTGGCGTATGACCCTGGATCTCGATTCGACCAATCATATTGATCTTTGCTCACTGCAACTGGATTTACGTGTATCACTTAACTCCGATGGCGGAAACCGACCGGTAGGAGTATGTCGTTACACTACCATTGCAGCAAGGGCACGAAACCAGGACATAGATCAAACGGAAAACTCGCATATCTCCATATGCACACATCCCGAATCCAAAACTAAGCAGCTACGGTTCTGATACCACTGTCGGGATACAAGGTAGGCTACGCTAGCGCAAATCAAAATTTCTACCGCGTAAAACCAGGAATAACTGTCGTATAAGGATCACGGGATTACCACTCGACGCACTACTGGTGCGGAAGATGTAGATATGCGTCGATGCAGTGAAGACGATCACGTAGTCGTACGTAGTCGATCAACGTAGTCGTGCGTAGTCGATCACGTCCAGCAGCTTCTCAGCAGCTCGTCCACGTGCAACAAGATCGCCTCCCGTGCCGCGGCTCGTCGTCGGCTCGTCGTGGCTCGTTGGCGGCTCGTCGTGGATCGTCCAAGTGCTGCAGGCGCAACACCTCCAAGGTATCCACACGTGCAGGGAGGAAGCGTCGCAAGCCGGACTGCTAGATCCGCGAGTTGCAACAGGCGAGGGCGTGGGAGGCGCGGCAGGTGTGTTTCGCCAAAAAAGTGTGAACCCTAGGGCGCCCCCACCCCTCTATTTATAGAGGTTCCTGAAGGGCCTCTAGGTCCGAGGCCCATTAGTACTCCTAAACCTAATCCAACTCGGATCAGATCCGAATTGGGCTTCCAGCCCCTTAAGTGTGTGACCCTATGGGTTCGGATACGTATAGACATGGCCCGAGTACTCCTACTCGGCCCAATAGTCGGTAGCGGCCTCTAGCAAGACGTGCCAACTCCTATACGCACACGAAGATCATATCAGACGAACCATCACAACATAATATACATGCTATTCCCTTTGCCTCATGATATTTGGTCTAGCTTCAAGCCGACCGCTCTTTCTCGATCCTGTGATTCGGAATCCCTTTGTGGGTTAACTCTTAACCGTACGTAGCATGGCCATGCATTTTCGGATCCGATCACTCGAGGGGCCTAGAGATATCACTCTCAATCAGAGAGGGGCAAATCCCATCTTGATTGACCATGTCTCATAGCATGCTTCTTGATAAACCCGAAAGCTACCTTTATAACTACCCTGTTACGGCGTAGCGTTTGATAGCCCCTAAGTAGGTCGATCCACATCTAGAATACATGCGACAATCTTAGGTCTAAGAACAAAGCGTATATGTTGTTTAAAGAGAGAACTACTTCTCGTGTTGGGTCAGTCCTAGCACATGTCTCCACATGTGTCCACATTATTAGTTCAACATCTCCATGTCTATGACTTGTGAAACATAGTCATCAACTAATACATGTGCAAGTCTAATATTCATGTGTGTCCTCACATGAACTCCGACTAGGGACAACTTTAGAATAACCATACAAGTAAAGAGTTTCACATACAATTCACATAATTGCAAATCAATTCAAGTAGCCTTTAATGGATATTCAATGAACACAATATACAAATCATGGATACAAATGGAATATCATCATCTCTATGATTGCCTCTAGGGCATACCTCCAACACCATGTATGTTCTTAGCATGGTGAACATGCTCAAGGACATATTTGCCTCTTGCCATGCCTTCCTTGGACAAAGGCACCCAACTCTTCTTCTAAATACTCTCACCCCAAAAAAAATAAGTCATTGCGAGATTCAAACTTTATCCCCATAATTCTTGTCATCATTACCCCCATTTAGTATGTACATGTGCATGTGGTAGTTAATTAGCATAAAAGATGGCTAATAAATAGGGACAAACAATGACATTTATTTCACATCTCTATTAGGCCCTGTTTGGAACCGCGGTTGGGAGAAGCGCTTCTTAGATAAGCTATATAAATATTGAAATAGTGCTTAATTGAGAAGCGGGTCTGAACTAGCTTCCCTATTTTAGTACAAATGGAGGTGGTGGGGAGAAGCGCGGCCAAAAAAAGCTGCAAAAAAGCACATCGTTTAGGTCTTATTTTGGCCATAAGCAGGAGTTAAGCTATTCCAAATAGGGCCTTAATCTATCAAAAAATTACTAGGATGACTTGTTTCCTAATAGGCATGGTGTTTGACCACGTCACCCTCGACACAAATGTCATTGCTGCAAGCATGGTCACCCATTCTGAGCTCTAGTACTACTGGAAAACTAAGCTTTCGTCCTCAGCCTTAGTACCGGTTGGTTTTTAACCCAGTACTAATGTAAGCGTTAGTACCGGGTCTAACGGCTAGTCGACGAGGAGCCCCCCGTGACCCCCTTTAGTACAGGGTGGAAGCTTCACCTGGTACTAAAATCTCTCTCTGACTCCTCTCTCTCCCCCTTATCTCCCCACCCACTCGGCCTTATCCTATATCTCCCCACCCACCACCGGCCTTATCTCCCCACCGGCCACTATCTCTCCTCCCTCCACACAGCCTCCTCTCTGCTACCTCTCCTCTCTCACTGCCGCAGGCGCAGGGGGCCTCCCTGGCCGGCCCCCGAGGCTGCTGGCCACGGGCCACCGCAGGCGCAAGGGGCCTCCCTATCCGACCCCCGAGGCCGCTGGCCGCCGCCGGCGCACGGTCCTGGCTGCTTTCGGCGCGGCCTGTCCTCTGGCTGCCGCCAGTGCGCCGGCCACTGCTGTGGCGAGCGGGTGAGAAGGCCTGGTGGCGCTTGCTGGCAAGTGGGTGAGGAGGCGCAGTGGGAGGCCTGACGGCGCAGGCGAAGCTCTCATGTGAACTCTGTGATTTTAGTTCTTTCTGTGATTCATGTGAAATGTGTGATAGTGATTCTTGTGAAATATTTTCTTGTGATTTATTCTGTGTTCTTATGAAATATGTGATTGTGATTCTTACTGTGATTCATGTGATTGTGAATTATTTTGTGATTCTTGTGAAATCCGTGTGCGGGCAAGGAATTTGTGATTGTGATTCTTGGAGAAGCAGGCGCTTGTGATTCTTGGAGAAACATACGCTTTTGGAAGCTGGAGCAGTGGTATAAACAACCAGTACTAAAGGGGTGTATTTAGCACCAGTTATTTGATCCAATACTAAAGGTCCCCCTTTAGTACTGAAATAGCAATACCGGTTGCACAATCGGTACTATAGGGGGTTTGGACCCGATACTGAAGGCGCATTCCCCAGCAGTGTAGGTCCACCGTGCCTCCTACAAGATCGACACTAAACTTAACCTCTACCATATTGGTGTACCGTATGGCGCCACAATGTAACCAACCACAAGGCAACCTTGCCCTGCCACCCACCCACCAGCACATGTTGGTATAACCTTGGTTCCATGCCTGGTGGGTGTCCAACCCTAAGCGGATCATAAAAAAGTTGAGCCAAAAGGAAAACAAGGAGGTATCCATTCGAGAGGCCCCAAATTAAACTTAAACATAACAAATAAATTATAAATAACACATTGCTAAGATATTCCAGATTGTCCTATCAAAAGTTTGTTAGGACAAATTCAGTTAAAAGATGCCATAGTTCCACATTAGCAACCACGATATTGCAAACTCAGTTTTACAAAGTAGAAGTAATTTTATATTGCCGAGGCTTTTACATGTGTAAAGCTAAATAACATACCTCACTTGCTCATGTAGCATAAAACAAAAATAGAAGACACTTTTTTGCTGTACCTAATGTAGATTATCTTCCCAATACATATCGTATATCAAGAAAAGGAATCACTAAATGTCAAAATGACTAAATACCATGTCATATCTAGCTTATGTGGCCAACAATTCTTTTGGCAAAGGCCAAAATCTTGCTTCAGCTACATGGTTTGCTGTGCGTATAAATAGGCACCAAGTCGCCCGTACCATCCACACCAACTAGAACCTAAGCAAGCACACCATCAAACACTTAGCAATAGTGGCAGCTAAGATATTTGCCCTTCTTACTCTTGTAGCTCTTTCAACTAGTGTTTCTATTGCGGTCATTATTAATTCCGCAATACTATTCGCCGCTAAGTGCTGCTACCATGGCCACTATTCCGCAATACTTATCGCCGTTAACAGCTGCGGGATCTGCACTCTCATTTGTGCAATCCTACACGCAGGGCCGGCTCTAGGGGGAGGGCAGGCCGTGCGACCGCCCAGGCCCACGAAGCCGGGGAGCCATGACTATATAGATGTTAGTATATATAATTTGATTGGTGCATTTTGTTTCGGCCTTCTTAAATGGCACGCGTAACAACTACTGCCTGCCTTCCATCCATGCTAAATTGGGCCTACCAAATTGCTTGCCAGGCCTACCAAATACACTTGGCCATGCCGCCGCAGATTCCGATTCGATCAGAGCATTAGGCGATCAGAGCAAGCCAGGCCTGCCAAATTGCGTCCTGACGCCTGACGCCCTAACTCTGTGTCTCCGACTCTCCGTATACCTGCGTCGTATATGCTCCTGAGTCCTGACTCCATGCCGCCACCCGCCACCGATCCGATCATCGCCTCATCGCGCGGGTCAGCGCCTCAGCGGGTGCAGGAGGCGATCAGGCGAGCGTTGCGTCTTAGCGTTTGGACTCTGGAGCGTTGAGCGCCGCGTCAGACCGTCAGGGCGTCAGGGTTGGATTGCCGAGCGCCGCTTCTGCCTTCTGGAGCAGTGGAGCACATCTTGATGGATTGGAGCACAGAGCACATCAAAGGCGAGTGCTTCCATCTTTGTTTTCTTTTACGTCATTTTTGTTAAAAAGCAATTATCTAATTAATATTATTTTAGATCAACTATGTCATAAAAAAAATTGAATGGCTTGGCTATATGCAGCATTGTGAATGATGTTTTGGATGACATTAATCTTGATATCGTTCTTGAAGATTTTGCATCAAGAAATGCCCGAAGTCGATTTTTCACGAAGCACTGAAGCATTATATTTTTATTTGAGGTGATCATAATGGTTATTGTTTTTAGTTTTTTTTACACTATTTTTATGTTTTATGAGTTATATATATTGCAAGGTAATTTTTATATTAAAAATTAGTCCAACAGGCTCTTATTTTCATCTTTGCACAAAGACCCTCGAAATTATAGAGCCGGGCCCTGCCTACACGCAACAGCAATCTCACCCTCGGCTGTGGTATTGCAACAACTAGCTTTCCTACGTCAGATTCAGACAATCACAGCAGTGCAGCAGCAGCAACAACACCTGCTCTCGTACCTATTCAACCAGCTAGCCGTTGTGAACCCCGCAGCCTACCAGTAGCAGCAACAATTACTTCCATTCAACCAATTGGCTGTGGCGAACCCAACCCTCTTGTGGCAGCAACAACAATTGCTTCCATTCAACCAACTGCCCGCACTCTTCTGACAACAACAACAACTACCATTCAACCAACTAGCTGCAACGAACCTTGCCGCCTTCTTACAACAACCCATTATCGGTGGTGCTTGGTTCTAGATTACCTATAAGGCCAGTTTCAGTGGAAGTTTCATGGGCATTAAATTCCATACCACATCAACAATTTGCTAACTTAGCAAGTTATTTATGAGGAGAGAGATGTGGAGTTTCATTATATGTGAGAGGAGTTTCATCCCATGAAATTCGTGCACTGAAGCCTAAATTGTACTCCAATAATAAGTTTGCAGGCTGAGGCGTGTGACTCACCAGGAATAAGGAAAGTGTTGGTTACGATCGATATTGGCATCTATATTGTGCTTTCTTAGCTGGAATTGTCTGGATCATACAATAAAAACCTAAAACTCGAGCAATACTACAGTAGTATGATACTACAAATATTTATTTAACAAGTACAATTTATCCTAAAAAGTACCATGGGGACTCGGGGAGGGTAGGTAGCTCCGAACGTTCATTTTTCATTACGTCCAAATCATGTAGATGTTTATGATTTGGTCGCCATGCCTTAAGAACTCTAGATAGAGATTATTACCCCCAACGGATATCCATTATGTGTCCGAGTGTCTCTCTTTCAACCATTTTTTCGCATATATAGATGGGTTATTGCCTATCACCATCCATCACCACTTGGGTTATTGCAATCGCGATGCACGTTATGGCAACAAATAATAGAGGGTAAATATTTGTGGACAGCGGCAAACTCCTTGACTTGCTCACGCAGAACAAAGAGAGAGATGGTGAGAGGGTGCAATTGGAGGAGCGACACCGACGAAACCAATTCGCGAGGTTGACGTAGAAGTTTAGTCGGAGAGGGGCATTCGTGGCAAGCAAGGTTTTCAGTATCGAATCCTAGGTAGGAAGGATCGTTTTTATCCGAGCAAGATGGGATTGTGGGATCGAGGTCCTATCAGATTTTTTTCTAATTTTAATTTAATGTTTATATTGTATAAAAATACATTTACTAATTTTACGTTACTGTTACGTAAACAGTAAGAATACAGAGCAATAATAATTGCATGGTATAACGAATGGGCTTGGAACCAGTTGGTCATCAGAAGTCCAAGTAGCACCGACCTTAGTAGGAGATTCTAGGTTCGAACTCTTCCAGAAACGGATTTCTTCAGGATTTTTCCTGGATTGTTGCAACCTCAACACGTGCTGGGAAGTGACGTCAGAGACCATCTCTTTAAGGCAAGCATGTTATGCTGGAAAGTGATGTAGACTTTCTTGCGCATAGGGGTATATGTGGCAGAAACGGATTTCTTCAGGATTTTTCCTGGATTGTTGCAACCTCAACACGTGCTGGGAAGTGACGTCAGAGACCATCTCTTTAAGGCATGTTATGCTGGAAAGTGATGTAGACTTTCTTGCGCATAGGGGTATGTGTGGATTGTATCTATACGTAAGTTCAGAAGTTGTCCTATCGTAAGCAAGGCTATCAAAAAATAATACACCATTAAAAATTAGGATATTAGGTGGGATCAGGATCATTTTGACTCGATAGGATTATAGTATCTTCCCTCCGGTTCCTACCTCGACGCCTGCTACGGCAAACATGCAATACTAACACCACCAGTCCATCACCTATCTGACAATCTGCAGGACACCGACTAGCAGCAATAAGAAACACAAAGCTTAACATGCAGGCAACAAATGATTAGAGTATCACCAATGGGGAAGACCGCATCAACGATTCAGCACGCTCATTCAGTCAAACGAACGCAACATACATCAGGTCATTTGGTACTCTCATCCATGTCGCCACAATATAAGAACACTCTATCAGAGAGGTGCACCCGGCTTCAGAAAGGGGATTGAGGTGCATAAGCGGCATGGATCCACGGGACTTTGTGTAACAGGTATGCAAATGTAACTGAAACGCTGCGTCTAAATGTTTATGCTCCAGTCGTAGGGTTGGTACGCGACTTTCAGTTGAGTGCTCGCGAGAAGTTCCAAGAGCTGCTCTGACTGTGCAGGCTCAAGGTAGTTTGCGGCGTGCTTCAGTACTTCCGTCTCATTCTTGCCAAAATCTGAGCTATACCTGAAAATCATGTAGAACATGAGATTGAGCTGAGAAAGTGATCATTAATGCATTCACTATATCCTATCAAGATCTCGATCATAAATTTGGTCATCCTTTCTTTCAATAGTTTGTTACTTGCACTCTCATAAGTAGAAGACTATGAACTCTCATAAAATCCATCCTTTGCTTATATTTCTGGAATTGCATAGTTGTCCTCGTATCTGAAGTACCCTCCTTTGTATATTGAGTTAACGATATAATTGCATATATCAAAGCACTGGATTCTCCAAGAGTAGCACTGATAAATGCATGATCATTTTGATTTGACAGTTTTTAGTATGCACACTACCAAGAGAAAGCAGTAAAATTTTGAAGACACAGAGTAAAGCAAGAATAACAATCATCTTACCATTTTAAAATCTTGCTTGCAGATGCAACTTTGGCATCAGGGTCAACAATCAGTCCTCCATTCCTTAGGAAATCACGTGCAGCTTCCATTAATTCTTTGTCAATATCTCCTGGCGAGTAACACCTAAGGGCAGGTCCAGATTTGGTGCCACATACCAAAGCAAAGTGAACAAGAGGTTCATGGTATGGAAGGGCCACCTGCAGTTACAGGAAAGATAAATGAAAACATATTCTCATCACAAATCTAGTTAACTCCTGGGTGGCATATGTAGGACTCAGTAATTAGTTAGTTAAAAGAACAAAAGGGTGCTTATAAAATGCTGTAATATGCCAGCAGCATATTGCTGCTATAACGTAAAAAGAGTTGTGGCTATGTAGTGGCTGTTTTTGGCAAGAAGGCAAACCTTTCCGCCTCTGATACAGCAACCTCAATTGTGGGAGCGTGCAGCAGACAACTTCTATAACAATATGTTCTTATCTAATCTTTTTGTTTACAACATCTGCTGAACTTCTATCTGACTTTCCAGAAACAAACAAAGGAATATACTAAATATACAATGGTCGTCTGATGGGCTATATATATTTCTTCTTTCTCCTGTAATCTGCTACTAGAAACTCTGCTCGACAATACATGTTTCAATCTTCTACACGAAAACCCAAAAAATACAATACCAGCACTTCGTTGCACCAGCATGACATTCTCAATCAGCAGTGGATTGCTGAATGTTTCATTCGGTGTCAAATCACATGAAACTTAAAGAGGTATCTTTGTGAGAAAAGAGAGGTTCTTTGTTTTCAAAAGAAGAAGTTTTCCATTCTCCATGCAAATCACATATCAAACATTTCCCCTTAAGCTTCCCTATCTAGGAAAAGTGCAGGTTGAACATACATCCAGTCTTAAAAAAACTGAACATCTATTTTGGTGGCAAGGGTAGACAACTAGACATAAGAAGAGCTGCTTGGTAGAACAAAGTATATGACAGAAATACATACACCAAAACAAAGAGGATTCCAGGCACTATTGGGGCATTTGAGGAAAAAGCAAGTAGTTGTAAACAGATAGATATGTTTTCACATTTTCACTGGGATCTGATTTGTTCACCTTGGATCTTCGGTCTTTCTGTCCGAAAGGTTTGGCAATGTTGTATGGTGGCCTTTGGTTGCCACGTAGAATGCCGTTTTGGATAGCTGAAAGTGAATAAGCACATCCACCAATGACACACTTGAAATCTCCAAAAAACTTTTTCCTGTCCAGTGGTCCAGCAGGATGGCCACATGTCACTAATGCATGGATAGCCATCATATTGTAGAGATTTATGAAGAAAGCTAGCTTTTCTTCACGTGATAAGTCATCAATTTCCACCCTTTGGAGCTCCTCGATTGTTCTAATATACCTATGTAGGAGAAATGAGAGTTAGTACAATCTCCTGTCTTAATGCAATGATACACAGATATCCTGCATATTTGAGAGAGAAAAAAGGCATAATGTACCCATCATCACAATAGGGCACCCCAAACAAAACAAAAAGTCATTACACTACAGGATTTGCAACATTTGCTGAGAGGTTCTATGCAGGTGGCCGACTGTGATCCCAATTCAGTATTAAATTTGCGCTAATGCCCGAAGATAATTAGGCCTAATAGGATACTACTTTGCCGAGAGTAGAATGTAATCACCGTCCAACAATTGTCGACCAGGAAAATGTGTCGAGATGAGGGTTATAGAAAATAAGATAACTGGTCTCTGTCAGCCATTTGATTAAAGTCTCAGCAATAGATGCATTCCCAGTTGTGTTAGTGTGTTTGAAAGAAAATGCTATTCATAGATTTACAGCACAGAAAATAAAGAGCAATCCCAATAAATATATCAAGATCTACCCATTATATTACAAACTTAAACATCTGTATCAACTCAAAAATCTGCCAAAAGTAGCAATAACAACCAACTGTTGTAGTATATGGAGACAAACAATACATGGACTATTCAGTATAATATGATTTTTGCATCTTGATCAAGCATATACAGCTAAGCACTGACCTTTTAAATTCCTCACAGCCCTGGATGCTTCTGTAGTCAACATGTCTACCATCCACAGATACATAAGCTTCAAAAATGGCATAAGATAATAATCTCAACCTTGTTGCAATTTCAGCAATAGGTTTCGGTGCAACATCAATAATGCCCCTAGGGATGTTGTAGCACTGAGTCATAACTACAGGATCATGATCCA
Source organism: Setaria viridis (assembly GCF_005286985.2). Classification (NCBI taxonomy): domain Eukaryota; kingdom Viridiplantae; phylum Streptophyta; class Magnoliopsida; order Poales; family Poaceae; genus Setaria; species Setaria viridis. The sequence goes on from NC_048266.2 coordinate 7,845,969, forward strand.
GGAAACGATACAGCTGATTTCCATCTTCAAAGACATTCTCACTGCAGTGACAGAAGTTGATATTAATAACCTCCAATTTGTCAACCAATACAGAAGGATATAATATAAATGCAAAGAATATTGCATGCTAATTTCAAAACTTACTCTAGAACATGACGAAAGAAGTATTTGCTTGCAAGCTTCCTTCCAAATTCCACTGCCTACATTTCCAGTACAAGACAAAAAGCCTTAATTAAAGAAAAATCCTTTCACAACATAATGATATGAAACACGCAATTTTGCCATCTATATAGCTAAATTAAAGTCAGTACCAAGAATTAGAGAAATCAAGAATGATGTTATTCAAAACTCATGTTGTAAGGCGTAACATCTCCTAAAGAAAAGAGTAATTATGGCATGAATCATAGATACTTTACCTCATCTCTCTCCAAATACTGATCTTCTGACAAGAAATCCACAGCTTCGCTACCAAGAAAGCAGTTACTAAATCTTCTCATCTTATAGAATCTATCCTTAGGAGTGACCGACTCTCTCATTTTTCTGACAATGGTTGCCAACTCATCCATCTTCCCACTTCCAGATTCATCATCTTCTCCAGGTAAGGGAGGTAAGGGAGCAGAAGATGAGGGTTCTTCTTTGAAAAGAACACCGATATGCTCATCAAGTATGCCAGAATCTTCCATTTTTTTCAACTCAATTAATCCTCCGATCAGAAGGTCGTTGAAATAAACTTTTGGTACAGTAAATGACCCAGTATTCTTCTCCAATTCCAACTTTCTACTGGGGAAGATGTCAATGTTGATCTCAACATACTTGAGCCTTTTCTGATGCAAGAAAAGACGAACCATTTTGCAATCTTCACACCCCAGTTTTGTGTATATTATAATCCTACCCTTTACTGTTGGTTGCTCCAACAAACCAGGCACATCTTCATGCCCTGCTTCCCCAGTTATAAAAGTATCAAAATCTCGTCCAATTTTAATCAAGTTTAGTGGATTCCAAGCAGTCCTTTCGTCGGTTTTCTGCTGCACCTCTTTAGGTTTAGGTTCAGCATCAGACCCAGTCTTCTCGCTGTTGATGCATTCTGAACCATCACTCTTGTCAGCTTCAACCTTGAACTCATTTTCATCCTTTTTGCCAGAAAGGCGCCGCATAAATGTTGAAACTGCAATGGCACTCTTTTCTTTAACAAAATTCTTGATTGCAACAGCTCGCTCATTGAGTACAGACCCCTGAGCCTCTGAGTCAAGTTCCACAGACTGATTGGATGAACGCCTCATTTCTTCCATTTCAGGAACCTCAGTTCCATCAAACACTGGCTCTTCAGATTTGTCTTCAGCAAGAATCTCTTTTGTGATCTGGTTTGAATCTACAGGTTCCATGGCGTCTGTACTTGTACTTTCATTCATCTGCCCATTTAAGTACTTTGCTGAATTACCTTCCTCTCGGATCTGTGCTTCTGACTCCTCACTTAAATCCACATTCGAAGAATTTGTTGCTTCTTCTACATTTAACTTTTCTGTTTTCCTTGACAAATCTCCTGCATCTCCACAATTTTCTTCAGGTTTAGTACACTCTTTGGTTACAGTAAGATTTTTCTCATCCTTGTCTGTACTCTCCATGATGCAAGATAGCCTTCAGTAGGAAGCCTGTGTAATAATCAAGACATGCAGTAGATTGTTAATGAAATAAATAGTCAAATATGGCAGAATATCCTTCAGTAGGAAGCCTGTGTAATAATCAAGACATGCAGTAGATTGTTATTATATAAAAAATATATAATAAAAACATTTCATGGATAGGCGGATTGAAGACTATGCTAAGTAAGTCAAATATGGCAGAATATCAAGGTGAGTGATGCAATGACCAATACACACGTTATCCAGAAATTTTATGCAATTAGGGATGCAAGCATTTAAGCCTGAATCTTGCACGTATCTAAAAAAAATGGAATACAAAATAAATCTGCATAGATGACAAACCATTCTTCCATATTTAGCTCCCATGCAATTTTGCACGTCATGCAGTCAGTGTCTAGTAGACTAGTACCAATCAGCAACTCACATGAGTATGCAAGAGAAAGTTCAATGGTTATAGTGGCACAAACAAACTACAGATCTCAATCATTTTGGAAAATTAAATGATGCATATTAGTCCCCAATCACAAGGAATGGGGCAGCATTGAATGCGCACAGCTCAAATCCTTCAGAGATTCACTGCATGGTAAACGGAAAACTTGAACTCAATTGAACCTCAGAGAAGGTGGGACATCTGGGGCACGTTCTCAACAACACATCCTTATCACAAATAGAAGGACCACTCAGACATCGCATCATTCAATTCAACAGCAGCAATTACAAAGGAAAATGCACTCAAATGCTAAATTTCGAACAAGTCACATCAACACTGCGTCAATCGAGCAGACCAGTAGTACTACTCCCTCTGTCCCTTAATATTTGTCGCCGTGGGAAGCGTGCCGGTCATACTTTTTTAAGTTTGACTACATTTGTAGAAAATATTAGCAACATTTATATTTTTAAATAAATTTATATGAAAATAGATTCAACGATCTATCTAATGATATTAATTATGTATCATAAATATTAATATTTTTTATATATATTTGGTCAAAGTTGATTACGTTTGAATTCTTAGGAAGTGAGAACGACAAATAAAAAGGGACGGAGGGAGTACATCACAATCTAGCACTAAATGCTCTCCTTAAATAACAACCCAATCTTTGATATCGCTCACAAAAGGAAGCAGGACGGGAATTAATCTCATATCCTTGACCGCAAACAACACACCGTGGCACGCATTCATGGATGACGCATATGCTCCCGGAGTGGAATACATTAACAGGCTTGGACAGACGCCGCCACACACTGGGCGAATCACCTCCAACATTGCAATACTATCACACACGGAATGCACAAACACGAGGCTCTAAGTACCAACATAAGCCGCATCTCCCGTGAAACATTCCTCCCGCAAACGTCACGCTTGGACTCGACCAAAGCCCCACCGTCTACAGTCAACAAAACCAACCGCGCACCATCACAGTTCGCCGCCACAACCATCGCCTCACGCACCAAAGCGAAACACAAGATCCCGCCACCGGTAAACACCGCGAGCACGGGCGGTCAACACTAAAACAATCCGCAACTAAACCACATCCGCAGCAAACCGCCGAAAAATAAACGGAAGCAAACGCGCCCCATTCCCCCCAAAATAAATTCAAACACACCAACCTGCCGAAGAACGCCGGAGCAACGGGCCCCAATCTGAACCCCGGAGTCCTGGACCTGCGCTATTGAACATACGGACCAAAACAAAATCAGAGGGAAAAAAAAAAGAGCAGAGATTAATCGAGAAGGAAGCAAAGGAAGAGAGAGGAGGGAGAAACAAGGAAGCGGGGACGTACGCGAGGGTCCAAGCCGAGAGCCGAAATCCGTGTGCTCCCGGGCGGGGTTGACTGGAAGTGGGAGGGAGGCGAGAGCAGGAGGGGAAGGGAGGGAGGAAATGGGGGCAAGCGGAGCGGCGGCGGCGGAGTGGGGAGAGGCCGACCCGAGGCGACCGGGGGGTTGTAAGAAGCGGGAACCGCGGCGCGAGCGGAGGAAGCTGACGAGAGAAGCGGGAGAAAAAGGGGAAGGGCAGGGGGGACTGGGAGACGTCTCCGGTCACGTGGGTCTGCCTTCTGCGGATCGGGCCTGTCGAGTGGATTGGATCGGCACGGACTTTGACCGCGGCGGCGGCCCACGTCAGGGACGGTGGATTCTTCCGAAAATCCTTTAAGGTAAATCTATAATGAAAGTCTGAAAGAAACACAAAGAATTGTTTTCTTCCACAAGTAGATACAAAGTTATCCAAATACCATGGCTGTGTAAGAATAGTAAGGCCCCGTTTGGAGAGGGGGTGCAGTTTAGCACCCCACTTTTTAGCACATTTTAGCACTTGGGCTCCCAAACAGGGGTGCTAAAAGGGGTGTGCTAAAGTTTAGCACCCCCATTTTCTTTAGCAAACCCAAGGGGTGCTAAAAGGTGCTAATGGGTGCTACAAGTGGTTCCAAGCTCATTTTTTCCCCTGCTGCCCCCCTCTCTCTCCTCTCCACTTTTCCTCAAGCCAGTCATAAATGAGGGCAATGTAGTTATTTCTCACCCAATATGCTAACCTTTAGCACTGTATCCAAATAACCCCAAGTGCTAAACTTTAGCACTTCATGTGAGGGTGCTAAAGTTTAGCATTGTGTATCCAAACGGGACCTAAGTCATAGTAGATGGTGTAACTGCCTAACTGGCACTCATTGACTTAGGCCCTGTTTGGCACGGCTCCAGCTCTGGGTGGAGCTGCTCTACTCCAAAACTCCAGGAAGAGTCAGCTCCACTCCAGAACTCCAGAAATAAAATGGGGTGTTTGGCTAGATGGGTACTCTCGGCTCAAAAAAAATCAATTTCAGTGTTAATTGCTATTGTTGCCCCCAATTGAAGTCCCACTTGTCATCCTCTCCTCCTCCTTTCTTTTTCCTCTCTCTTCTGTTGCCCACTGGTCACCCGAAGGAAGAGGAGGGGAAGGCACCAGCAGGTGGGTGGTGCGGTCGGCGGCGAGGCTCGGGCGAGCGGCGGTGGGGGCGGCCGGCGGCGGGGCTCGGGCGGGCGGCGGTGGGGGCGGCCGGCGGTGGGGCTCCAAGGCCGGAGCGCGCGGGACGGAGGGGCCAGACGGCTGGCGGCAGGAGCGACGGGCGGCGCTAGCGCGGTGGAGACGAGCGCGTGGAGTCTCGGAGGAAAATAGAACGAACCGTTTTTTTTCTATGTAACCAGTGGCATTGGTGGGTAATTATCCACCAACTCCACGAGGAGGTTCAAAAGAGTGGTTTCTAGAGTAGCAAAAGAGGTGCTCCAAAACTCCACCTCCATTTGCACTACAGCTCCATGGAGCTGGCAACTCCATAGAGTTTTGAAGTTGGGGTGTTTGGCTGAATTTTTTGATGGAGTTGCTAGAGTTTAGGAGTGGAGCTGTGCCAAACAGGGCCTTAGTGTTGTGCCATTACATTGTTCAACTTTCTGAATTTCTCATGTTTTCTTGCTAATGCCTAATGACAGTGAAGAGTGAGGGTTTGGATATGTCCTCATCTATTGCACTTATCAAAGCACTTGAAATTGTCTGTTTCAAGATAGGAGTATTAGTCAGTGTTGTGGATATCGTTTATTGAACTAGAATACATCTGAAGCTTTAGTGCTTGAGAATTCCCTTCGTAATCGTGTAGAGTTGATAGATACTTTCTGATCATAGCATTTCTCTACCTTTTCGGAGTTGTTCGGAATTTGAGGATCAGGCCTCTGCAATTACATAAAATGCTAAGCTTAGATTATTGCCATGTTGATCCGGTAAAAAGAGATAGTTACCATGTTGTGTTAATTTCAGAGGGCAATATGCATCTACTATTGTAGACTTGTAGTGCAGAACGTATCCACAATTTATAAACAAAATATATTATCTTGTCTAAAACTTCAAAATAAAAATGAGAATCAAAATTGGCACTTGAAAGCAGCTTTGCTCATCTTGCAGTCCACATTGATTTTGTGGATCTTGAGCCTGCCTGCAACTCTGCATATTATGCTGGGAAAATGGGTGCTGGATGGGGAGTTGAAGAAATTTAAAACATGACTTCTTTCAGTGATCATGTCATGAGTCATAACTAAGAATGGGGAAGCATGAGTTTTTCTGCGAAATCGGTGTAAAGTTGTATGAAAGGTCATGTAAGAAAAAAAACTAATGTTGTCTAAAAGGTTGTCATGTCATGTGTGGGTTGACTTAAAAAGAACTGATGCTTAAAGCCTTAAACTAATAAGGTCTGTAGCTTCTGCTAATTTCTTTGAATGGAGTGGCAATGAATGATAATTTTGTTATCCACGAAGCCATGATGCCTAATTTCAACAGTTTTTAACACACTCAGACATTTTCTTCGTGTCACGTGTTGCACAACATTTATTTAAGTTGCTCAACATCTTTTTAAAGTTGCCCAACATCTTTTTAAACGCACCAACATTTCTTGATATCAATCAACATTTGTTTGGCATGCACCAACATTTTTTCTAGGTTTTTCTAATTATTTTTATACTCTAACCAACATTTTTCTTGATAATGACCAACATTTCTTTACATAAACAAACATTTTCCTTTAACTTATATCTGAACACACACCAATGTTTCTAGATATTGATCAACATTTTTTATATTTGCAGAACATTTTTCCACACTCTCCAACAATTTATTTGACATACACCAATATTTTTCTTGATACACGAACATTTCCTTTAAATAATTCAACATTTATTGATGGTTGCCAATATTTTTTGAGCATGTACCAATATATTCTTAAAGCTGTTTTTAAACTCTTACCAACATTTTAGAATCTGTTCAACTTATTTTTGAACACATCTCCAATATTTTCTTTATATCTCTCAACATTTTTTGATGATTGCCCACATTTTTCCACAATCTCCAACATTTTTCTTGACCATTATCAACAATTTTTTCATACACAGTTTTTTCTTGAACTTATTTTTTAATATTATCCAACATTTCATTGACATACACTAACATTTTCCTTTAACTTATTCTCGACACATAGCAACATTTGTTGATATTGACCAACAATTTATCTGACATTCACCAACATTTTGCTTGATAGACCAACATTTCCTTTACATAATTCATCATTTTTTAGCATGTACCAATGTATTCTTAAATTGTTTGCCTAACATTTTTTTACGTACTCCAACATTTTTTCAATAATAGCCAACTTTTTTTCGACATGCACCCAACATTAATTAGGAATCCACTTTGCAGGCTAGGGTAGTCATTTTCGAAACAGAAGATCAAAAGGTCTTTTATGACAAATTCACTTATGATATTCCATGAGGACAGTAGTTGTTCATCTTATTTTGTTCCAACTCCTCTCTTACAAGTACAACAAATTTCATGAAAGTTCATCGACATGCTACTTTAATTCAAATGTTGTCCTCTCCCATTTGCTTCCAGGTTTGTCACAAGTTTCTTTTCTATTAATGATTATCTATGTTTTATACTTTAAAATGTTATGATACAAAAACTACATCGTTCTAACATTTTGTTACCATTACACGACTAGTAAATGTTTTCAATATTTACAACTGCATGTTCACTTTTTATGATGAATGTTTCCAGCATTTCTAGTTCCAACATTTTTTAGTTCAACATTTTTGTAGTTTCTAACATTTCTTAGTTTCTAACATTTTCTTGTTTCCAACATTTTTTAGTTCAACAAATTTACATGAAAATGTTCAACTGATCTGATTTCACTCTCGTATTGTTCAACAACTTTTCTCCATTAGGTTCAACAATTTTAGAAATGTAACCTATTATTGTTCAACAATTATCTTGTCAAACTCGTTATGATATTCAGCAGTTCTAACAATTCCTTTTCCACAACCCAACATTTATAAAACTTACTATAATTATATATTTATTATTAACAGGTGCTCCAGTTCTTCATGAGCAGATGATTCTTTTTACTATGGTTAATGTTTCTTAGTTGAGGATCAAGTACACCTAAAGTTACTTAGTTAATTATTACTAATCTGTTTGTTCTCAAATTTGTGTAATAACAATTTTATTCTCACTTTTGTTTTTTAATTAGACGTGTCTTGTCATGTCAAAATTACATATTACTATATTAAAAAAGTTGTAAGTGCCCACCTGTTAGTATCCCACTTCAAACTACATGCCAAAAAAAGTCAAAGAAGTCAGTTGAGAACTAGTGTTACATGGAAAAAAAAAATAAACACCCGCATGGGGCATTCTGGTCGGAGGCGCATGGCGTGTCCATGTAACTGTGGAACAGAATGGAAAAGGCGCAACTGGGTTTTTGATAACTATTGGACTTACAGTGCAGACGCTTAAGAGCAACTCCAAAAGGCTGCTAATCTTTACCCTAATACCTTCTTTAGAAAAAAAAACCTCCAACAGTCCACCTAAAATTCTCCCAAAACATTGGCGACCTGAAAAAAAACACACCTCCCCCTCCATATTTTCACGTCGCGAGCGCTTCCCCAATCCGTCCCCGACCTCTTTCCCGCGCCTATTTTTTTCCCGGGCGCGCGCACCAGCACCGGCCGCCGCGCCGGGGCCGCTCGGCAGCGCCTGCCGGCCGCCCCCCAGCCGCCGCCCCATGGGGCACGGCGTCAGTTGCACCCGCACCGGTGACGAGCATGACTACTTTTGCGCGGTGCAGCTCGGGGACCTCGACGCCCTCGCCGCGCTCTACGACTGTCTCTCCGCACTCCACATCGCCGCCGCCAATGGGCGCATCGAGGTCGCTCCTCTTCTTCACGCCATGGTGAATCGGCGCAAGCAGGTGCTGGATCCCATCAAACTGATGCCTTTTTTGTTTGCAACTTGCAAGGATCTCTCTGCTAGCTTTGGGAGGGGCTGCGGCGCCGGCGGGGTGAGCGGGGGGGCGAGGGGGGACGGCGGCGGGGCGAGGGGCGGCGGCGGCAGGGTGAGCGGCACCGTGTAGTTCCTGCCATTCTTGCCGCCGCCGAACCCGACAGCGCAGTTGGCGAGGCGCTGCCGGTTGTCGTCCCAGCTCGGGTCGCAGCGCCAGCAGTCGTCCACCGGGTTGCCGGTGCCGCAGTCGCCGTCAAGCATCCGTCGGTGTTGTGATGTATTCACGCTTCTGTAAAAGAACAAGGAAGATTAAACTCACTGACGGTAAGATGATGGTATAATTTAGTCTCAGAAATTAATACAGTTTAGCTACCTGACTAAATCTTGCACGACCTGTTGCCCACCTGTGGTTGAGGAGTGGATTGGCAATGGAGAAGAGATGGAAAGGGGAAGAAAGGATGCAGTAAAGCAGAAGAAGATGAGAAAGACCATTCTTGTTGATGACAAGACGAACTTGATAGAACAGCAATTTAGCAGTATAGTAGCTGCTGATCTCGATCTAAATAGACAATAATACCCTGGCCGTTGGGTAGGTGACTTGGGTAAACCCAACTGTTGTATCTGACAATTGTGCTTGCGAGACTGCTTGTCCGCCTGAAGGCTGTTGCTCTTTTAGCTTGTGCTGGTCCATTGGCTGAAGAGATGCAGTGGCCTTCCCTAGGTACGAAAGCAGCTTCGCAAGACGGCTGCTGATTTTGACGGAGGAAAAAACGGACTGCCATGACGTGACCTGATTTAAAATATCGGGAGGCTAGCTTTTTAGCAGAATGTGACCTGATATGTTTTTATCTAATACCTCATTTTGGGAAGAATTTTTTAGCATACTTTTGGAGTTGCTCTAAACAACTTCCGGTAGATATACATGGACGCCCGGATTCTTCTGCCTGGACTGCAGGTCTCTGCATTCTGCAACTGCAATGGGATTTTTTCTGATAAAATAATACTGCTGTTTTTTTCTTACAGCTACTTTTTATGAGACGAAAAAGAGTACTGCTTCTTTCAAAAAATTTAGAAAAAGATGAAGTAGTATTGAACTCGTATTTTGCATTGGTATGTACATAATTATATATTATTTCAGAACAAAATATTAACATCTACTCCCTCCGTTTTAAATTGTAGGTTGTTTTGACTTTTCTAGGTTCATATCTAGATATAATATATGTCTACATGCATAATAATATTTAGGAAATTAAAAAATCAAAACGAAATATGGCCCATATGGTTTACCCTCTCCTGCTTACCCATCGCCATTCGTTCCTTTCATTAGCGTTGACGCCATCCTTCTCCCAATGCAAGTTGTAGCTTTACCTTGGCATGTGAAATCTGTACCACCACAGCGCTCCCCTTGCTTTGGCGCTCGCCCCCAACTTGTTGCTCGCATACCTCGTTATCACGCCAGGTCGCCAACCCGCCATGAAATCTGCGCATAAGTGGCTGAACGAGTAAAATGTCGCCGGAAGTAGCCGAGCCATGTGTGCAGTGTTATCTCATCCGTTTTTCTTTTACTACTCACATAACGATAACATGGCGTAAGCTCTGTACAGAATAACGTAAGCTATCATCGCATGTTTTAGGAGATAGGAGTGTACCTTTGCTTCCAGGTTGAAGGTAAAACAAGCCTTACAACTAGTCACCGAAACCCCGCCTGGCCGCCTCCAGTGGCAAACAATCTAGACGGACAACGTTAGCGAGATCGCCCCAACTTCAAACCGGAGCCTTGGGTTCTGCCCGCCTTTTCTTTCTTTTTCTGGAGAGATTGACGTGGCTTTGCCCAAGCAGCCGGCCGGGGAGACCACGCGCGGCGCACTGCTCAAGTGCTCATCTCCGTTTTCTGTTGAGGACAGACTCTCAGTTTGGTCCGCACCGGCGTCGCGCTCGGTTTCACGTACAGCTTTAGCTACGCTCCAGCTGACTTTCGATGCGCCGGTCGCCAGATTTCGATGGTTTTGTCCAGGGACGAAGAACCACCGGACTCGCGAGTCGCGACGGCGGCGGCAGGGAGTTCGGCGCGGAGCCTTTCGGCGCATTCAGCGCGGTGCCCCGCGCGATGGAATGGATCGGCGATGCGAACCCGGCGCACCGTCTCGTGGCAAGGCACCAGTAGCCTGGCGCGCATGGAATGGAAGAACAAAAGATTTCTTGCGTAAAATAGCGGTTTAGTTACTCCTGCTGCTGAGAGGTCAAAAGAAAAAAAAAAGGATTTAATTAAGGAAAAAAAGAGTGATCCGGATTAAGTTCGGGGGTTTGAACCCGACGTGAATCGAACACGCAACCTTCTGATCTGGAGTCAGACGCGCTACCATTGCGCCACGGATCCCGGATGATGTAAGGGGACGAATTATTTTATTAATAGGTAAGATACGCTACGCTCGGAACTCCTCGGAAGCAGTTAAATTGGCATCGTCTCGTGACGGCTCATTCAAAAAAAAAAAAAAACCGAAGAAGAAAGAACATTCAGAAAAGAAATCTTCTTGCAGTTCTGTATCAATCCTAGACCTGAAACTTCATACGATCCTGAGACTGAGATCTGAGCGAAAAGCATTGAACTGCTGAGCAGGGGTGGAGCCAACGGGGAGCGCAGGGGCCTGGCCCCCCTAATGCTGCCGCACACCACCACGTGAGAGCTTCTAAACCACTGTTTCACTAATCAAAACAGGATTAAGACCCTCAAACAGCCCAGCCTACTGGCCCATGAGGCCATACAAGTTGTGTTCTGGCCTGATATCCAATGCAAACGTGAGGGCCATCTCCATAGTCAAATAGCTAGCTAGTTAGTACTCATATATCTTAAAGATCTAATATCATTTTCTCTCAATTCTTTGGGACATTGGCATAAAGAAATAGAAAACAATTGATTCAAACCGTGTATTCTAAGAAAGCATATAATTGACATTTAGCTTTCTTTTAATTTTCCATGTTTTATATGCTAGTTTGAAGCAAGATCAACCCAAATACAATTTCCTTTGTGTTATCACCAAACCCATCTATACGCAATCAATCATCACAATTAATAGCATCACCTGTGTAATTATTTTATACATCTTTGGGTTATACAACCTATCCACTATTGCATGGCAACATGTAGGAGAAGTTGTTCTACGAATACAATCAAATATATGGTTCGATAGGGCCGTTTCTAGAATACCTTCGTTCGTGCTATATTGGAGTTCATGAAAAAAAAATTATGAGATCGTTTTTATACTCGATGTCTCGGCCCTCCTATGGTCGAATCCTGGCTGCGTCCCTGCTGCTGAGACTTGGTCCACTGCTGCATGCGTAAAGCCATCGCTCTCATCCGTAGAAACTGACACCAGAACTGACAGAAAATTCCACCAAGAAAATAACAGTTGACTGAAAAAACTCTGAAAACCTAGGAATTGGAAGCCAGAGCAGTACTTTCCGCAGTCTCCACACAAACAGTTTGGTACTCCTATTATCTTGGAATAAATGAATGGAGTTCAAACAAGCTCCAAGTCATCACGTTTATCCTATGTGGACGTAATTAAATGAAGACAGAGAAAAGAGCCTTCACCTCGCGACACGACGGAAGGGGCTGGTGCTCGGATAGCAAATAGCCAGGACAATGCCTGTTGCATTGAGAGCTCGTAGGAGACGACAGCTCCGCAAGATCTGCTGCGGGGAGCCTCCTTGAGGCTGGCAAAATCGAGCGAAGGCAGCAAACCTAGCCTACTCGCGTCGTGCTCCTCACATGGTGCTTGTGTTGCCCGTACGGCCCGTCGGACGACGCCGCACCACCCAAACCGGTTCTTTGTGTTGCGCAGCCCGCGTAGAGTGCCGTCGACGCCAGAAGCCGCGCTGAGTGGTCACCCAATCCACCACGGAGATGCGCAGAAGAGAGAGACAACAGAAAGAGATGAGGATCACAGAGATCGAGTCTGTCCACCGTGCGGAGATATTTGTCACTTTTAACAAGTATAGTCCTCGGCAAAGATAGAATCACAAAGAATACTTTTAGACATACAAGGACATGAAATAAAAATATTAAATTACATTATAATCCTTCTTACAGGATGCTATTATCTCAAATAGTATACTCGGTGTTCTCTAAAATCAGAGACAAAGTAGAATACTAAAGATCCAATTCATACTTGATCCCCATAAAATATGAGTCCATGAATGAATTAAATAATTTATAGACAACTTAATAGACAAACCATTGGATGAGCTGTCTGTTTTGTCGTCTGTGTGATGTATACGAAGCACTTACGGACAGCTGACGTCTACACTATTAAACATGCCCTAATAAGCATATGTTCTATAAAGACAGTTCTTCTCATTACACACATGCCATACAAAATTTGAACGTGCGCTTGGCCTATCTGTTTGCTGCCTTCTGCACATGAGTTATGGAAAATATTCCGAAACTTAAACAGCAACCACACTTTAATCATACAGTGAACAAGGAGTTCTCCACAGGTCGGAATTTCAGATGCAGCTCAAAACAGAGGGCACCGGTGGTTACAGCGGCTTTTCTGAATCCTGCATAGAGAACACCTAACAAGTTCTTGCACACATCATGTGAGCTGCCATAAAACCAGAATGCATGGTATGACAAACAGTAAGGAAATCCACAAATAGTAATATGCTTCTTATCCATCATGCACAGGCTATAGAAGTGCAAATATTTTGAGAGAAATTCCCACTTCTCAAAATTACAGGACTGATCAATATGCTAATAAACAAGGTTCGATTTAAGAACATATTGTTTCCTTATTGAATGGATTTATGTCCAGAGGAGATATGTTCTCTACATATGACAGATCAATTTCCATAATCAGGTAATCTTAGGTGGACAAATCAAGTAACCCGTATAAAAGGGATATACTCTGTGGAAATGCAAGAACAACAAATTAGTACTCTGTCATATGCTTCTACTTGCTATCTATTTGCAGCAGTCAGTATCACATCCCCTTAAGACCAAACAGAACCATCTTGAGTATGTGGCACAGGTCCGTGGAATCAATACAGTTGTTAGAAATTAAGAATATATCATTGGCCACAGCAGTTGGTTTACACAATTGTTTCATAGAGAGTTTCTCTTAACAGCAATTTCAGTAACTACATGAAAGTACTAGGTCAGCCTCAGGGAAGTACAATGTAAACATCAGTATAAACAAAAATAATCCATTCCACCAAAAAACGAATTAGGTAGGCCCCAAAGAAGTATCAGTGACTACTCTGAGCTAATGCTTCTTATCCACCGTGCTCAGGCTATAAAAGTTGGAAATGTTTTGAGAGAAATTCGTACTACTCAAAATCACAGGACTAATCAAAATGCTAATAAACAAGCTTTGATTTAAGAAAATTTGTTTTCTTATCTAATACTCCCTATGCTTTAAATAAGTACTCCCTCCGTTTCAAATTATAAGTCATTCCAACTTTCTTTGAGAGTCAAAACATCTCAAGTTTGACCAAATTTATGATATCAAATAGGTACCATTAGTTTCTTCATTAAATATATTTTCATAGTATATCTATTCGGTGCCATAAACTTTTGTGATCTTCTCTATAATTTTGGTCAAACATAAAATTGTTTGACTCTCCAAGAAAGTTGGAATGACTTATAATTTGGAACGGAGGGGGTACATGAATAAGAACATCATGATTTAAAAGCAGAGAGAATAAGATTTATTTGTAGAAGAGATAAATTTTCTGTATTTGAAAGAATAATTTGCACAACCTTAGGCGGCCAAGTAAGATGCCCATATTAAAAGGGATATATATATATATATATATATATATATATATATATATATATATATATAATGTGGAAATGCCAGAACAACAAATTCATACTCTCATGTGAAGTCTTCTCCCTTACTCCTTGCCATATTTTTCAGTGGTCAGTGTCCCATTTTCTTAAGACCAATTAGAACCATCTTGAGTACATGTGCAGAGGTCCATGACTCCATGGAACTAAAAAGGCTCTTAGAAATCAAGAATATATTGTTGGACACGAGCCCACCACACTTGTGTTGATTACACAATTGTCTCAGTGGCAAGTTCAGCCACTATTTGAAAGTACTAGTTCAGCTGCACTGCTGCAGTGTACAATGTAAACATCAGAAGAAACAAAAATAACCCATTCAGCAAAAAACGAATTAGACAAGCCCCAAAGAAGTATCAGTGACTGGTGTGAGATAAGTAAAATTTCAGAATTACTGAGCAAACACGGTAAGAGAAAATGGAAAGCCGGTGCTATCAAATTTCAATTAGATTAAGTGCTAAAATAAGAACCTATCCACAGAAGAACAACTAAGTTAAGAAAATCTTGAGCCATGTGCTAGACAGAAGAAGTGACTAACAAACATGTAAAATAAGGCTCCAGAATAAGCCAACTAGCTCCTTCATAGAATCATAGATAACCATAACTTAAACCTGGACTATTAGCAGTCAGAGATCACAAATAGTTCTATTGCAGCAAGCAGAATTGAGAATGCCTGCACCATCGACACCTTCTAATGAGCGCATGTCGCAGTTACACCATCCACCCAGAAAACGAAATGGATTAGAACATTTCACGATGTTAAAATTAGACTGCAGAGGGCACAACGCCACCACAAGCTGTTGCATAAGCATCTGCAAGCCCAGGAACAGAGTCCTTGTGACTGTCAATGTACCTCAATTTGAAAGTCTCCTCTCCATATTGAGCAAATGTGTTAAAGCTCGTATTGCTAATCAGAAATCCCTTTGCCTGCAGGACCTTCATGACACAATGCTGGGGCACTAGCCGCTTCTCCAGGCTGTATGTGAACAGGGCAGGCCTTTGCAAAATGTACTGAGGCTCCAGTCCAACCTCATTGACCAAGAACTGAATCTTGCGGTGAAGGCTCTGCTCAGATATTCCTAGAATGGTTGGCAACTTGGACACTGCAGTGGCAATTTCACTCTCGTGGCAACCAAGAGTACTCTTCAAAAATTCGAACCTGGCAGCAACCTTCTCTTTGGTGATATTTGAGACGACGAACACCGCCTGATAGAACATTCTTGAGCTGCGAGGCACCCCAAGCTCTTCCGCGCGTAGCACTACCTCCTTGAGACGCTCTGGGTTGAAGGTAAGCACCCTGGCCAGCTTGGCAATATCTCGAACACTTATGCCGCACTGACGAAGCAGCGCGATGTTAGGCTTGATCACCCTTTCAAGATCTGACAATATGATGCTGTTGTGATTCTTTATGAACACGAGGAGCCGTTCAAATGAGCCGTAGAAGGAGATGAAGAACTCGAGCCTTGGAACGACGTCGCAGCTGCGGACAGCGCGTGAGCCGACCAGGAGGAAGCGAACCATCTGGGGAGCGGACAGACCGAGGCGGTCGCGGAGAGCAAGAAGGCGGGGGCCGATGTTCTTGGGCGAGGAGCGGAGGAGCAGCGGGTCGGCGGCGACGTCGGCGCGGGAGAGGCCGACGCCAGAGAGCAGGGCGAGGACGGCGTCGGGGTTGGAGGCGGAGTTGAGACGGCAGTTGGAGATCTCCTCGAATGCCTTCCTGCTACATTTGGATGCTCCATGGAATGCCTTCTGGGCTGTCTTCCTGGCTTGAGCTGGGGCTAGGCCGCAGGCGGCGACGAGGTAGTCCTCAAGGGAGAACGGGGCGGCGGAGGCCGAGGTGAAGGTGGAGAGGAGGCATGCGCGGTGGTAGATAGGTGGAGAGTGAAAACACCTATCACTACTCGGCAACTCCTTTGGGTGCGTCCAGGAGTCAGGACACAATGCCAATTGCCAGGGGATCAGCTGCTTCTCCAGGCTCCGTTATGCAGTGATATTCTCCAGGCTGTTATACAAAGTAGCACGGCAAAATCTTCCAAATTTATATCCAAGACCTCCAGATAAGAGTATAGCCGTATAGCATAGCTCTGTGGGTGAACTCTGCCGTCTATCTAGTTCCTCAAAAGAAAAGAATCTATATGAACTGAATAGAGTCAACCTCAGCCAAGCACAAATTCAAGAAAAATTAACAAAGTAAACCAATTAATGCATGATCATCATTTTTTATGGGAACGGGAAATTAGATTAATGAGTTGGCACACTACATTCCCAAATTATAAACGGAGAACCTGAAACAAAGAAAATACAATATCTATCCAGGTCCTTCCACAGTCTTCTTCCCCAATGGCCTTCATCGGGGCAGAAGATGCTCCAGGTGAACGGAGCACAACCAAATGCCGAAAGCAGATTGCAATCCTCATGCCGAATTTGCCAGTCAACCCCCAAAACATTGGACATGCTGCAAGGTCCAGTGTTCCAGAACCAGACCAAAGTGCATCTGAAGTTATGAAAGAACATCAGCGGTTGCATCATCGAGTACAGCACCGGAAGCAGATATAGCACCTCCGCCCCTTGAATTATAAAGGTGGAGGCCTGAGTTTCTCTTTGTGTAGTTGTGTTCCTATGATGAACATCAGGTAGATGTTAACGTTCCACAATAAATCCGGCGACAGTAACATTATTATGATAAATTGACAAAATTTTCTGAGAAAACATCTCGCTTCACCTTCTCAAGACTAAAAAAGTCCTCCTTGTGTAAATCATTTATGATAATAAATAAATAAGACAAGGAAACTGATTGATGAACCTATATGCACAACTATAGTATGTACAGAAGTACAAAGAATAAATTCATGGGTCATGTCTTTCATGGTTTAACCTAGATTATTCTTCAAAAATGTAATCCAGAACAAATCATAAATAACTATTCTTATTCCCAGGTCTTAAATGCCAATCTCCTTGGATCCTGAGGAATGCGCATAGCTCACAGTTTGAGTCATTAAGGAGGACAGATACCATATTTGTTGTATAGACATAAAGCTATACACAGTTATTAACTTGTATATCTGAAATAAAATATTAACATGTCCTACTCAATAATTTTGTTGTAGTTCATTACTAAATCAAATATGATAATTCAAGAATGTAGCCAGGAGTCATACCAGTAACTGAGTCATGAGTTCAATAAGGCAATACCAATACAGTGTTTGGGCACAGTAATCGCCCCCCCCCCCCAACCCCGCCCCTCCATCACCGCCCCGCCCCTCGCCGGCAATGACGGGAGCCCCCTCGCCCCTACGCCTCCTCCACAGATCCCCACCCCGCCAGCCACCTCATCAGCCGTGCCCCCCACCCCCAACCTCCCCGCGCGCGCGGTCCTCCTGGGAGAAATTCTTCTCCCCATCCCCGCCACCACCTCCCCGCGATGGCCGGCCGGCGCCCCTCGACGATGGTTGGGTGCCGGATTCACCAGATCTGCGCGTCCAATCGCCCGATCTGCGGCCCCCTGTGGCGGATCTGGTGCCAGAAGCCCTGGGGCGCTACCTTGCCAAAAGTCTGTCCTACGCGGAGGTTGTCAAAGGAGCAGCCTTCAACTCCCCCACCAGCCCATCCGCCCACCGCGTCAAAGAGGATCTCCGGGCCCCTACCCGAGGACGATGTAGTAACTCCGGTGATGCGACTCCCCCGCGGCGCATTCATCACGTTGTGGCGTCAACGGCGCGCTGGACCAGGGCCAAGTACAGCACACCGGGACATCTGACGCGGCTTCCGGCTCAGCAACAGGAGTGGCAGCCAGTGACGCGCCGCAGGGCGCGGCCGCGTGCGCCGCCCGAGAAGCCGCGACGCGACGGCGGAAGTGACCGCCGCTACAGAAGCTCTTCAAGGAAGCCACCAACAAATACCCTGCTCGCCTTCAATTGAGTAACTGCGGGGCGCTGCTTCATCTGCCTTGCGGCTGACCACCGAGCTGCGTCGTGCCGAGACCCGGTGCGCTGCTTCCGCTGCCGCCGCTTCGGCCACAAGGAGCGCTACTGCAAAACGGCTTCCTCCTCTGCACCCCGCCCCAGAGCCCCCGGCCGCCACCCCGACTCCACTGCGCCACGCCCCAAACCGGCGACCTGCCCACGCAGCTACACACCACTTGCCGCTCCACCACACACCTCGCCCACCTCTGCCTCCCTTCTGCCGCCGCCGTGCTGCAAGACAGCCTGCACCATGGCCATTGGTGACCCCCACACGCGGCCGGAGGTTGAGACGGTCTTCGTCTCCGACTCCTTCCACCTCGAGCACAACACGAGGGAATGGGAGGCCTGCGCTCTCGTCCCTTGGGCATTGCATCTGCCACCGGGTGCTGGAGCTCGGGACATCTCAAGGCTCATCTGCAAGGAACTCCTGCTGCGCCCCGGCGACGTCAACGTCATGCTGCACCAACCCGAGCCATACCTCATCCGCTTCGACAACGCGACCCAGGCGGCGGAGGCTCGCCGCCACGGACGCTTCACTGGCAGGGGCATCGACATCTGCCTCCGCCCGTGGCACAGCCTCACCCACGCCCTCGGCTTCCGCATCTTCTACAGGGTACGGCTCTGCCTCGACGGCATCCCGTGCCACGCCTGGACGCCGGAGATCGTCGAGCGCATCATCGGCCACAAGTGTGCTCTGCAACACATCGTCACTGACCTCGTCCAGTCGGCGGACTCCAGGCACATTGAGCTTTGGGAGTGGACGGCGGACCCAAGCGAGATCCCGAAGAAGGTCTGGCTCGCCTTCGTCCACAGCCCGACGACCAAGTCCTCCGCCTTCTCCGTGTCGGCAGAACCTCCCCTCACTTCATGGCAGCAGGGAGCCCGCTACGAGGTCTTCATCCACATGCCCCTACTGGAGGACTACACGGCGGCTGCACGCAACCTCCAGCAAGTTGTCGACAACCCAGAGAACATCACCCCGATCCGGCGCAGGTATGAATGGCGATATGGCCTCATTGATGGTGCTCCTTCAGATGCAAGATCGCGCTTCCCGGCCAGGCTGCCTCGACCGCCGCAGGAACCCGAACTCTGGAGCCACGACGACCACGGCGAGAGGAGACCCGAAGATCAGTGTCGTGGACGAAGCGGCGCCTATGGTGCCGCTGGCGGAGGGCATGGCGCATATGGGGATGACGACGCTGCCGATGGCGGACGCGAGCGTGGAAGACATGCTCGCCAGGAGGACAGGACCCGCGCCAAGCACCGGGCGGCTAGACAACCTTGCAAGCGCGACTTTGTCTGGCCGGCCCGGCGCGGGGACGACGACGACGACGACGACGACCACCGTGACTACGATCACCTAGGCCACGGGCGCAAATACGGCGACGCCTGCTGGGGCTGCACGGAGGCTGTTCGCCGTGACCGTTCCAGATCCCCGCCACGCCGCACCTATGCGCCACCACAGGGACGACACCACGCACTGGGCGCACAGGAACTGAACAGCCACGACCCACCTCAGCTATGGGCGATGTTCCTGGCCTAGGCGGCCGCGATGAAGGCACTCGACCAGGTAACAACTACATCTAACCGTCTTACTCTCCACACCAGGAACAGGGAGCATCACGCCGACGACGTCGTCCGCAAAATCTCTTGGCTCGCTGATCGCCTTGGCTTCGACGACACCTGCTCGGGGGAAAAAGCCTGGTCCGCGCCCATCCCGCTCGCACAGGTCTTCGGCACTCTGCGGGCGGCCCTCCTCCTGGCACCACCGCCGCCGACGGTGGCTGACATCGAGCGGGCGCTGGACAACATGTGCGTCGACCTTAGCCAGGCGGCGGCTGTGAGCAGCCAACGACCTGGGCCGACTGTTGTCGGGCCACCGGCCCAGATGAAAGCCAAACAGGCGGCGCACAACCCTCCCCAGCTGGGCCACCAGACGGCCCTTGCGCATGCTGCCCGTGCGGGGGCATACGGCGGCACGCCGACGGGACGGGGAGCCTCGATGGGCCTCTCTCCCCCGCTGGGCTGCCTGCCGGTCCAATCTGGCCAGGGACCGACCCAAGAAGGGAATCTTCACCACTCTGCCCAGGGGGGCTCACTGGCCCACTCCCCACTCATCATTGTGTCGCCGGCCCAAGCGGCCGAGGCAGCGGGGGGGGGGGGGGAGGGGGGGCGGGCGGGCATGCTGGCAGGGGCCGCCCGGCCAACCATCACGATGCCTGCCGCCCAGGTGACCCAACAGATGGAATTGGGCGACGGAGAGCCGGATCTGAGAGAGATAAACTCCCTCTTTTGCACTCCTCCTCCGCTGCTGCTACACGAGCCTGGGCTGCGTCGCCAACGACAACGTCGCACCTTCGACATGACGGCGGTCAGAAGAAGTGCGCGGTTGGCAAAGAAGCCGCTCATCCCGGCGACAGAGAAAGCGCAAAGAAATTTATGTCGCAAGCTGGGCCTAACCAACGACGAGATGGCACCTATCGACGAGGTTCTCCGTGACTTCCTGTCCATGTTCCAAGGACCCCTCCCTGAGAACATTGTGGCAGCTCTGACGGCCATCTTTGGCCTTGAAGACGAAGGCGCGGACATGCTAGGGGAAGCAATGCTGAACCACGCAGGCACGGCCGTGGCAGAGCTGCAGCAGGTTAATGGGGACTCCATAGCTTAGGGCCGTGACAGTACCTTTGAGCGTCCACCAGCACTATATGTATTTTGTTTCTCCATCTGTATCGTCACATGTACTCCAAAGCCCTGCTGGCTGCGACCTTCGAGCTTTTAACCATGCACGCCCTGCTGGCTTCGACCTTCGGGCAACTATGTGTAACATGAACCCACGAACCGCTATGCAATCAGGAGGGCCTACTGCCCACGTCGATCTAACTCCGCATATAGCAACTGCAAATGACAACGTATACATAAGTGCCGACGAATATGAACGCCCAGATGATCATAGCGGCCTACATCACACGAGTAAAAGCAATGCACGCTGCCTAACCGTGCACGATATGATGAACGCGACGCCGTGCCAAATCACGTGCATACAAGAGACGAAATTACAAGCGATAGACTCCGCCCTGGCTACCTTCCTAGGAGCCTACAAACTAAACTGCTTTGCGTATAAACCGGCGATAGGCACGAAAGGAGGGATTCTACTGCTCTGGAATGACATGGCGGTACAAATTCAGAACGTATCAATTGGTAGATACTCAATCTCGGCAGAGGTAACCATTCGACACTGCATGACAACCTTCACGCTAACCACGGTATACGGCCCGGCGCGACGACCCGAAAAGGAAGCCTTCCTACGACATATGCGGACGCTAAAACCATCTGATGACACAAAATGGATAATACTAAGGGACTTCAACTTAATCTACCGCGCAAGAGACAAAAACAATACGAACCTCAACCGGAGACTTATGAATAGGTTCAGAAACGCCATCAATTATTGCGGCCTTAAGGAGATAAGCCTACAAAATAGACGATTCACATGGAGCAATGCACGTAGAACACCAACGCTTGTTCGCCTCGACAGAGTGTTTTGCAACCAAAGCTGGGACCTTCATTTCGACAATTGCCTCCTACACGTGCTGTCATCATCCCACTCGGACCACTGCCCCCTGTTAATAACCAACCATGCCACACTCAGACGCCCCATGGCCTTCAAATTCGAAAACTTCTGGGTACGGTTGCCAAACTTTAAACTGGTGGTTTCCTCTGCTTGGAATACCCCGACACACCATACGAAACCTTTCCACAGGTTGGGCCATAAACTCTATGAGACGTCAAAGGCGCTAAAACACTGGAGCAGGTCAATGCTATCTGACGCAAGAATGAAGATGCATATGGCTCAGGAGGTTATACTACGCCTCGATGAGGCACAGGATACCAGGGCACTGTCCGCGTCTGAAACGAGGCTAAGAGGAAAACTAAAACAGAGACTCATGGGATGGGCGGTCATTGAGAGAGCCAGGAAAAAGCAATGCTCTAGAATCACATACCTAAAAGAAGGAGATGCCAACACAAAATTCTTCCATCTCAAGGCAAATGGTAGAAGGAGAAAGAACTTCATACAAGACTGCGTCAGGAAGATGGTTGGGTCTTTTCCCATAATGACAAACAACAAATCGTGCAAGACCATTTTTAGCATGTTATGTAGGCACCATCGATAAGAACACTAGACTTAAACTGGACAGCACTAAATTTGCCGGCCGTTGACCTATCTTCGCTCGATAACCCTTTACGGAAGACGAAGTCCGGCGGGCCATTTCACAGATGCCAAAAAAACAAAGCACCGGGACCTGACGGATACACAGGCCTCTTCTTCAGCACCTGCTGGGAGACGATCAAATGCGACCTCATGGCGGCAATCAACTCCCTATACAACTCCCGCTGCGCTGACTTGAACCTACTAAACAAGGCCACAATCATCCTAATCCCCAAAAAAGAAGGGGCAGAGGACATCGCGGATTTCAGACCCATCAGCTTGATCCATGCCATTGCGAAGATCATAACAAAGACCCTAGCCCTGCGACTAGCCCCATTCATGAACCAACTAATCTCTCCATGCCAAAGCGCTTTCATCAAAGGAAGAAGCATCCACGATAATTTCCTCTACATACAAAATCTGGCACGCCACTTCCACACACGCAAACAACCGACCCTGCTTATGAAACTCGACATATCCAAGGCTTTCGACTCCGTACGGTGGGACTACCTCCTCACGATGATGCATCACAGAGGATTCCCACAAAAATGGAGAGACTGGATTGCGGCTATCCTTACCACTTCAACTTCACGAATTTTACTGAATGGGATTCCCCTGGATCACATACAACATGGAAGAGGACTCCGACAAAGGGACCCACTCTCACCGCTCCTGTTCATCCTAGCAATAGACCCACTGCAATACCTGCTCACGGCCGCCACGAAAAAGGGCCTACTCCAGAAACTGTATAACCGAGCAGCACGTATGAGAACATCCATGTACGCCGATGACGCGGTGATCTTCATTAAACCTACCACACGAGACGTCACAAATTTGATGAGCCTGCTGCAAAATTTTGGTGAAGCAACTGGCCTCAAGACAAACATCCAAAAAACAAGCGTCACACCGATAAGCTGCACTAACACTAATATTCAAGAAGCGCTCCGCAATCTCCCGGTCGCGCAGAGGAATTTCCCGATAAAGTATCTGGGCCTCCCCCTAACGGTCACAAGACTACGACGCATAGATTTCCAGCCAATGATCGACAAAGTGGCGAGCAAATTGTCAAAGTGGAAGGGAAGGAACCTCACACAGGCTGGCCGACTATGCCTCACAAAATCAGTCCTATCCTCACAACCCGTCTACACATTGACGACCCTCAAAACACCCAAAGAAGTATTGGAGGAGATCGACAAAATAAGAAAACGTTTTCTATGGGCGGGAGACAAGGACCTTACGGGGGGAAGTGCAAGATTAATTGGACAAGGACAACCTTACCGAAAGAGCAAGGCGGCGTGGGCATCCTGGACCTTGATAAATTCGCGAGGGCGCTCCGGATCAGATGGCTATGGTACGAATGGGCTTCTCCGAACAAGACATGGGTCGGCACGGAAACACCGTGTGATAACCGGGATAGATTGCTATTCGCTGCATGCACGACGATCCACCTCGGCAATGGGGATAAAACATGCTTCTGGCAGGACACGTGGATAGCAGGCCGGCGACCAAAAGACATCGCCCCACACCTCTATGCAAAAACAAAAAGGAAAAAGAAGACGGTGCACAAGGTGCTCCAAAATAACGAGTGGATCAGAGACCTTCAGCATACAACAGGCTTCACAAGTACCCAACTGAATGAGTTCATAATACTGTGGACTCTGATCCAACAGTACGAACTAAATCCGAGCTATGAGGACAGAAGAGAATTACTTGGAAATTCACCCAGAGCGGTCAGTACACTACGGCTTCAGCTTACAAGGCCCAATTCTTAGGAGGAGTGACGGCGACTAACCTGGCATCTGTATGGCTACCTTGGGCACCACCAAAATGCAAAGTTTTTGCCTAGCTAATTCTCCAAAACAGGGTCTGAACTTCGGACAGACTAGCAAAACGTGGATGGGACCACACACCAACTTGTACCCTATGCCGATGCACAATGGAGACTGCGCATCACTTACTAGCCGAGTGCAGATACACAAAACGAATTTGGAAACTAGTAGCCCAATGGCTACCACATGAGAATCTGCACCCTGATCAATGGAAACACAGCACAACAGCCGTAGAATGGTGGACCAATATCACATCTACAACAGGAATCTCGCATAAAGCGACCAGAAGCCTCACCCTCCTTATTATGTGGGAGATATGGAATGAACGAAACTCTAGAATCTTCCGTCATCATGGTTTTACGGTGCCATCGCTAATGGCGGAAATCAAATCTTCAGCCAACCTTTGGATAGCAGCGGGGGTGAGAGACCTAGCGGGCCTTCTCGCGTATACATAATAATAATAATACCTTTTTGTCCTTTTTTTTTTTGCTTCCTTTTCTCTTTTGTCCGGTTAGCCGGTTGTACCCCTCTTTATCAATGAAATAGACACAATCTCGTGTCCTTTCGTTCAAAAAAAAATACATTAACAGTTTACCAATGGTTTATCCGACTATTAGTAACTCATCCCCTTCAGGCCAAACGAACAATCATATTCTTTGCGGAGGTTGAGCTCATTGGACTCAAAACAGTCCAGAGAAGTATGAAATGTTTGTTGTTTCCACACAGAGTATCATGCAAGCGTCTCACAGGCAGCTCCAACTCTGTAAAGATTTTGGTCACTACCTAGTCAAGCGTCATTAATGAAGGAATGTACAATACAAACATCAGTAGACATGAAAGCAGTTCGTTCAGAAAATACAAAGTTTGGGAGCCTCAAAGAGGTATCAGTGGATAGTGTGAGATACGGGGTCATTAAAAAAAACAGTGTGAGGTAGCTAAACATAAGCTCAGATGAAAACATACTGAACAAACATGGTTAGAGAAAAGGGGAAGCTAATACTATCATATTACTAGTAGCTTAAGTACTATAAAAATGACCATTCTGCAAAAGAACAGCTAACCTTGAGGATAATGTAAGTCATGTGCTAGGAAGAAGTGACTTTAGCCGGTAAGTCTCTAAAATAGCTCAAACCAATGCTTTATAGATAACCACAGGTAAAACTTGGACAATGACTAGTCGACAATTAGAGTAGTTATATTGCTGAAACAAAAAAAGTCTGCATCATGGACAACAAATGAGCATGAGTTGCAATTCTACAATCCACCTGAATGATACCAAGAATATTAAATATTTCAGGACGATAGTTGGACTTCAGGGGGCACATCACCAGCACAAGCTTTGGCATAATAAGCTGCAAGACCAGGAACTTTGTCCTTGTGACAGTCAATGAACTTCAATATGAAAGCCTCCTCTCCAATTATAGCCAATGAAAATAAGTTCATATTGCTATTCAACAATCCCTTTGCATGCAAGGCCTGCATAACCCTATGTCGTGGGAGCAGACGCTTTTCCAGGCTATATCCAAGCAGAACAATTCTTTCAAGAATATACTGAGGCTCCATCCCAACCTCATTGACAAGAAACTCAATCTTGCGGGTAATATTCTCTTCGGAGATTGATAATATACTTGGCATCTTGGACATTGCAGTATAAACATCAGACTCAGAACCACCAAGAATCCTCTTCAAGAACACAAGCTTGGCAGCAACCTTCTCTTTGGAATTACAGGCAACCAAAGACACCGCGTACTTGAAGATACGGGAAGTGCGAGGCACCCCAAGTTCGTCTGCCCGCAGCAAAAAGTCCTTCAGGCGCTCCAGGCTGAACGTTAACAACCGCGGGTTGTTTGAACACATCTGGGCAATATCTCGAACACCAAACTGACGAAACAACGCTATCTTAGGCTCGATCACCCTCTCAAGGCTCACATGTAGGAGGCTGTTGTTCCTCTTTACTGCCACCAGGACCTGCTCAAATGAGCCGTAGAACGAGATCCAGAACTGGAGCTTGGGAAGAACGTCGCAGTTGCGGAGAGAGCGTGAGCCGACCAGGAGGAAGCGAACGATCTGAGGAGCGGACAGACCGAGGCGGTCACGGAGAGCGAAAAGGCGGGGACCGATGTTGTTGGGCTTGGAGCGGAGGAGCAGCGGGTCCGCAGCGACGACGGCGGCGATGTCGGCACGGGAGAGGCCGACGCCAGAGAGCAGGGCAAGGATGGCGTCGGGGTTGGAGGCGGAGTTGAGGCGGGACCAAGCGAGGTCCTCGAATGCCTTCTTGTAAACTTGGGATGATTCATCGAACGCTTTCTTCGCCGTCTTGCGGGCTTGAGCTGGGGCGAGGCCGCAGGCGGCGACGAGGTAGTCCTCGAGGGAGAATGGGGCGGCGGCGGTGGAGAGGAGGCAGGCGGGGTGGTGGATAGCGGAAGGGAGCCGGGAGGCCGCGCGGAGGAGAGGGAGAAGGCGCGTCCGGAGGAGCAGCATGGCGGCGGCGGATGCGGCGGCGCGGCGATCCGGCGTCGCCGAGGAGGGGGTAGGTGATGGGCGTGGCCGCGTGGGTCGGGTTCGGCGCGGTCCAAGAAAACGAGTGTAATGGGCTGGGCCTCCAGTTGGATTCCAGAGAAAACAAAAGTGACGGTGGTTTCGACGTGGTGGTGGTGGCTCCATATACAGAAAATGGAATGAGACCCCACCCGTAAGTGGCTCATCAGATCACAGAGACTACAGAGGTCAGAGGATGGAAATAGCTGCAGCGAACAGGTCCTGACTGCAGAAGTCAGAGGATGTCGTTGCGGAATCTTAGGCCTTGTTTTGTTTAAGTTGGCCATGCAAAATTCCTGTTCCAGCACTGTAGCACACTGTAGCGTTTCGTTTGTATTTGTGAATTATTGTCCAAATATTGACTAATTAGGCTCAAAAGATTCGTCTCGCAAAGTACAACAAAACTGTGCAATTAGTTTTTAATTTCATCTATATTTAGTACTACATGCATGTACCGCAATTGATGTGATGGGAAATCTTCTTTTTGCATAGTGTCAAAATTGGGAGTTGGGGAGTAACTAAACATGGCCTTACCCCTTGTTTACTTCACCCCAACTCCCAATTTTAGCACTATGCAAAAAGAAGATTCCCCATCACATCAAACTTGCGGTACATGCATGGAGTACTAAATGTAGATGAAATTAAAAACTAATTGCACAGTTTTGTTGTACTTTGCGAGACGAATCTTTTAAGCCTAATTAGTCAATGTTTGGACAATAATTCACAAATACAAACGAAACGCTACAGTGTGCTACAGTGCCAGCACAGTAATTTGGCACCTCCCAATTTGACCAAACAAGGCCTTAACCTAAGGATCGGCGGCCGGAAGCTTTGTCCTCCGGCGTTTCCTCGCCGTGGACCTTGAGAGCCAACACAATTTGTTTTGATTTCTATCTAATGAGCAGATCATGCTCAGATGCAAGTCTAGATTAAAGGGGTGTTTGGAAACACCTTGTTAAAGTTTAACATCAATCACATCGGATATTTGGATGCTAATTAGAAATTTTAAACATAGGCTAATTACAAAACTAATTGCACAGATGGAGTATAATTCACGAGACGAATCTATTAAGCCTAATTAGTCCATGATTTGATAATGTGATGCTACAGTAACCATTTGCTAATGATGGATTGATTAGGCTTAATAGATTCATCTCGCGAATTAGCACAGAGTTTTGCAATTAGTTTTATAATTAGCTTATGTCTAGTTTTTCTAATTAGCATCCGAACATCCGATGTGACACTATTAAAGTTTAAAGTTTAGCTCCTCGTAATCCAAACAACCTCCAAGAAAGCACAAAGCAGCACGGCCGGGGAACCTAGACGTTCTTACTTCTTGACGTTCCATTCATTAAATTACATGAGAGGGTGGGCGAAGGCACTGAACTGCTGGCACTGCACTTGGTCCAGATGATCTCATCCATGGGACACACAGGAAACCAAAACTGACAGAAAAGCTCGACAAGGAAAGCAACAGTGACTGAAAAACCAGAAATTGGAAGGCATCATGAAAACTGTCTGAAGTCTCCACACAAACACATTTCCATAACTTGGTACTCGAATCTTCGAATCAGTGACTGTGGACTGTGAAGGCAAACAAGATTTTATAGCCTTAAACATACAATGAACATACATGCTATGGATGGAGATAGATTCTTCTTATCACAAACAACCCGTACAAAGTTAACGCTTGTGATTGGCCCATCTGATGTATTGCTTCTGCAAGTGAACTATGGAAAATTAGAAACAGGAGAATATATCAGAACATGGATAGCAACTGCACCCGCACTTCAATCAAACAATCAACATGGGGTTCTCCGGAGATCTGGGATTTCACAAGCAGCTCGAAAACAGAGGAAGCATGTGCCAACAGCAGCTTCTGTGAGCCTGCTTAGGACACACTTCAACAAGTTCTTGAACACATATCATGTATTCATGTGAACTCCATAAACCCAGAAAATGCATAGCATGAGAAATCAAAAATGCTTGTAAAGAACCCATTTTTGTTATCCATCATGCACAGAGGCTACGCAAATAAGTATCAGTTATCCATTCAGCCAAAAGAAGTGTCTGTGACAAGCTAAGTAAAACATCAGTTGAAAACTTGAAATAAGACATGCTGAGGAAGCATGGTTAGATAAAGCAGAGAGTGAAGACTGTCAAATTCCAATTGGCTTAAGTGCTACAAAAAATACTCATCCCCAGAAGAACAACTAAGTTAAGCATACTCTTTGGCCACGTGCTAGGCAGAACTGACTAATGAACACATGCAGTAAGGCTCCAGAAATGTCAAACAAGTTTCTTCATAGATAAACTTAAACCTCGACTATGAGCGTACAGAGATCACTAGTGATTCTATTGCAGAAACCAGAATTGACATAACCTATAACCCTGCACCAGCTGCTAATGAGCGTGAGTTGCAGTTCCACCATCTGCCAAAAATGAAAAAAGGGATCTGAACATTTAAAGATGTTAAAATTAGACTTTCGAGGGCACACCACCAGCACAAGCTGCGAATAGCATCTGCAACACTAGGAAATAGAATTCTTGTGACAGTTAATGAACCTCCAAATTGAATCATAATGAGTAAAAACACCTATCGATTCGGTAACTCCTATGCGTGTGTCCTCTGCTTCTCCAGTCTCCATTATGCGGTGATATTCTCCAGGCTGTTATACAAAATAGTACAGCAAAATCTTCCAAATTTATATCAAAGACCTCCAACAAATATGATATTAACTTGTCCTACTCAATAATTTTGTTGTAGTTCATAACTAAACCAAATATGATAATTCAAGAACGTAGCCAGGAGTCATACCAGTAACCGAGTCGTGAGTTCGGTAAGGCAACACCAATACATTAACAGTTTACCGATGGTTTATTCTGACTATTAGTAACTCATCCCCTTCAGGCCAAACAAACAATCATAATCTTCGCAAAGGTTGAGCAAATTGGACTAAAAACATTTCAGAGAAAGTATGAAAACTTAGTTGTTTTTACACACAGCATTATGCAAGTGTCTCACAGGGAGCTCCAACTCTGTAGAGATTTTGACCACTACCTAGTCAAGCGTCATTAATGAACGAATGTACAAGATAAACAACAGTAGACATGAAAGCAATTCGTTCAGAAAATACAAAAAATTGGGAACCTCATGGAAGTATCAGTGACTAGTGTGAGATACGGGCATTCAAAAAAAAGTAGTGTGCGGTACTTAAACATAAGCTCAGATGAAAACATACTTTAACAAACATGGTTAGAGAAAAGGGGAAGCTAACACTATCATATTACTCGTAGCTTAAGTACGATAAAAATGACCATTCTGCTGAAGAAGAAGAACAGCTAACCTTGAGGATATGCAAGTCCTGTGTTAGGAAGAAGTGACTATACTCGTACAACAAGTCTCTAGAATAACTCAAACCAATGCCATATAGATAACCACAGCTAAAAACTTGGACAATGACAAGTCAACAATCAAAGTAGTTATATTGCTGAAACAATAATTCGGAAGTTTGTATCACGGACAACAAATGAGCATGGGTTGCAATTCTACAATCCACCTGAATGATACCAAGAATATTAAATATTTCAGGACAATAGTTGGACTTCAGGGGGCACATCACCATCACAAGCTGTGGCATAATAACCTGCAAGGCCAGGAACAGAGTCCTTGTGACAGTCAACGAACTTCAATCTGAAAGCCTCCTCTCCAATTACAGCCAATGAAAACAAGTTCATATTGCTATTCAACAATCCCTTTGCCTGCAGGGCCTTCACAACCCTATGACGTGGGAGCAGACGCTTTTTCAAGCTATATCCAAGCAGAATAGGCCTTTCCAGAATGTACTGTGGCTCCATTCCAACCTCATTGACTAGAAACTCTATCTTGCGGGTAAGATTCTCATCAGAGATTCCTAAAATAGTTGGCACCTTGGACATTGCAATGGAAACCTCAGCCTCAGAACAACCAAGAGTCCTCTTAAAGAACTCAAGCTTGGCAGCAACCTTCTCTTTGGAATTACCGGCGACCAAAGACACCGCGTACTTGAACATCCGTGAAGTGCGAGGCACCCCAAGTTCTTCCGCCCGCAGCAAACAGTCCTTCAGGCGCTCCAGGTTGAATGTAAGCAACCGCGGGGTGTTTGAACACAGCTGGACAATATCTTGAACACCAATCTGACGAAACAAAGCTATATTAGGCTTGATCACACTCTCAAGACCCACCCTTAGGAGGCTGTTGCTCCTCTTTACGACCACCAGGACCTGCTCAAATGAGCCGTAGAAGGAGATCAAGAACTGGAGCTTGGGAATGACATCGTGGCAGAGAGCGTCTGAGCCGACCAGGAGGAAGCGAACGATCTGAGGAGGGGATAGACCGAGGCGGTCACGGAGAGCGAGGAGGCGGGGGCCTACGGTCTTCACCGAGGAGTGGAGGAGCAGCGGATCGGCGGCGACGACGGCGGCGATGTCGGCGCGGGAGAGGCCGACGCCGGAGAGCAGGGCGAGGATGGCGTCCGGGTTCTTCGATGCGGAGTTGAGGCGGGGATAGGAGAACTCCTCGATTGGTTTCCTTGATCGTTTGGCTGCCTCATCGAATGCCTGCTGAGACGCCTTGCGGGCTTGGGCTGGGGTGAGGCCGCAGGCGGCGACGAGGTAGTCCTCGAGCTCGAGGGAGAAGGGCGCGGGAGAGGTGGAGGTGGAAGTAGAAAGGAGGAGGCAGGGGCGGGGGTGGATAGTGGACGCGGCGCGGAGCAGAGGGAGGATGCGATCCCGGAGGTGCAGCATGATGGCGGCGGCGGAGGGGCGGCGCTAGGTCGTCTCGCCGGCAGTGACAGGAGCAGCACGGCCCGTCGCCACTGCTCAACAAACAAGTCCGGAAGTGCCCACTCCCCCACTAGGCCCCATAGGCCCACACCGGTTCGCCTGGGCCACCTGGGCAGATGTCGCTGCAAATTGAGCCCGCAGATCCACTTAGCTGCATTACTGATTTCTGGAATGTGGAATCTCTCGCCTCAGCAGCTCCACGCCTCCACGGGCACAGGCGCACAGAGACGGGTGCATTTGTTTTTTTTTTAATACAAAGTTTAGCTGCTAAATTTGTAGAATTAGTTTCCACAGCAAATTCGAGTCTATTGGTTCCTTGATTGTGTAGATTTGACAAGCTTTTTCAAAGAAATACAGGCAATTTGTAGGGTATTCAGCAAATTTTGAGATACATGATCGCTTAGCTTGGTTAAGTACATCAAACCGTTCAGGGAAAAAGTACCAATGTGTTGAACAGGTATAGAGGAAAAAAAAACTTTCCAAAGAGTCCTTGCAGTTCCATATGCGATACTTATCTAGTTTCTCTCAATCCTAGATTCTGAAACTTGGTACGATCCTGAGACTTAGGGGTGTTTAAACGTGAGGTACTAACCTTTAGAAGGGGTCACATCGGATGTTCGGACGTTAATTAGGAGGACTAAATATGAGCTAATTATAAAACTAGCTGCAGAACCCCTATACTAATTCGCGAGACGAATCTATTAAGCCTAATTAATCCATCATTAGCAAATGGTTACTGTAGCACCACATTATCAAATCATGGATTAATTAGGCTTAATAGATTCGTCTCGCGAATTCGACTCCATCTGTGTAATTAGTTTTGTAATTAAACTAATTACAAATGGTATGACATTATCGTATAGAATCGATAGAGTATAATTTACCCTTCTTTTTGCTGATTATTTATAAATGCGACAGAGTATCATTTTCACTTCATATTTTCCTGCTATAATGTAAATGCAGTAAGTACCATATTTCGTTTACTATTTTTTTCAAGCTATTTCCCACCTTTTTGTTAACTCGAAAGGCAACTTGGCAATGTTTTGCATCTTTTGAACGCGAAACACATGCGGAATAAGTACCGTTTTATTTAATTTCTTTTGTAAGAAATACTATTAATTCTACAAATTATGTTTTAATTATTTTCTCCAATCAGAAATATAATAGGACAACACAGTCTACAATATAACATTTTGACTAGCTTTGTCTACAAAAATATATTATCTATAATGGAAATAGTTTTATATAATTACGAAGGTAAATTTTTTTACAAATCTAGTGAAGTCAGTTTTACATTGTAAATTAACACCCCCCCCACACACACACACAAAAAAAAAAGGTTCATTCTAAATCAAATTCATTTTAACTTTGACCATGGATATCAAAAATCAACCAATTCTACAACATAACGCTTGTACCATTAGATTCATTAGGAAAAGTAATTTCATAATAGAAAACCTTTCCTATATGGAATAATATATTTCTATAGAAATTGATTGTCAAAATATCACCTTATAGACCATGTCAAAGCCCTAAATTGCTTACATCTGTGATTGGAGGGAGTATTAGATATTGATCGAAGGCAATACATAATTTGTTATATGAAACAAAAGCTGCTGGATTGTGCAAGATGAAAGCAGCACGATTTGCATACAGCAAACCAATCTATTATCATGTTGCAATTCATAACTCAAACCACATATGATGATTCAATCATGTAGCTAGCAGTCGTAGCAGGACACAAGCAGTCAGTTGTGTTGGTTACTATCCCCTTCAGGCCAAATAGACAAACATCTCTGTTGAGAAGGCTAAGGTCATAAGCATCAAAACAGTCCAGAAAAAAAAAAGCATGAACATTCTGCAGTTCTTACAAATAGTTTAACGCAAGTGTGTCATAGGGAGTTCCTTCTTGGCAGTGATTTCCATTACCTAGTTAACCATCAATAAAGTAAGGTACAATATAAAGCGGAGTAGACATAAAAGTAATCCATTCAGCTAAATACAAAATTGGGGAAGCCTCATTGAAGTATCAGTCACTCTGAGATGCAAAAACATACTGAACAAGAAAGGTAAGACAAAAGGGGAGGCAAATACTGAAAAATTCCTAGTAGCTTAAGTACTATAACGTGGACTAGCTAACTTGAGGATAATCTTCAGCCATGTTCTAGGAGCAGAAGTGACTAACTAGTACACTCGTGCAGTAAGGATCTAGAATAACTCAACCAGAATGCATAGTATATGACATATACCAAGAGAACCATTATAAACCACCATGCATCATGCTTGTTATCCATCACCCACAGGCTAAAAGAGTAGAAAAAATTGTGAGAGAAATTCATTCTTAAAATCATAGAACTAACCAAAATGCTAATAAACAAGTTTGATACATAGATTTAAGGACAATTGGTTTCCTTATCTGAATGGTATATTTCCAGAAGAGATATGTTCTGTGTATATGAGAGATCAATTTCCATAATCTTAGGTGGCCAAGTCAAGATCGCCCTATAAATGGGACATATTCTCTCTATAATATTACATGAAAAATGAACGAGCAACAAATTAGTACTCTGTCAAGGGAAGTATTCTCCATTACTACTTGCCATCTATTTTCAGCTGTTAGTATCTCAGACAACCATCTTAGGTACATGAGCGGAGGTCCATAGTACCAAAAAATTTCTTAGAAATCAAGAATGCTATGTCAGCCCTTACAACTGCAGCTTTATAAAATCGTTGGAGTCTCTTCTCAGTAGTAATTTAGGCCACAACCTGAAAGCACTAATTCAGCCTCAGTGAAGTAGAATGCAAACATCAGCATATATAAAAATAATTCCATCAGCTAGTGGGAGCCAAGTGCCTAAGTAAAACATCAATTGACATAACACATAGCAAACAAACATGGTTAAGTAAAATGAAAAGACTTACTGCCAAATTTCAAGCTTTAGTGCTACAACAAAGACCTATCTGCAGTAGAACAACTAAGTGAGGGGTAATCTTCAGCCATGTGCTAGTCAGAAGAAGCGACTAACAAACACGTGCAGTAAGGCACCAGAACAAGTCAAACCAGCTCCATCATAGATAACCAGAGTTTGAACTTGGACATTGCAGTCGCAGATCACTAGTGGTTCTATTGCAGAAACCAGAATTGATAAAGCCTGCCCCATGGACAACTGCTAATGAACCTGTTGCAGTTCCACTATCCACCTAAAATACAAAATGGTATATCCAAATTAGACTCTAGAGGGCACAACACCAGCACGTTTTGTGACATAAGTATCTTCAAGGACAGGAACAGAGTCCTCGTGACAGTCGATGACCTTCAATTTGAACCTATTACCCCATGCCCTTCAGGTCAAACAGGCAATCGTCTTTGGTTTCTGAGATGAGGCCCATGGCAGACACAAAAGGAGAGCAAGTAGAAGCATTAATCCTAATTAACGACACTGGTTTTTCACAAGTGTTTCCTAGAGAACTCTTCCATGTAGAGTAGCCCATTCAACTAGACATTAAATAGCAAGCCTCAAAGACGTATCAGTGACTAGTGTGAGTTATGTCCACATCAGTTGGATACAAACATACCGATCAAACACGATCAGAAAGAAGGGGAAACAAGAGGCAATCTGGCTTGCTTGAGCTCGCATTGTAAAACCTGGAAATCACAGGCATCGAGGCAGGTAGCAAAGCAACCAAACGACAGGACCATGATGATTTCTTGCCAGGCCAGGCCAGGCCAGGCAAGCAGCTGGTGAGAGATCCAAACATGCCCTAAATACTATCTATATCCCGTTGCTTTAACTAGGACCCATCCGCAGAAGGATAATCCTTGGCCATTTCTAGGCAGAAATGACTAGCACACACATAAAGTAACGGTCCAGAACAAGTCAAACAAGTTCCATCATAGATAGCCAAAACTCAAATTTGTACAGCGAGCAGTAATAAGTAGTAGTTCTATTGCTGAAACTAAAAAAATCGAGGATGCCTGTTCCATGGACAGACCCAAACGAGAATGAGTTGCAATTCTACCATCCACCTGAACGATAAAATGAATCTTAAATACTTCATGGCGTTAATGTTCAACGCCTAACCTGCACGCTAGCTGCAGCATAAATCTCTGCAAGCCCAGGAACAGAGTCCTTGTGACAGTTGATGAACTTCAATTTGAAAGTCTTCTCTGGAATTTTGCATAAGGAATAAAAGTCCTTGTTGCTACTTAGCAATCCCTTTTCCTGCAGGACCTTCATGACAGTATGCCGGGGTATCATACGCTTCTCCAGGCTTAATGCAAACAGGTAGGGCCTTTCAACAATGTACCGTGGTTCCAGCCTAACCTCATTGATCAGGAACTCAATCTTGCGGAGAAGAATCTCTGGGGAAAATCCTAAAATTAATGGCAACCTGGAGACTGCAATGGAGACCTTGGAACAATCAAGCGTCCTCTTCAAAAAGTCAAGCCTGGCAGCAACCTTCTCTCTAGAATTACTCACGACCACCGCCACCGCATACTTGAACATCCGCGAAGTGCGAGGCACCCCAAGTTCTTCTGCCCGCAGCAAAAACTCCTTCACGCGCTCCTGGTTGAACGAAAGCAACCTTGGGACGTTTGAACACAGCTGGGCAATGTCTCGAACACTTAGACCGCACTGATGAAGCAACGCTATGTTAGGCTCGATCACCCTCTCAAGGCTCGAACTTAGAAGGTTGATGTTCCTCTTTACGACCACCAGGAGCCGCTCAAACGAGCCGTAGAAGGAGATCAAGAACTCGACATGGGTGGCGACGTTGACGCTGCGTAGACCGCGGGAGCCGACCAGGAGGAAGCGAGCGACCTGGGGAGTGGACAGACCGGCGTGGTCGCGGAGAGCTAGGATGCGGGGGCCGATTTTCTCCACACGGCATCGGAGGATCAGTGGGTCGGCTGCGACGATGGCGGCGATGTCGGCGCGGGAGAGGCCAAAGCCGGAGAGCAGGGCGAGGACGGCGTCCGGGTTGGATGCAGAGTTGAGGCGGGAGCAGGAAAACTCCTCGAATGGTTTCCCCGCGAGCTTGGATGCCTTGCAGAACGCCTGCTTGGACGCCTTCCGGGCTTGGGCTGGGGTAAGGCTGCAGGCGGCGACGAGGTAATCCTCGAGGGAGAAGGGCGCGGGGGCAGTGGAGGTGGAGAGGAGGAGACGGGCGCGGGGGTGGATTGGGGAGGGTAGCGGGGAGGCGACGCGGAGGAAACGGAGGAGGTGATTTTGGAGGCGGAGCATGATGGCGGCGGCGGCGGCGACGCGGCGGTCCTCGCCGATTTGAGGGGAGGAGGAGGCGGGTCGGCGAGAAGAGCTAGAGCCGACCAGCCCTTTCCACCGTCTGCTACCACCACGAACGAAGAAGAGCTGAAGCGGCAAGAGAGCACACACCCCAGTAGAATGTTGGCGTACAGGCCCGCTAATGAAATGGGCCAAATCTTCGTCTGCTTCGGCCACCGGTCCACTTGAACCCTGGAAAGTGTAAAGCCGATACCGTCGGCCGCCGTTTCCCCCTCCGCTGCCGCCGCCGCTGCCGCCGCCGCAGGTGCCATGATCCGCCAACTCCGGCAGCGCATCTTCCCTCTTGTCCTCCACTCCCTATCCCGCGCCCCCGGCCCCCACATCTCCTCTCCCCTCGTCTCTCTCCGCAGCTACCTCTCCACCACCGCATCCACCATCTCCCCCAAACCCTTCGTCGTCGAGGACTATCTCGTCGCCACCTGCGGCCTCTCCCGAGCCCAGGCCCTCAAGGCGTCCAAGAAGATCTCCCACCTCAAGTCCCCCTCCAAGCCCGACGCCGTCCTCGCCTTCCTCGCCGGCCTCGGCATCCCCCGCGCCGACGTCGCGAGACT
The DNA here is from genome assembly GCF_005286985.2 of Setaria viridis. Taxonomy (NCBI): domain Eukaryota; kingdom Viridiplantae; phylum Streptophyta; class Magnoliopsida; order Poales; family Poaceae; genus Setaria; species Setaria viridis. The sequence goes on from NC_048266.2 coordinate 7,883,461, forward strand.
CGTTGCCGGCGACCCGCGGTTCCTCTGCGCCAGAGTGGAGAGGACCCTCGCTCCCCGCGTCGCGGAGCTCAGCGACCTCGGTCTGTCGCGCTCTGAGATCGCGCGCTTCATCCCGGTCGCCATTTATTCCTTCCGCAGGTGCTCCCTCAGCCGGACGGTTAATTTCTGGCTTCCGGTCTTTGGCTCCTTCGATAAGTTGCTCGGAGGCCTCAGGAACAATGCCGGTATCTTCAGTGTCGACTTCGAGAATGTGGCCAAGCCCAACCTCGACTTTCTCCAGCAGTGTGGGGTAAGTGCTTGTGAAATTGCTGGTGCGAATGTGTACTCCAGCCGACTGCTCACTATGAAGCCCGATTGTCTCCGTGAAGCTGCTAAGCGAGTGGAGGAGTTAGGCATTAAGCGGAACTCACCAATGTTCCGCTATGCACTTTGTTTAGTCGCTTTCATGAGCAAACAGGATGTTGCTAAGAAAATAGGGGTCTTAAAGACGCTTGGGTTTTCACAACACCATGTGTCGAAGATTGTGAGGAAAGCGCCACTTGTCTTGGGTGCAAGTGAGGACAGGATTCGGAGAGTTGTAGATTTCTGGATGAGGGATGTTGGCCTTGAGTTACAGTACATTGCACAAAGGCCGGCACTGATCATGTATAGCCTTGAGCGACGGTTATTGCCCCGCCATCGTCTGCTCAATGTTCTCAGGGCAAAGCGTTTGCGGAATCTTGAGTTAAATTACTATACAGCAGCAATGGGTGAGAAGACTTTCGTGGAAAAGTTTGTGACTCCATATAAGGACATTGTCCCAAGCCTTGCTGAAGATTATGGCTCTGGACATTCCAGTATGAGTGGGCTGCTTGTAAAGGAGTGTTAACTGGATGAGGGTAAATCTTGTTCCCGAAAAGTACAAGTTGATTGTTGCAGAGGCCATTACCTCAACTGATTCCAGTAATCTTTCCAATTTTCTATGGGGACACATATTGATATTGACATGCTATTTGGTTCTCCGTATCACTCTTAACGTTTAAGCTACATGCTTGTGGTCAAATTAGTATTATTATTTGGTTAGTAATGAATGCCGGAACAGATTATGGAGTATAACAAACTAGCAGCTTGCTTTCTGTGAGCATGTGATCCTGCTTTTTTCAGATGCATTCTTGTATAAGAAAGTTGATGTTGACTTCTCGAAGGCATAAGTGGCAAGCTACGTGGAGAATTTAGACCTAAATCTTGTGCGCCCACCAGCCTACTTGGTTCTGACTCAGTTGCTGCAGTAGAGATATGCTTGTCGGTCATTAAAATTGTGGAAGTGTATTTGAAGATTCAATTGGCAATCAGTTCATGATCGATCACTTTGCTTGCTATGCACAAAAAGAAGAAATTGATCATGCTGCAATTTCATCCTCTGCGGTTCGAGAAGTCTGAAATGAATCATAAGTAATGTATTTACCTTTGTTTGATGATCATAGTATCATACTATTTTACTTGAAATTTATACAAAGTCATCTGCTCTTGTTCTATAGGCTGGCTGGATGTTGTATTATGTTGATGCTATTGCTGCATTTATCATTTAGGTCTTGTGTCTTTCATTGAATCACTTTGCGTTAATAATAAACTGTTGATGGTTTTGTTTATTTTGATAAGGCACATCCTCTCTTTCTTATTATTACTACTTTTGTTCCTAGGATTGCTTGTCTTTGCGTATGCCAAGCAACTTATGGTTATCATAAAGGAACTGCCTAATTGTGTTAACTTTATAATTGTTTTTTTTCCTTCTAATTCATGGCGTACACCAAAAGTTCAGTGTTTATCCTGTGTTGCCTGACATCTTTATTTATCATTCTTTTTAGGATTTACATGACTGCATTAGTTTACTTCTGCACAGTTTTTTTTTCTTTGTTCGATCAGTTTCTTCTTGGGACCCTTATTTCATTCTGTGAGATGGCTGGCATCCAATCCAAGCATGCAGCATTACCACACCTGAACATATCATGATGAGTTGATGGGTTAAAACATTCTTCCAGATTTTGATATTGCTTCTTAGTAGTACTAACATTTTGATGTTTCTCTGCCCTATACTGCTTCCAGTGTTCTCGTGACGCTCACAAAGACTGGCTATGGCCTATGGGTGCTGGCTTCTACTCCCTCCGTTTCAGATTACTATTCGTTTTAGCTTTCCTAGATACATCATTTTTGCTATGTATTTAGACATACATATATAACTAGGTGCATATAAAAAATTGTGTATCTAGAAAAGCCAAAACGAATAGTAATTTGGGACGTAATAACTTAAGCTATTATTTCTAGCATGCCATGTGATTTTTTTACTAGAAAATTCAACCATGCAAACGTGGTTGAATTTACCGAATTTTCTGGTTCAAGCAAGCAAAGCAAACCAACATATCGACAAGCGATATATATTGGGCGGGCGCCCTTTTTTGGGAAGAAAGAGTATGGAAATATTGTTTCACTATAGTGGGAGCATGGTAAATATATATACACACACACACGTGTTTGGAGCTAGCGAACCAGATGAAGTTTACGCTTTTGAATGCTTCATCGACGGTTCAAGCGGACCGAATGGAATAGGAATACAAAATACGGCCCACATATATAACGGGCCTATAGTGCCCTAGGCCCATTTGGATTGAAACGTCCGAATTTATATTATGGGCTCACAACGCCGTCCCATGCAAGGCCTAGTTCGGATTTGTCAGTTGTTGATCACATTTGTACTTATGTTCTTTTTAAAAAAAAACCGCGTTTGAGTTGATCAAATAAGCTTGAGTTCCATTTAAAAAAATCAGCTCCATCGATTTAATAGAATCCTAGTATTCTTTTGAAAAAAAAACCTCAGTTATTTCTAAACATAAATAGACGCTTCCAGTGGATCTAAAATGGAAAGAAAGAAAAAACTGAAAAAAGTTGTGGAGGTTACAGGTTTACCCCTAGATGCCAGTGGGCATGAATGTACTACACCACAACGGTCTTCTGCCAAGCTTCTCCTCATATGAAGCCTACATTCGGATAACACTCATATTCGCTGAAGTCTTTTACAAGAGTAACAGCTGGAACCATGGCAATCAACGTTCCTACATGCATTTCCATACTCATTTACTCCCCATCTGTTGCGTTAGTGACTGGGATCATGTATACAACCTCAGATTTCTGTACCTGTTCATAGATTTTTACATAGGTATTCCACAATTCAAAGAGACAAAAGCTAGGACAGAATTGAGTATTCCTCCCAAATAATACAAATCAATCGATTGAAGCCACAATATCATAAAAAACAGGGTTCTCCCACGGAAAAAACACTTTCAAACAGAAGTGACTAAAGGGAGGACAGAGGACCAAATTTTAGATGAAAGATGGATAGCATCGACAAAATACAACATCTGGCCACAATACCAACAAAACAGAAAACAAAGGACTTATAAAATTTCAGCAAAATCATAGAATGATCGAATAAAGGAGAATACCCTACTTATAAATCGTTTATAACTAATCTGATTTCTTCTTATTCTACATTGGAAGTAAACCCACCACTCACAAACTGAGTGCCTGTATAACTGTGCAAATAAGCTTTAACAATTTTCATTGCCGAAAAATCCCCTAAAATGTAGCAGCTGGGGCGGATGCAATTAGACCCATAAATGCACAAGACATTTTGAACCTTTGAGAAGTCAACAGATATAAGTACTTAAATAAGAAGAAACCTAGAAATGGCTGAAAACATCAGTGTCATTATTTGAGGAAAAACAGCAGGATCACATACAGAAAATGAGCTATTTATCTTGTACTCACTAACTTTTTGCTACTTCCATAACTGAATGTCTGATTCAAATAAAACAATAGATCACAAGCATGTAGCTAGAGTCATATCAGGCGCCAAATGATGATGTCTGATAGGGCATATCACTATATTATACATGTTTACCAATAGAAACCAGAATGATTGACACTTTGACAGCACATATTAACGGAACAATGAACCTTGATGTTCTTCCTTCCAGTGCACTAACGAATTTGTACCTTCCCAGAACAAACTTAGCAACTTAGCATCACGCAGTTCAGATTTCCTGCAAAGCAGCCCCACTTGGAGCCTTCCCAGAACATCTGGAAGCATAATCATCAGCGAGGCCTGGGACGCGGTCCTTAAAGGGATGCATAAACTTCTGCAAAAAAATCCTCTCAGCCAACTTGGCTGTGTAGTAGTAGTCAACATCAACATTCAGCAATCCCTTCTCTCTCAGAACCTTGAGCAGCCAATGCCGGGGCAACAACCGGCGCTCAAGGCTATACATAAACAGCGCTGGCCTTTGCACAATGTACGGTGCCTCCAGACCGACGTCCCTCATCAAGAAATGCATAACTCGCCGAATCTTTTCCTCAGTTAAGGGCAGAACAAGTGGCGCCTTCCTCACGATTACTAGCACTTGATCCTGTGAAAAGCCAAACTTCTGAAACAGTTCTAATTTCCTAGTGACATCCTCCTTGCTCATAAAAGCAACCAAAGCAAGTGCACGGCGGAACATCTGCGATCCCCGCTTCAGGCCTAACTCCTCCACCCGCTCGGCGGCTTCCTGGAGAGACTTGGGGTTCATAATGAACAGCCGGCTGGAGTACAAATTCATACCGGGAATTTCACAGGCACCTATCCCACATTGCTGGAGGAAGGCCAAGTTGGGCTTGGCCACACCCTCGATGTCAACACTGAGGATACCGCGGTTCATCCTGAGGGCCTGCAGGAGCTTATTGAAGGAGCCAAAGACCTCAAGCCAGAAACCCACTGTGCGGCGCAGGGAGCTGCAGCGCGAGGTATAGAAGTAGGGGATGATGCGCGCGAGCTGGGGATGCGACAGGCCGAGGCCTCCGAGCTCGGCGACGCGAGGAGCTAGAGTCCTCTCCACGCTGGCGCACAGACACCGCGGGTCGACGGCAACAACGGCCGCGATGTCAGAGCGGGGGATGCCGAGGTCGGAGAGGAAGGCGAGGACGGCGTCGGGCTTGGTGAGGTCCTTGAGGTAGGAGAGCTTCTTGTGCGCCTTGACGGCCTGGGTCCGGGTGAGGCCGCAGGTGGCGACGAGGTAGTCCTCGACGGCGAAGGGTTTAGCCGAAATAGTGGATGCGGCGCTGGAGATAGCGCGATGGCGGTGGAGAAAGAAGAGCGGAGTAGCTTGCGAGGCCGGGAGGCGGGGTGGGGTTTGAAGGACAAGAGGAAAGATGCATCTCCGCAGGTGCCAGATCATGGCGGCGGCGGCGGCGGCGGCGGCCGGCTAAACGGCTGCCAACAAAGTCGTTTTTTTAGCTGAACAAAGTCTTATTTCTTCAAGGCTTCGCTGGTCCAAGTGGGCTGGAGTCCGGAGCAATCGAAAACCTGGCCCATAGATTTAGGGGACCTGCATTAGGCCCAGTGTGTCTGAAACCGTATTAAAAGCCCACAAACGAGCGTGCAATTTAGGCGTAGGCTGACCATGCATTCAACTCACCTCACAATTGTGTTTAATTCATTAATCCAGAGAAAAAACATTTGAAAACTACATTCATATGGCATTCATCTAGATCTAGGCTGAAGTCCCAGCGTGATAACAACTGGACCCGTAGTAACATCAACTTGGGGTCCTACTTGTTCATGCACCTCCATTTTGTACAATTATTGTTGCACCAGTTTCCATCCGCCAACTATGCCACACGCCCTCCTTCCTCCGCCGCCGCCCCACGTACCGCCGGCGACGACGGCGGCCCCCTCACCTTTGCGCCTCCTCCACATATCCCTAACCCACCAACAACCCTAGCAACAGTGCCCCCCACCACCGGCCACCCCGCGCACGCGGTCCTCCTAGGAGAAGTTCTTCTCCTCCTCCCCGCCACCACCTCCCCAAGACGGCCGGCCGGCACCCCTCGACGACGACTGGGTGCCGGATTCGCCGGATTTGCGCATCACGTCACCTAATCTGCGCTCCCCCACGACGGATCCGGAGCCAACTGCCCTGGAGCGGCACCTTGCCAGAGGAGCTTCCTACGCGGAGCTCGTCAGAAGAGGGGCCTTCAATTCCTCCACAGGCCCATCCGTCCAGCACTACAGAGAAGACCAGCGTGTCCCTGCCAGAGGAAGAAGCAGTAACTCCGATGAAGCGATAGCTCCATGACGCAATCACCACTCAGCGGCGTCAACGGCATGCCAGGCCGGGGCCAAGCGGGACACGACGCCACGACATCCAACACGAGCACCAGCTCAGCAACCTCCAATGCGGCAGGAATGGCAGCCAGTGATGCACCGTAGGGTGCGTCTGCGTGCACCGCCCAAGAAGCCGCGACGCGACGGTGAGGTGAACGCCGCTACAGGAATGCTTCAAGGAAGCCACCTACCAAAGCTCTGCTCACCTTCAATCGAGCGACCGCGGGGCACTGCTTCGTTTGCCTAGCGACAGACCATCGCGCTGCTTCGTGCCGAGACCCTATGCGTTGCTTCCGGTGCCGCCGCTTCGGCCACAAGGAGTGCACCTGCAAAACAGCGGCGCGAACCTCCATCGCCTACTCACAAAAACAGGCTCTTGTTGCGCCCCGCCCCAGAGCTCGCACCTGCGACCCCGCCACCAAGCTTGTCACTCAACCACACCCCACCTCCTCTGTGCCACGCCCCAAACCAGTTGCCCGTCCACGCACCTCCACGCTCATCGCCAAAGCACCCCACACCTCTGTTGCACCGTGCCCCAGGCCCGCTGCTCGTCCTCTGTCTGCACCGTCGGCGCATCCTCCCCCACCGTCGCCACCAAGCCACACGACAGCCAACAACATGGCCATTGGGGACCCTCACACGCGGCCAGAGGTGGAAACGATCTTTGTCTCCAACTCATTCCACCTCGAGCACGACGCACAGGAGTGGGAGGCCTGCACACTCGTCCTGTGGGCGCTGCACTTGCCGCCGGGTGCCGGAGCTCGAGACATTGCAGGTCTCATCATCATAGAGCTTCACCTACGCCCCGGCGATGTCGCCGTCATGTTACATCAACCGGAGCCCTACCTTGTCCACTTCAACAGCGCGGCCCATGCGGCGGAGGCGTGCCACCACGGACGCTTCACCGGTGGGGGCATCAACATCTGCCTCCGCCCGTGGCACAGCCTCACGCACGCCCTCAGCTTCCGCATTTTTTACAGGGTATGTCTCTGTCTTGACGGTATTCCGTCCCATGCATGGACGCCCGAAATCGTTGAGAGAGTCATCGGCCACAAGTGTGCTCTGCAGCACATCGTCACCGACCTCATCCAACTGGCAGACTCCATGCACATTGAGCTTTGGGCGTGGATGGCGGACCCGAGCGAGATCCCAAAGAAGGTCTGGCTCGCCTTCATGCACAGTCCGGCGACCAAATCCTCCACCTTCTCTGTGTCGGCCGAGCCTCCGTCGACATATTGGCAACAAGGCACTCGCTACGAGGTCTTCATACATATGCCTCTACTAGAGGACTACACGGCGGCCGCATGCAATCTCCAGCAAGCCGTCAACAACCCAGAGAGCATCACTCCGATTCGACGCTGATATGAGTGGCGATATGGCCTCGTTGATGGTGCTCCATCAGATGCAAGGTTGTGATTCCTGACTCGGTTGCCTCGACCGCCGTGGGAGCCGGAATAGTGGAACCACGATGACGGTGGCGACAGGAACCCTGGTGACCATGGACGGGGAAGGAGCAGTGCCTATGGAGCCACAGGCGCCAGGTGCGGTGCTCCCGGCGAGGGTGATGCTGACGATGGTGGACGTGGGCGTGGACGGCATGCTCGCCAGGAGGATAGGGACCGCGCCAAGCATCGGGCGGCTAGACAAACATGCAACCATGACTTTGTCTGGCCGCCCCGCCGCGGGGACGACGACGATGACGACCACCGTGACTACGACCACTCAGGCCACGGGCGCAAATACGGCGATGCCTACTGGGGCTGCACAGAAGTTGTTCATCGCGACCGCACAAGGTCACCGCCGCGCCGCGGCTATGCGCCTCCACAGGGAAGACACCATGGCATGGGTGAACAGGGGCTGAGCAACCTTGCTCCGTCTCAGCTACGGGCTCTGTTCCTTGCCTAGGCGAATGCGTTGAAGACATGCATGCACAAGCAGGTATTGACGGCTGCAACTAACCATCTTATTTTGGACGCTAGGAAGCACAACAGGGAGATCGGCACCGACGACCACGTTCGCAAGGTTTCCTAGCTCGCCGACCACCTCGGCTTCGACGACACCAACTCAGGGGAAAAAGCATGGTCCGTGCCCATCCCGCTGCCTCACGTCTTTGGCACCCTACGGGCGGCTCTCCTACCAGCACCACCACCGCCGACGGTGGCAGGCGTCGAACGGGCATTGGACGACATGTACATCGGGCTCAAGCAAGCAGAAGCGGCCTGCGGCGGTGAAGGCAACCAGCAGCTTGGGGCACCCGCAGATGGGCCAACGGCCCAGAAGATGACGAGCCTGGCGGTGACAGCCCATTCCCACCTAGGCAGCCAGACGGCCCAGTCACTATGCCAGCTAGGCTGGGCCGTGGCTCACGCTGGCGCACCTGGGCCGAAGGAGCCGGCCTAGGTGAGCACGGATCAGCTGCTCGGGGCCACTGCCTGCCCAGGCGAGCAGGGGCTGGGAGCTGCAGCGACCCACCCTCCATCCCACGCTCTGCCTTCAGCCCAAGAGGCGGACGCCACAGTGGGGGCTCGGCCATGCAGGCCCATGTCCGACACCCAGGCCGCGATCAGTGAGGCCATCGCGGCCTTTGCAGCCAATGAAGCCCAGCAAGAGGGGCAGGGTGGCGGAGACCAGGACTTGAGAGAGATAAACTCTCTAGTTCGCACTCCCTCTCTGCTACTGCTCCAAGAACCAAGACAATGTCGCCAATGTTACCAATGCACTTTCGACATGACGGTCGTAAGAAGAAGTGCGTGGCTAGCAAAGAAACCGTCCATCCCGGTGGCCGAAAAGGCGCAAAGGTATTTATGGCGCAAGCTAGGGATCTCCAACGACGAGATGGCACCCATCGATGAGATTCTGCGTGACTTCCTCTCCATGTTCCGTGGACCCCTCCCGGAGAACGTCGTGGCAGCCATGCGGCCATCTTTGACCTCGATGACGAAGGAGCGGACATGCTAGATGAAGCACTAATGCATCACGTAGGTACGGCCATGGCGGAGATACAACAGGTAAATGGGGAGGCTACAGCATAGAGCTGCGACAACAACTTCGAGCGTAAACCGGCACTACATGTATTTTTTCGTTTCGTCTTTATCATCATCTGTACTCCAAAGCCCTGCTGGCTGCGACCTTCGGGCTCTTAAACCTGCACGCCCTGCTGGCTTCAACCTTCGGGCATCTATGTGTACCGTGAACCTACAAACCACTATGCAATCAGGATGGCCTACTACCAACGCCAAACAAACGCTATAAATAGCAGCTGCCAACGACTATGAATGTACAGCCGCCAACAAATACGAACATTCAGATGAACTAAGCAGCATGCAAGACAGGAGACAAATCACTGCATCATGTCGTACGGCAACATAGATATTTTATCGTGGAATGTTCGAGGCCTAAACGCGGCAGCCCGATGTCTAACCCTACACGAAATGATGAATTCGACGCCGTGCCAAATCGCGTGCCTACAAGAGACGAAATTACAATCGGTCGACTCCACTTTGGCTACCTTCTTGGGAGCCTACAAACTAAACTGTTTTGCGTATAAACCGGCGACAGGCACGAAAGGAGGAATCCTCCTACTATGGAATGACATGGCAGTACAAATTCAGAATGTAATGATCGGATGATATTCCATCTCGGAAGATGTAAGAATTCGACATTGCATGACAACCTTCACGTTAACCACGATATACGGCCCGGCGAGATGACCCGAAAAAGAAGCTTTCCTACAACACATGCGGACACTAAAACCACCTGACGACACAAAATGGATAATACTAGGGGATCTCAACTTAATCTACCGCGCAAGAGATAAGAACAATATGAATCTCAACCGGAGTCTAATGAATAGTTTCAGAAATGCCATCAACTACTGCGGTCTAAAGGAGATAAGCCTGCAAAATAGAAAATTCACATGGAGCAATGAGCAAAGGACACCCATGCTAGTTCGTCTTGATAGAGTGTTTTGCAACCAAAGTTGGGACCTCCAATTCGACAATTGCCTCCTCCACCCGCTATCATCATCCCACTCCAACCACTGCCCCCTGCTACTAACCAACCATGTCACCCTCAAACGCCCTACACCTTTTAAATTCGAAAACTTCTGGGTACGATTGCCCCATTTCCAACAGGTGGTTTCCATGGCTTAGAATCCTCAACACATCACACGGAACCTTTCCACAGGTTGGGCCATAAGTTATACGTAACGTTGAAGGCGCTAAAGCAATGGAGCATGTCAATGCTATCTAACACAAGAATGAAGATGCACATGGCTCAGGAGGTAATATTGCGTCTCGATGAGGCACAAGATGTCAGGACACTGTCCACGGCAGAAATGTGACTAAGGGGAAAATTAAAACAGCGACTTATGGGATGGGCAGTCATAGAGAGGGCTCAGAAAAAGTAATGCTCCAGGATCACATACCTAAAAGGAGACGCCAACACAAGGTTCTTCCACTTAAAGGCAAACGGAAGAAGAAGAAAGAACTTCGTACAAAGACTACATCAAGACAACGGATGGGTCTTTTCCCATAACGACAAACAATGAGTCGTGCAGGACCATTTTGACAGTATTATGCAGGAACCGCCACTCAGAACGCTCGATTTAAACTGAACAACACTATATTTACCCGTGGTTGACCTCTCTTCACTTGACAACCCTTTTACAAAAGAGGAAGTCCGGCGTGCCATCACACAAATGCCAAAAAAACAAAGCACCGGGACCTGACGGCTACATAGGTATCTTCTTCAACACCTATTGGGAGACAATCAAGTATGACCTCATGGCGGCAATCACCTCACTACACAACTCTCGCTGTGCAGACTTAAACTTGCTAAACAAGGCCACAATCATCCTAATCCCCAAAAAGGATGGCACGGAGGACATCGCAAATTTCAGACCCATTAGCCTAATTCACGCTATTGCGAACATCATAACAAAGATCTTAGCCCTGTGCCTAGCTCCATTCATGAACCAATTGATCTCACCCTGCCAAAGCGTCTTCATCAAAGGAAGAAGCATCCATGACAACTTCCTCTATGTACGAAACCTGGCACGCCGTTTCCACCGAAACAAACAACCAGTTTTGCTCATGAAGCTCGACATATCCAAGGCTTTTGACTCAGTACGGTGGGACTATCTACTCATGATGATGTAACACAGAGGATTCCAACAGAAATGGAGGGACTGGATCACGACCATCCTGACCACATCAACATCGCAAATTTTACTAAACGGGATCCCCTTGGACCATATACAACATGGAAGAGGACTTCAACAAGGTGACCCGCTCTCACCGCTACTTGTTATCCTATCGATAGACCCGCTACAACGCCTCCTGATGGTCGCCACGGAGAAAGGCCTGCTTAACAAGATGAACGACCGAGCATCAAGAATGAGAACATCCATGTACGCCGACGACGCAGTAATTTTCATCAAACCCACCACACGAGACGTCACGAATTTGAAGAACCTGCTGCAAAATTTTGGGGAAGTGACCGGCCTCAAGACAAACATCCAGAAAACAAGCGTCACACCAATAAGCTGCGCCAACATTCACATTCACGAAGTGCTACGCAACCTCTCGGTCGCACGGAGGAACTTCCCGATAAAATACCTGGGCCTACCTCTAACGGTCACACGCCTATGATGAATAGATTTCCATCCAATGATTGACAAAGCTGCGAGCAAACTGTCGATAAAATACCTGGGCCTACCTCTAACGGTCACACGCCTATGATGAATAGATTTCCAACCAATTATTGACAAAGCTGCGAGCAAACTGTCAAACTGGAAGGGAAGGAACCTCACACAGGCTGGTCGTCTATGCCTCACCAAAGCAGTCCTATCCTCACAACCCGTTTACATGCTATCGGCGCTCAAAACGCCCAAAGAAGTTCTAGAAGAGATCGACAAAATAAGAAAGCGTTTCCTATGGGTGGGAGACAAGGAACTTATGGGAGGAAAATGCAAGGTTAATTGGACAAGGACATCTTTACCGAAAGCGCAAGGCGGCGTGGGAATCCTGGACCTCGACAAATTTGCGAGGGCACTCCGTATCAGATAGCTATGGCATGAATGGGTTTCACTAGACAAAACGTGGGTCAGAACAGAAACACCATGTGATGACTGAGATAGGCTGCTTTTCGCGGCATGCACGGCAATCCACCTCGGCAACGGAGAGAAAACACGTTTCTGGCAGGACGTGTGGATACAAGGCCGTCGAACAAAAGACATCACCCCACAACTGTACACAAAAACAAAGAAGAAAAAGAGGACGGTGCACAAAGCGCTCCAAAATAACAACTGGATCAGAGACCTTCATCACACAACAGGCTTCACAAGATCTCACTTGAGCGAGTTCATAACACTATGGACCCTGGTACAACAATATGAGCTACTACCGAACCAGGAAGACAGAATTACTTGGAAATTCACGCAGAGTGGCCAATACACCACTGCTTCAGCATACAAGGTGCAACTTCTAGGCTGCATGAGGACGACTAACCACGCAACAGTATGGCAGGCTTGGGTCCCACCAAAATGCAAAGTTTTTGCCTGGCTAATTCTACGAACAGGGTCTGGACTTCAGACAGATTAGCAAAACGCGGATGGGACCACACCCCAACTTGCACCTTATGCTGATGCACGATGGAGACTGCGCACCACCTTCTAGCTGAATGCAAATTCACAAAACGAATTTGGAAGCACGTGGCTCTGTGGCTAACACAAGAAAGGCTGCACCCAGAACAATGGAAACATAGCATAACGATCTTGGAGTGGTGGACCAATATCACATCGATAATAGGAATTTCGCGTAAAGCGACTAGAAGCCTCACTCTCCTTATTATGTGAGAAATATGGAATGAGAGAAACTCCAGAATTTTCTGTCAACAAGGTTCTTCGGCGCCATCGCTAATGGCCAAAATCAAATCCTCAGCCAGCCTTTGGACCGCAGCGGGAGCGAAAAGTCTAGCGGGCCTTCTTCTGCGAGTATAACGCCTCTGATTTTTTCCCATTTCTCTTTTCCTTTCATTTTTCTTTCCGGTTAGCCGGATGTAACCCCCATCTTTATCAATAAAATAGGCACACTATCATGCCCCTTTGGTTCAAAAAAACTTATTGTTGCACCAAAAAGGCTGAGATCCTGTATGCAGCCTCAGATGTCTAACCTGTGCAAACACAGTTACACACATGGATATACCACCCTACAGAGTACAGATAGACAAAGTTTAAGATCATTGTTGCCACCGGAACCGACACAACTTGTCTCCATCAGAATACGTTAGCTTGGGCTTCCAACGCAAATAGATACATACCATAGTTCAGAAAGCATCCTAGAATGAACTAAAGGTCCATATTATAACTTATAAGGATGTAACGTTATCACAAGTTTCAGGCCATAAAATTGTCCACTTGGCACCCAGAAGTCCCATTACCATGCAAAAAGCATTGTTGCAGCAACATCCTGTGTCAACATCCAGTGTTCAAATACTCAGAAAAAAAAATTCCAGCACGAATCTTCATGAATGTTGAATTCGTCTTCTTCATGGCCACCACCCCTCAATCGTTAGCTGAAATTACAGAATTCTCGAAACAAAATGGTGACAGAACTGTGTAGGTCACCTGAAATGCAATCAGGCAAAGTGAAGTAATGTAAGAAGCATGGCAGGGAAATAATCTAATATAAATGGGTGCACAGAGTGAATTTGGCTACATATTTCTATGATATATTTTTTAAGGGAACTTAAAACTGGAATCCCCAATTTATTTTACATGAATCCCTATTGCTTTTAAGATTGCCAAATCCATCCATTGTCATATATATTTCTTTATACAATATAGAGGATCTTCCTTTTATGATGTCATTAGTATTAGTCAACAAGAAAGGAGAATAATATTTAAAAAATTGTGCAAGCTTAAATGAAAGCGGAAGCTAGAAGTCACAAAAATGTGCAGGTGTAAATATAAATAGACTGTACATACAGATCCAGACCTCTGCAACATAATGTAATTGATGTCATAATAAATCAATGATTTCATTCTGGAAAACATTTCACTTCAGCTTAAGGACAATTTGTGTGTTGCCCTGTGCTGTAGGATCTAGTATGTTAAACGAATATTAATTACTGTAGTAAAAGTTTTCTGTTATGGTTCCTACAAATATGCTTCCCAAGTATATCCTCAAATCTAGAAAAAAAAAGGAGTGCTTTTCAAAAGACACCTCAATGCTAAACAGAGCCTTACTCTCTAAGGGTTAAATCATCTAGGCTCTCTAACAATATTGAACCTCTAATTGCAGATTTTCCATTATATAATTTAGGCTCAGAAACATCTTATGTTAGCTTGTACAAAGCAAGGCCAATCTTACATTTAAATTTGGCCCCTGAAGAAAGCAATTGCACATTCCAGTATGTTTAACTGAAACATATCCAAAACACTTGCCAGTTATTAAAAAAACACTAATGTCAAACGTGAAAAATCATGATACATATGATCTAATTCAATGTTTGATATGGAGCAACCAAACACAAAGGAAGAACAATCATCTGATTAGTGATTAAAATCCCAAACCAAACAGATCAAAATTCTCACTAATCAAGCTTTTGACTCCATGATCCATATTTAGCTAGAGGGAATGCCACAGCGTAGCACACTGCTCAAGTGCTCATTTAACATAGTAATGCTTAGTTGAGCACCTGTAGCAAATGTATAACAATTACAAGAATGAATAGCGGGTATAACAAACCTTCAAATGGAATCTGAAATCTGCCTTCTTGGCAGTAAAACTCCCCTGATCACTGCACAAATGGGCTGAGTTTGTGTTGGACCCGGTGAAAGGACTCAGATGTTGCCTAGAGGGGGGGTGAATAGGTGAGTTGACCAATTTTCAAAACTTTAACCCACTCAGTAGCACTGCCCAGGACAAACCGGTCTCCGACCGGTTAGACCGGTACAGGGCAGAACACACGCCAAGTTCTGCTCGTTTTCCTCCTTGACTTCTAGCACCAACTGAACTTTGAGAGTGGCTTTTGTAGATGATATCTGGCAGGGTAAAGTAGTCCCTGCACACAAGACAAGCACATCCAAGTCGATCGAAGCGGAAGCATAATTAATTTGCTAGAAATCAATAAGTGAGACAAATCAAAATAAGACATGAGGATTTGTTTATCCGAAGTTCAGATTCACCGCAATGAATCCTACGTCTCCGTTGAGGTACCTATTGGAATATGAGTCTCTTTCAACTCCCTTCCAATAAGCCAGATCTCTTTAAACCACTTTTCTCATCTCCACTAGATGATCTTTTTCCTTGCGGAGGCAAGATCGTAGCCCTCACAAACTTGCCGCTGCTCACCACACCTTGGGAGCTAGCCGGCGATGCCTAGCCGTCTAGGAGGCACACCTCCAAGAGTAACAAATGCTTCAAAGCCTTTTTTCTTGACGCAAACCACAAGTGGTCAAGCCCTGGATTGCTCATTTTAGCTCACTAATGCTCACACAAGATCACTCTCTCAACCCAACTCAAAGATTTCTCAAGAATCACTCAAGTCTCACAAAGAGAGGTTGGGGAGAGCTTTTTTGGTCACTAGATGATGTCAAATACGTGTGTAACCAGCAACCTCTCAAGGAGGGGACCAAGGGGTATAAATACCCCCACACCAGAAACTAGCCGTTAGAGTTGCTCAAACCGGTCAGGCCGGTCTAGTTTGAAAAACTAGTTGTTGGCGCCCTGATCCCCTTGACCAGTCAGACCGGTTTGGCTGAGTTAGTCCCAAAAACCTCCAGAGACACTTACTCAGTCCACCTACTGGCTGAACCGACTTAAGTCAGCTGAGCCAGGACGATTAGCTTACTCAAGGGTTTTCTCAAGGCCAATCTCACATAGGTCCACTAAGAGCACTTTTGGTATTGTCAATTAGCTAATGTTGCATCCCTCTTGATAGTATGGCATACCTATAGTCAAGAATAAATATAAACACTATATCATCCACTTGAGCTTGTAAGTCTTCATCCATGCCATACTTTGATCAATAGTCACTTGAGGGCTCTCAACATAGCTATCATCTTGAGTACATCCGTCTTGAGCTAGTGACTTAAGATTTTCCATAGTTCATGATAAGATGTACATGAATCTTTAAGTCACTCCATTTTATCAATCACAATAGATTAGATTCATTGCATTGCTTCTCTCGATAAGGCTTAGATATGATACTTCAAAACCCCCTGGATACTAGCCACTTCACCTTAGCAAAACACACATAGTTCAAGCTGTCGCTTGACCAAAGTTTTCTTAGTCCCTTGCTCTAGTACCTTGCTTGATTTTTTCACCTATTCTTGCTACTTTGATTTTAGCTTTGCTTTTGACACCAACTATGAAATCCCATATGAAATCCTCTTCAAATGCTTGTTCTTGATTGATATGGAATGTCTCATGAATTGCAAACTTCCAATAACAAGACCAATATGTAACATATAAGCTCATATTTTTTTTTATCATATGTACATGAAGTCTTGCAATATCCATTTGTGAATATCACTATTCTTTTCTTAATGATCCCTTTACTTGTGAATCAAGCTATCACATGATTTGGAGACTTATAGATCAACCATAAAACATATTCCCAAGTTTTACTTCACCCTTGCTTGTTATTGATCATATAATTGCATCATGGGATCACATACTCGCTTGCTTTTCTTTATTGTGATCCATATAGTACATATTCCACTTATGAGACAATATCACATCATAAATATGAGAATAAAACCCTTCTCACAATCTTAAGCAAACAAGTTAATCCTTTAATTGTTTTGTCATTCAATTCACCAAAACCCACTTAGGGGCCTAGATGCACATCAATCTCCCGTGTTTTGGTGATTGATGACAACCCGATTAAATCTTACAAATATATCAATAAAGCGCTTTTAGATTCTCAGATATATCATGAGCTCCTCCTTAATATGTGCTTTGAGTGGAATTTCAAAAATTTGGCCTCACATGCCAAATGCACATAAACATGAATATCGTGGGAGCTTCTCTTATATCTCAGAATCTATGGGGGTGCAAAAAGTGTGTGTAACAAATAAAATACGTGATGCATATGACATGTAACAACACTCAACAAGAGATAAGTGTGTGTGTGTGTGTGCTGTCAAGGGCCAGACCAGTCTGTCAAACCGGTTAGACTGGTTTGCCCAATCAGCACACACACAAAACAATCATCAACCATAACATGCATATCAAACTAACACAAAGTCACTTAAGAGCATAAATAAGTTCTACACACACAGTAGCACATATTACAAGTTATCAAGTCCACATAGGAATTAAATTTGAATTATTACAGAACTATCTCTCAGCCAACAGAACAGACCGTCCCTCTGACCGGTCAGACCGGTGACTACTGACCAGCTACACTAAGTCCTAAAGATGAAGCTGCTTTAATCCATTTCTTCTCCCCCTTTGTCATCAAGCATCCATAAAAGAGCTTGGAGAAGATGTAGCTGTAGTCACTGATCCTCATGTCCATTTCTTGTTCCTCCCGGTGAGTGCTCAATCCAATGAAAGCCTTCATGCATCCAGGCATAGAAGACGTAAGGTAAATAGGGTCTATTACTGTAATTTCAGAGAGAGGAGCAAGAGTGCTGTCAGACCTACTCTGGGTAGATGGATGATGAGGAGGAGTAGGCCCAAAGATAGCCTGTACTGCAAACTCGGCTGTGTCCATAGGAGGTGGAAGAGCTGCTGCAAATGAATAACCCAGAATATTGCCACTAGCTGTTGTTAAAGATGAAGCTCCTATGAATGGCCCAAAGGTGGATCCCAGATAACAGGGATAGACACCTCCATGAGCGCTCAGACTTTAATTTGTGATGAATGCATCAAATCCTCCTGCTGTGTGAGGCTGAAAAGGTGGAGGAGAGTACAATGAACCTCCCACATCCGGATAGAACATGCTGCCATACTGATCCAAGTAGCCGGATGTCATGAACTCTCCGATTCTTGCCTCAACTGATAGGATTTCAACTTCTGGAGGTGAGGGAGAAATGGGAGAGGGAGGAGGCTGAAGATTCATGTGAGTGTGCATCATCTTAATTGAATCTATCTCTTTCTTGCTAGCCTTCCACTATTGCTGTTGTTCCACCTCAATGTCCCTTTGACTATTGCACATGCCAACCAGAAAATTTATGAGCTTTTTCATAGAAAAGGAG
The DNA here is from genome assembly GCF_005286985.2 of Setaria viridis. NCBI lineage: Eukaryota > Viridiplantae > Streptophyta > Magnoliopsida > Poales > Poaceae > Setaria > Setaria viridis. Next base: position 7,901,847 of record NC_048266.2, read on the forward strand.
GGATTCTCACACTGCCTCTGTGAGTGGTTGTGCTGCCCAGGTCCAAACCGGTCAGACCGGTCCCTGCCTGGGTGTCATCCGGCTGCTAAAACTGCTGCTGCTCAAGCCCTTCTGCCCCTTGTCCTTGCTGTTCAGGTGCTATTTCTGCTGGAGGAGATGGAACTCTAGGAGTCTTGCTCACAGGAGGTCTCAATGACTTGTGCTTCACATCCCTAGGATATTTTATCTTTGTCACCTTCTCAATCATATACATGATATAGGGACTGTAGTTGCAAATCTTCTGAGGATTCTTTAATAAGTTCTTGATTTCTTGCCAAATAAAATCACCCACACTAAATTTAGGTTCTCCTAGTTTTAAAGCCGCCATTAAGTTCCTTGGGAAGAGAGTCACATCGGAAGAATTTCTATCTCTAGGAGTGAGGGTCTTTCTAAATAGCCGGTTTAGAATGGCATAATAGGTGTAGAGGCTTTTTACCTTCCCCCAATCTCCTCTCTTGTTCTTGGGATACATGAAGTGCATCTTTGATGTTTCAAGAACACCTTCATCATGAAGCTTAGGATAAGTGTGATCATCATCTACAACTCTGAATAATGATGCAAAAGTGGGATAAGTGATATGGTGCTTCTCACCCTCTGTCATCCAAAATATAGCCCTCTCATTTGCAACATGTCCAAAGTATACGATGGCATAGAACTATGCAATGATCTCCTTGTTCCAACCATGCTTGAAACCCATGAGATATTTGATTCTTTTGTTTGCACAAGCATCTATTATTTCATTGAAGATAGGATTATTTTTCTTCCTCATATAATCCCAATCTACCCATTGTGCCTCATGTGTGATTTTGGACTTCTTAAGAATGACAGTGGTATAGAAGTCCTGCTAAAAAGTAGTCCAAAATCTGTATTCTTGGGCATTCTTAGGAACACTGCATGGATCCTCTCTTCTCAACCTCTTTACTGTCTCAGTCATCCCATCCCCAAAGTAATTTGCAGGTATCTATGAATGGGATATGTTGGCCTGCGAATGGAGCGCATAGCTATGTCACCAACATCCTCATTCTCACTTTCCTCATTGTCATCATCCTCTTCATCACCATCATCATCATTTCCACTACCACCATCATTGCTATCACCATCACTACAGCCATCATCACTGCCAGGTAGCTCCTTGCCATTGCAATGCTTAACAATGTACTCCTCTTCCTCATCATCATCACTACTTGTCTCTCTCTCGCTCTCCTCAACTTCTTCAATATCATCACTAATAGGAGCCCTTTTCTATCCTCTCGGCCTCAAGGATCTGCTATAAACCCCGGTGGGCTTGCTAGAGCTGCTTCCTTGGAGTACTGGCTCCTCTTCTCTACTTGTCGGTGCGGAATCTGGCCGACTAGTAAATGTTAGTAGTTTTACCATGCGTTAGGTCGGATATGGCCTAGCACACAATGACACAAGATGTATACTAGTTCAGACAACGGGGCCTACGTCCAGTTGGGGTCGGTCAGTCGACTATATTCCTGAGCCCAGGTGCTCAAAGTTTGCAGTGGGGGTACAAACGAGAGGGATGAGATGGGGTGTCTGAGACCTGGTCATGCTCTAGTATGAGTGGGAGAGAGCAACCAAGGGCTCAGATGTGTGCTATGTGTTTGAGAGTGTGTATGCACGTGTTGTGTGAAGCGTGGAAGTGTCTGCCTATCCCCCTTGTCCTCAGACAGGGAGGGCTCGTTCACTTTTATAGTACAAGGGAACACCCTTACAAGAGAGAGAGAAAGAAAGAGAGAGTGCGGGCACTGCCTAGTCTTGTCGAGGCCCACGTCGTCTGGTATAGTATGGCCGCCATCCTCGGTCCCTGTTCATCTCGTCAGGCCACTCCGTTGTAGCGGGTAGGTTGCGGCGGTACTGTGCGGGGTGTGCGCAGGGCGTGGTGCGGTACGGTTCCTCACATGGTAGTTGACCTAGGCGCTTCCTCTTATCCGTTCCACTTGCTCCCTGGGCCCACGTCGAGTGAGCGTCCCTGGTCGGTTGTCCCAGTCAACCCTGACCGAGCCAGTTGGGAAGAGCGGTGTGGTACGGCGCATCTTCGATCGGGGGAAACTTGGTTGGGGTCAGACTGTGGTCCCATCCCTGTCTGGACCCTTCTAGTTGGGGCACCAACCAGACCTCCTAGTTGGGGGAGCCGGTTGGTGGCCGGATCTTGGTCTCGACCTGTGTTGTGTTGATGGGCCGGCCCAGGCATGCAGTATCGCTGCAACTCTTGTTGGGCCAAGTGTTGTGGGAAAGCGGGCCCATCGGGGATCCTAGGTCTATGAACCCGTTAGTAGCCCCCGAGCCCCTTTGGGGCTTTTTTGAAGCCATGAAGGGGCTGTTGGATTTTGACTAGCAGGTTACTGCTCTTTTTAGCTCAATGAAGGCTTTCATCATTATATGTTTCCTATGCCCATCACGCCGTGGAGGCGGGTTGTCATAGGGACCTTGGCATTTTCCCCCTTTATTTGCAGTGCTGTGTAAGGTTGTCGAGTGGGATCAGGTGCCTAGCCCTCGAGGAGAGGACTGGCGAAGGCCGCGGAGGTGCGCTGAGTAGGTATAGGCGCCCAGCCCCCGAGGGGGGGGGGACTTTGCTGGTAGTCCATTTTCTGCCGGGTTTGCACGAGCAGATCCGGTGGGTCTAGCCCTTGAGCCTGACTGGGGAGTCGGTCAGAGGCTGAATCTTTCCAAGGTCGCAGACTCCTGTGTCCGCACCAGTTAGTATGAGGTGATCCCTATTGCGGGTTGGGGCATCCGTCTATGCGTGTTCCCGACCGCGACCTGTGTCGCCGGTCGGATTCCCGAGTCGGGATCTGGCGGCCAGAGTCCCCAGGCCTCGTTGGGCTTGGTCGGGATCGGTCGAGTTTCATGCATCACCGTTCACGGTTTCCACAACCGGAGGGGTTGAGCTGACGTCACTTGCCTTGATGGCTCGAGTGACGGGCTCGGTGAGCTCATAACGGGCATGTCCGAGTGGAATCCAGGTCCATCGTTCATAACGGGGTTGGCATAGCCCTCATGTGACATTCCATTGCTCCTTAACCCGTCTCCCGGCACATGCACGAGCCGTTCCGGGGACCGACTCGGGTGGCCCACTGGCCTCCCCTCGATGAAGATTCTGTGGGCATGGCTCAAGGTCAGGATTGAACGAGAAGTCGAGATGACCATTTCCACTTTTGAGTGGATCGGGCAAGGACCGCTGTTGTTCATCTGCTTTTCCCCTGACTCCATTTGACGCGAGGTAGCCTCAAGCCCTTCGCGGGCCAACCCTGGAATTTCCGGCATATTGCAATGAAGTTGGATGGCCTCATGAGCAAGGGTCTGCCTCTCCTATTTCAAATCAGCGATGATAGTCGGGAGGTCTTCAAGCTTCTTTTCTTCAGCAGCGATGGCCTTTACGACCTGTTCCATTTCTTTGGCGAGTTCTGCTCTGCACCATTTAAGCCGGTCTATTGCACTGACGACGCTCGGACGAGAGGTCTCAAGGACGCCGATCCACTGGTGTACCTCTTGCGCACGATGCTTGTAAGATTCCTCTTCTTGGCGTGCCCTCTTCAGTTTAGCATGATCAACCATATGTTGCAAGGCTCTAAACACTAGAATGTGCATAGATTCAATGTATGCCGCGGGTGCGAGAGCCTCTTTCGCGTCTTCTGGGACTTGGCCTCTGATTTTGTTGAATATTCGCCGTATCGGCTCGGCATCCTCCACCAATCGGCCGACATTATCCTGGAGAAGGGCTTGCATATTCTGAAGCTCGGCGTGGATTTCTTCTTGTATTGAGCCCAAGGTTATCTGGCGTGATGCGACTTCCTCGTTGTTGGAGACTGCAACTGCGAAAGAGAAGAGGCTGTTGTTGGGCGTATCTTGTTCCTATAAGGAAGGGGAAAAAAGTGTTTTACCCAACAGAAGTAAGAAATCGGCTAGTGGAGATGGGAGGCCCTTACCTCTTTAAAATGAATCTCCTCCACCTGGGTTGGCAGATTGCTGCTCCCGTCTCAGGAATCAGCGGTGGCAGCTCACCAGAGGAGGAAGATTCAACAATAATCGGCTCACTGGTAATAACTGGTAAAGTGCTTGGGCCAGCCTCCTGGAAAATGGAAGGGGGAGTATTTGTAAGTATAAAAAGGATATTAGATCTAAATATGGGTCTTGGTTATCTTACCTCTGGAATCGCGCAGCCGATGGTTGCTCAAAGGGTATGACCGACATGTCTGGAGCATCTTGTGCCAAAAATCAGCCGGTTTTAGTTAAAAATTGGGGAGACTAAGTGAAAAGCACGTTCTTTACCTCAATTGGAAAGCTTGCTGGTGGTGCAGTTTCTGCTTGAGGATCGGCCGATTGAGGAGCAGTTTGCTACGGAGTAAGTTGTGCAGCCTGATAAGAAGAGGCGAATTTAGTATTGGCAATACACTTAAAGGAGTTAAAGCATGTAAGATTACCTGTATAACTTCCACCAGAAGAGATGGAACCGCCAATCCAGCTTCTGATGCCGCCTGGGGGTTGATATCCTGAATCGTCGGCAGAACATCTGTTTGGACTGGTGCTACTGAGGGCTCAGCCAACGTTGTGGCCGATTGGTTGGCTGTCTGAGTTATCGCCGATTCGGTACGAGCTCATACCTCGCGGCTTGTTTTCTTTGTGAAGGACATCTTGAGGCCGGTGGCTATATCTTCCATCGAGTGGGTGTGATAGTCGATAAGAGGGTACGGCGTGTACGGATGATGGGTCTCTATCGGCCTACCACTCCGGCTGTGCGTTGGGGCATGTGGCTATCAACCTGCGTAGAAAAGAGAAGATAGTGATGAAAGTTCTGTGGCATAAAAGTGAAAGCGAGAAATCGGCCAAGAAAGTTTCATTACCTCTGCGTTTGGATCGGTGTGAGCAGGGTTCAGCTGATTGCAATACACCGCAGAAGCTGCACAGAAAAGGTGTTGTTTCCACTCGGCCCACCATAATTTGAATTGCTGAGTAGAGAAGGGTGCTACTGGCCAAGTGCTCAAGTCAATAGTGCTGGAGTCCGGTGTTCGATTACATACTCTGTTATATTCAAATCCTCTTGAGACCGACTCTCGGAATTTCACCCGGCCGACGAAGTAAATTCCAATGGGCATTTGTCCTAGGCTGAATTGCCGGGCTGCTACCGACAGGTTGTAGAATTCGTACGTCGGAGAGTCTTTCCTAGAGAAGAAGTTTGCCAGTAGGATTGCAGGTTTGATCAAAATGTCCATAATCCTGTCGTCAAAAGAGTTGGTACTCGAGTCAAGGCAATCAGGATTCTCAAAAGTTGGACTTTCTCTCTAGTATGGGTACCAACTCGTTGTTTCTTCACTGAAGCTGTTATAAAAGCTTCTAAAGTACACGACTGTTCTTGAGGGAGTGAGCTTACTGCCTGGAAAAGATGATACAGCTTCTCCGAAAGAGGTACAACGGCACCTTGCCGATGGGTCAGTCTCTAATTCGACGTTGGGGAAGGTCTTGGTTTCGATCCATTCTCTGGAGATTTTGCTCATATGTAAATTAAGCCAGAGGTTGATAAACCACCAGGGACCCCCAGGGTTCCCGATGGGCTCCCCAGATGATAGCTTCACGGCAATTTGATGCATCGTATAGTAAAATGACCCCATCAAGTGTTTTCCCAAAGGGACAGTAGCGCCTCTTGCTAGCGTTTCGGCTAAGGCTTGCGTGTTGGAGGTAGGGCTGGCCAATTTGCCACAAAAATGGTGTTTTTCCAACCACATCATCAAGAAGGCTGTGTGCTCTCTTTCCGTGATGGGCCCGGTCTTTATGTTCTTCTCAATGAAGCCTTTCCATCCGCCGATAGCTTTTGTTTCCAGCTGGTGAGTGGGGGGCATGTGCGGAGGAAGGAATCGGAGTTGAGAAAATTTCAGAGCAAAAGATATGTGTCATTCCGAAATAGGGGGGCATGTGTTGACGCCGGTTTTTGACACGTGTTAAGGTCGGTGTCAAGGAGAGAAAAGTGGCCAATGCAGATAAGCAAGATGCTATGACTGGGGGAATTGGCTGATAGAGCTATAGTGTTTCGGCCGATTAGCTGAGGGAGTCGATGAAGATTGGCCGATTAGGAGCCAGAGTAGCTTGGCCGATGTGGGCCTAAAATGGGTCAAGGCGGTGACCAGATGAAGATGAGGATTGACTCATAGAAAAGTTGAATAGTGTTCGACTCGGATGCAAGTTGTATCCGTGTGTAAATATTTGTTATTTTGAATTAGAGATAAAATCATAGTCTGTTAGGAAATCAGTTGTAGCAGGGTATAAATAGGTGCCTCCCAATGCTTGTAAAACAACACATCAATCATCAATACAAATCTACTTTTCATGCAACTTTACTTTCAAGTCGGTGACTTCTTCAAACCTTCTATCTTTTCACGAGTTCATGCGAGTTGGCAGGGCTGCATCAACACGATCTCCAGCCAATTTGTAAGTTCCGCGTATCGAGTAATATCTAAGCTTTAACTTCAGGCGCGTCACTATTGTTTTATTTAGATTTATTCACCAGTTATCGATATTTACTAGAATTATAGGTTTTACCTATTATTTTAGTTTTTATCACTAGTTATCCAGTTTGAGACACGAGCTATCAGCTACATCAATATTTTATTTATTATTATACAGCCGATTAGATCTGTTCCAAGTGTTGTCTCTGTAGCATTGTTTAGGTTACTCTAGTAGTTTCTTTTACAATTGCTATGTGATCATCGGCTATTTCATAGCCGATTATCTTTACACTAATTCAGCTGATTTGCTGATACATCCTTTGAAATAGATCGGAACTTCAGCCGATCGAACCTTTGGAATTTAATACCTTTCTTTCCTTGTCAATCAACAGGTCAGATTGACTGGCACGCCGCGTGAACTGCACCAGGGCGATAACCCGAATAGGAGCTAAGCAGATTCTCCCGGGTCGTGTGTCCGACGTCGGAGCCGGAGTCATTGTCCGATTTTTGGTGTCAATAGAGGTTCGCCTTCCTAGTGTACTTGGTGATGTTGGTGGGCGGTTGGAAGCGCTGTAGGAATGGTGCTTTCTGGATGCGGTGACTAAAGGCCCATGGTCCCGTGCCGTTCAGGCTGGGGCTTCGTTCGCCGTACTGGTCGCTCAGTCATCCGCTACGCCTGGGGTGTGTCTCCTCGTACTCCTCGTCGGGTCAGCTGGGGCTTGCGCTACTTGCGCTTGTTGCCGTTCGGTGGACGTCGACGTCATGCCGAGCCTGGTGTCGAGTGTTGGTGACGCTGCGAGCATCACGGTTTGGCCTGAGTTGCTCGTGGATGTGCGGACGCTGTGGAGCAAGTGCCGGGTGGGGCTGTGGCACGACCGTGGCACCCTGCCCCGCCTGAGGCTGCTGCTGTGGTGGGCGGATGGAGCGATTCACCTGGAGTGGCCCCAGTGCCCCAGTCGGGCAAGAGGCCACGTGCCGCTATCATGACGTAGAGCTCTCTGACTGCTGGACGGCGGCGGTCTCTACTAGCGCTCGGAGGTTCCGGTGGATTGCCTGCTTCAGCGGGTCGGCAGGCTTGGGGAGGCTGCGCAGAAGCATCGCTGCGGCGGCGATGTTCTGGCCAGCCCGAGCGAACTGTGGGGGGTCACCCCCCCAGCTAGGATGTTGTGTTAGACCTGGTGGGTGCGGCCTCGAGCGCCACTCGCCGGGTTGCGCGTGTGCGACTCAGAGTGCACCGCTGGGTACGCCGGCACGTGTGGCTGCTAGGCCTGCCTCCATTGTCGTAGCTCGTCGCCATGTGCCTGCACCTGCGCCTGTCCCAGGGCCTCCGCATGGTGGTCCGGTGGGGTGTGAGTCTACTGATACTCCACCACCTTTGGTGGTTGTCCCGGGCATCTGCCATGGCACACTCCCGGAACAAAGGATGGCTGGACACCATGATGTCGCCGATACTGGAGCTTTCGCAGAGGTTGTGGAATTAGGTGGGAGCGTATTCCGCCATTCCCACAAACTCGCATGGGTGAGGGGGTGACATCATGACCCTCCAGAGCCCCCATGCGTACGCGTCCGCAGGGGACGCGAGATCATAGGGAAACCAGCCACGTGGCGAGCACGACAGAGATAGCGGGGTCCCTCCGGAGAGCTGACAAAAAGTGTTGATTAATGAGTAGATGATAATGTCCAGATCACTCACTGTGGGGTTCGAGCCCAACACGGACTTGATTTGGAGCACGAGCACCTCAACATCGAGATCGTCAAGCGGCTCGTGGTCGATGAAGGGAGCTCGTCCTCCCAGAGACGCCGGGGTGGCCGCCTCTTCGTGGAGGCGGAGTAAGCCGAGCTGATCGACGATGAAGTCCAGACTTCTGAAGCGGAAGCTCTAGGATGGCACGAAGATGGGTGGAACCCACATCCCACCGAGTGTGGGTGTAGGAAACTCCAGCGAGCCAAAGCGAATCGTGTCGCTCGAGCTCGTGTGCCGAAAGTAGCGGGAAAATGGGCTATCCGATGACCTACAATAACGGGAACGCACGACGTCTTCCCCACGGACGGTGCCAACTGTCGGTGCGAAATCTAGCTGACTAGTAAATGTTAGTAGTTTTGCTATGCGTTAGATCAAATATGGCCTAGCACACAATGACATAGGATGTATACTGGTTCAGGCAACAGGCCCTACGTCCAGTCGGGGTCGGTCGGTCGACTTTATTCCTGAGCCCAGGTGTTCAAAGTTTGCAGTGGGGGTACAAACGAGAGGGATGAGAGGGGGTGTCCAAAACCTGGTCGTGCTCTAGTCCGAGTAGGAGAGAGTGCCCGGGGGCTTAGACGTGCACTATGTGTTCGAGGCTGTGTATGCGCGTGTTGTGTGAAGCATCGAAGTGTCTGCCTATCCCCCCTTGTCCTTAGATGGGGAGGGCTCGTTCCCTTTTATAGTACAAGGGGACGGCCTTACGAGAGAGAGAGAGAGAGAGAGAAAGCTGCCTAGTCTTGTCGAGGCCCACATCGTTAGGTACAGTATGGCCGCCGTCCTCGGTCCCTGTTTATCTTATCAGACCACTTTGTTGTAGCAGGTAGATTGCGGCGGCACTGTGCGGGGTGTGCGCAGGGCATGGTGCGGTATGGTTCCTTGTACAGTAGTTGACCTGGGCGCTTCCTCTTATCCGTTCCACCTGCTCCCTAGGCCCACGCCGAGTGGGCGTCCCCAATCGGGTGTTCCAGTCGGCCCCGACCAAGCCGGTTGGGAAGAGCGGTGTGTTACGGCGCATCTTTGGTCGGGGGAAACTTGGTCGAGGTCGGACTGTGGTCCCATCCCTGACTGGACCCTTCTGGTTGGGGCGCCGACCAGGCCTCCTGGTCGGAGGAGCCGGTCAGTGGCCGAATCTTTGTCTCGGCCTGTGTTGCATTGCTAGGCTAGCCCAGGCGTGTAGTATCGCTACGTCTCTTTTTGATTCTTTCGGCATGAGATCCCTTAGGCATGGCTACTGATCTTGGGTCACAAAGATATGACAAAGAGTGCATAAGATACTAGGATAAAGGTTGGATGGATAACTAGATAAAAGAATCCTGAACTAGAACAACTAAGGCATCTCTTGGCCAAACTGATCAGATCGGTTGTGACTAGAATTGGACGAATGGTTCTAGACACCAATCAGAGCAGATAGATCATTTAAGATATGGGAATTTAGGTTCTTGAGGTATTCCTATAAAGATAAGGTGAACATAAAATAGAAAAACACGATTTAGGGTTTGACTATGCAGACCGGTCAGACCGGTCTAGCCGACTACTCAGACCGATCAGGGTTGTATACACCAAAATCATGAATCCTGACAATGTAGCCAACAAAATTGAATGATACTCTAGAAATTGCTTCTAGGGTTGCCAGGAGATAATTTACCAAGGGAAATTCAAATCTACTCATGGAGTTGATAGATCGGGCAAAACCAAGATTTGAATACCTTTGGAGAGAGAAACTCGAGAGGAATCCAAATAATTGGTTGGGAAACCGGTTAGGCCGCCTTAGGGAACTTGATTTCTTCAAAGGGGTGACCTTTTCCTTGGTTGATTACTCAAATCACCATGGGGGAGAGAGATGGGTGGAGGAGCGCACGAGAGAAGAAAGGAGGTGTCGGTGGTGAAGGGGTAAGAATGGATTAGTTTTACCACTCTATATTCACTGGAGGGGTACAAAGGTAACTCCCAGAGTCAACCGTCCAGACCAGTTTCCACTAGGAAACAAGAGAAAGGTTGATTTTGAGAGATTTTGTTCCTACACTTTCTCACAAGATTGGATATAAGATTTGAGATAGATATTGATCCAAAGTTGACATGTGTTAGAAGAATTTTTGATAATCCAAATAAATTATCACTTATTGATTCTTCCAAGAGATGTGAGAGATAAATAAAGATTTATGGACTTGAGAAAATCTCACCACTTGTGACTTGCCATCAATCAATCAAACTGAACAATAGTCACAAGTGGGTCAATTGAGTCACAAATACCAATAGCCAAATATTTTCAAATAATCACACTTCCTATACATGCTTCTTGAATTTTCAAATATTCTATCATATGCCACAAAGAGCATGAATCAATTCAAGTCAATGACCCATTTAGTATATTTAGCTCATACCTTACACAAGAGGAAAACACAAGACACGGAGTCAATTTTAAGGAAGGTATCAACTAAATATCCAAATGAGGTACAATAGGGATAACTTGAAATGATTACATGCAAATGCATAGACTAGCATAAGAATATGGCCTAGATGCATAAAGGTAAAAATAAGAGTACATGAGAACATACCTTTTTTTTCTTAGCCATCCATTCTTGTGCATATTTTATTTTAAACATGATGCTAGCTCTTATTTGATTTTTCTTGGCCATAGCATGAAATGGTGAGATAGCATAAAGTGCACAAGTATCCAAGAAAACAAGATCACTAGAAGATATTGTTAGTCCCACAAGCGACACAAGTATTGGAATAAGCTCGCCCTCAATTAGTGCAAAAGATATTTGACTATAAGATGCTTGTCAGTGTTTAGACCCAGAAACCTATCGAGGGGTACCTAAGGTAGTATTTTATGTGTGGGGCTCGCCAAAGACCTGGAACTTGAAGGTGAACTCGAACACATGATTTAGACAAGTTCGGGCCACTAATGTCACGTAATACCCTATGTCCTATGTGTTGGTTGGATTGTATTGATTGATGATGATTTTTGGAGGGGGTCCCTGCCTCTCCTTATATTGCCTGGGGTAGGGTTACAGGTCGGTTGTTTACAAGAGTACTAGTTGGATTGGACTAGAGAGTCCTACTCTAATTGCTACGAAGTTTCCTAATCCTTGACTAGTCCTTGTCCTCCACGTAGACCACGCCATCCTGCATCATAGTCTCCATGTCTGATACATCTTTGTGTACAGCTCCATATTGTAGGACGGTCCAAGCCACCCAATGGGCCTATCGATGTACAACCGACAAGTCCCCGAGTACTTTTTAGTCAAATGCAGCAGTCCCGAGTACTTCTGCGAACGTTTCCGACTAGTTTGTGGTGCTCCTTTTGAGTACTCCATCGGATTGAGTCTTTGAATGTGCTCGAGTACTGCCATGCGACTACAAGGTGCTAAAGCCTCATTTAACTTAGTATTGAATATTCAACCTTGAATCTTTAAATAGAAGTGCGATGAAAATCGCACTGCATATGGAGTAGACCCCGAGCCTTAGGTTGAATCGAAGAATCAGGCTGAGGGTCAATCTTGTAATTTCATAACTTTTTTCCCCTTAAAACCCAGAGAAAAACTTTTTGTCCAACGAGCACGTGGCACATAGCCCCTGAGCCGTTACACGGCTAGTTTGGGTATAAGGGTCAACCACTGGTCAACTTGACTGTTCGTCTTCAAAAATATTATCTCTACCGAGAAAATTGGAAACTGCTTTTGCGATAACCAAGGGCTTTAAAAACGAAATATTCCCCATAATTTTTGCCTCTCGGTTAACTGTGCCGCGGTTATAAATAATGGAGGGACTCATCCCTTCCATTTCACCTGAGCTATTGCGCCTGTTCATCTTCTGCATTATTGCCCAAGCGCCGCCGCTTGCCATTCTCGAGGTCGAGTGCCCTCCTCCCTCACTGCCTAGCCTCCGTGCTTATGCACAAGAAGACTTGTGTGGCAATGGCACTAAAGAAGGCATCGTTCAGCAAGGCAGCAGAGATGAATAAGCGCAAGGCCACCAAGAAGGAAAAAGAGATCCAGCTACCGGCACCCAAGTATGGGAAGACCGACCAGACGGCACTGCCGAATTAGGCCTGCGCCTAGAAGAAATCCGTACTAAAAGAGGCGGATATCCAAGCATTGGTGGATGTTGATCTTCTTCAGGAGAAGGAGTTCATTGATTGCAGGGAACTAGCCAGCAATCCCTGGCCTCTGGAGAGCTACCCTGATGAGATAGTCATGTTCGCCCATTTTATTGAACGTGGGCTGGCTCTGCTGTCGTCCGACTTCTTCTAGGGTCTTTTGAGGTAGTACAACTGGAGCTAGTCCACCTCAACCCCAACTCCATTTTGCACATTGCTATCTTCATGCACCTCTGCGAGGCGTTCTTGGGCATCCAGCCCCACTTCTAGTTGTTTAGGAAGTTTTTGAGAGTGAAGCCCCAACCCCAGATGGACCACACAGAAGTAGTCGGAGGGGCGGGGATCCAGCTTTGGGAGCAGTTCAAGGGCTAGTACATTGAGTACAAACTCGTAGAATCCCATTCTGGTTGGAAGCAATGGTGGTTCTATATTGGAAACTATAAGCCCCGTCTTCCCAAGGTCACTAGCCACCGTCCAGTATGGAACAACCATTGGTTGGACAAGCCGAGTACAGCCGACAGTTTCCAATTGTCGGATCTGATAGCAAAGATTGCCGCACTCAAGACAGAAGGTCTGACCGGCATCGGTGTGGCCTTCAGCTTCATGAGCAGGCGAGTCTAGCCCCTGTAGCTACACTGCACATGGGGATATGACTACTCAGGTCCGAATGACCCATCACGGATGACGTCATAGAACTTGTCTGTGGATGAAGTGATGGCGCAATTGAAGAACTTTTTAAAGAATGTTAGGGGAATCCCTACGGTCTTGAGAGAACACTGTGTCACGAACCCGCCGAATCCTATAAGTACCCGTGACCTGCAGCCCCCGAGTACTACTTCTGGCGTTTGTTGATATATTGACTAGTCTTTTGTTCGCAGGATGAACTGAACTTGTATGTTTCTAACCCTCCTCCAGCCGACATGATGCCCCTTATGCAGTTCCTTGTGGCTGCATAGAGGGCGATCGAGGAGAAGGAGAAGGAGAAGGAGAAGGAGGACTCACTGGACTAGTCTTCCTTTAGCAGCTCGGAGTCTGAGGCTGCTGAAAAATATGTTGTCAAGCCTTGCCTTTCTGACAAGATGGGGTCATCTTTTGCGGCATCCAAGCGTGAAGCAAAGGACGTCTTGGAAGTCAGAGTGGCGCCACCCATGAAGAAGGCGCGTACTGTCACCGTCAAGCGGGTGGCCAAGAAGTCGTCCGCCGATGATGTCCCACCTCTGGTAACAGGATCTTGAGGATCAAGTACCAGTCACTTGTTTGCTTTGTCACCACCCTTTGATTATCATGGCCAAATTGTAGGTAGTCAAGACGGAGATAGAGGCGAAGGAAACAACTACTGTAGTCGTGGAGCAGTGGCTACTAGCGATAGAGGAAGTCATCGAGGTTGAGGATGAAAACAATTCTGCCGAGGGCCAACCCTATCCCGACGCCAAGTACTCAGAGGAAGGAGACGGCGGCTAAGGCTGGCGAGGATCCAGCTGTGATCTAGCGAGCCACGCCGAAGAAGCCATCGCCTACCATCAAAGCACTACGCCTGGGGATTGGCCCTTCAATAGAGATTAAGAGGTCTACCAAGTAGGTATCCGAGTACTAATTTTAACTTGATGTCACCGAGTAGTGTGTTGTAACACTTTGTCTTTCTTTAAAAAATCCACCTGTGTGGAAGATGAGGGCCTAAGTTCAAAATCTGAAGCCAATGGAAGTAGCCGCTCGGCTCAGGAAGTCATCCTAGAGTTCGAAGTTCCGCCGCCTGAGGAGCAGCCCGCACCCGAAATTGTTCCAGGTGCGGTATCCCTTGTTACGACTCTGATGCATTATATCTTGTCATCACTTGACATTTCTGTAGTGCTAGCCTCCAAGCTGCCGGAGGCCGAGGCCATCAAGAAGAGTACTTCCACGGTGGTGACTGAGCTGGTGGCTCTGATGCTGAATCCAGAGCTAGCGGCCGAGGTGGAGCCAGAAACCGAAGTGGAAGTGGTAGCCGCAGACGAAGTCATGGCTGCACTTGTAGCCCCTAGGCTAGAGCCTAATGTGTAGGCTACTAGGGTGCTGCAAGTGTTGGCCGTCATCCCGCTGTCTGAGGCGAGACCATCGACTAGTCATGGGGTGACCTCCTCCTTGCCTTCAGAGGATGGTCCATCAACTAGCCAGGCGCTGGTCCCTCTCATTACCTTGGATGCTGAGTGGCGCGAGGAGCACAATGAGGCATGGATTGCTCCTAGGGTGGACCTCGAGAAGATCCAGTTGATTGTTGATCCTCTGGCCACCATTGAAATGGAGGCCACGGTCATGGACATGCATCACCGTGTGGGCGAATTCACAGAGGTAAGCTTGACTTCTGCCATAGTTGTTGGCTTGAAATTGATACTCGAAGCTTTACACGAGTACTTGCTCTGTTTTTGCAGAAATTGATCCAGCGCTCCTGTGAGAAGTTGAAGTATATCCAAGGGTATGGGGACACCATCCTGCGGGCTGAGGTGCTGGAGCAGAAAGTAGCCAAAGAGCGGCAGTTCTCCTCCTGGCTGTTGATGAAGTATGATGGCCAAGCCGCCCAGAACCGGAATGCTGTGCAGAACGCCTGCAGAAGCTCAACAAAGGCCTGAGGAACTGAAATGAAGGTAGGTTGTGTTGTCCCTTGTTGTCTTCGAGTACTTGTTTGGCCTTGGCGGTACTGATTTGCTCTTTGCCTTTGTTCTTGCAGAGCTCACCAAGGAAAATAAGGATGTCCAGGGTCATGCCATGGACTGGCAGAACTCATACTACTAGGTCATGGATGAATATGACAAGTTGACCGCAAAGTATGAGACCCTGGAGCACAAGCTCAAGAAGGAGAAGAAATTGCGCATTGATGGGGAGTTCCAACTTGTTGACATGATGCAGAAACTTCGAGCGCAGCAGGCTGAGTTGGAGGTGAAAGATCTAGCTCTCAAAGAGCTAACAGAAGCTGCTCAGCATGTAGTTGACATGGTGGAGCTCCTGGAGGAAGGCGTAGAGCCCTGCCCCTTAGCAGTAATACTCAGGAAGGTACCCGATAAGATCACCGGCTACACAAGAAGATGGCAGAGTCTATCTCCAAGCAATTGTTGGCCATGGTTAAGTCTTTCTACCTGCAGGCTGACTTAACACCTGTGGTGGAAGGCATCACCGAGAACTACTCGGATGAACAGTTCGAACATATTTGGAGGAGATAGCTCCTGTTGCCAGGGAAGTAGCCGGTCAAATAGACCTTGAGTAGCTGCAAAAACAATTGTTGTAACATAAACAAGTTATGTGTATGAAATGTATATTTTTTGAAGTCTTGTCGCAATTTTGTTTGCTTGTCGACTTGTTTGAATCTTTTCAGTTTAGTGCATCTCATGAACTACCCTGATGTTTGCTCATGTGGTAGTCGTGAGTGTCTACGCACAAGGCTACTCTCGTGAGCCTGTTCAGATACACTATCTAGAGTACCTTTAGGACATAGCTCCTTTTTGCGGAGTGCCAGTACTCGTATATCTGGGTAGTCAAACTCTTTAGACGAGTAGACTCTTCTGGACTTTGTAAACTGGAGCCTACCTTTGCATCATCTCTGGGTTGTTCGGGTGTTGTGCTTCGAAGGCCTGGAATTGCAGACATGTTATTACAAGTTGCGACTAGACAGACTTGTCTAGATAGGATCTCAGGTAGTGTAGATAACTCCCAAGTTGCCTTGATGACTTCTTTTTTCTGAAGGCCGTCTATGGATAAATTTGTCCAAGGAGCTGATTAGCTTAGGAATTTTGTGTGCAAGCTTGCCTTTGCAAGTTGCTTGTTTGTCTAACGAGTTAAATAACCTGAAAGATATGTGAGACGAATTTTTTTTTCGAAGATCATCGATGGACAGATTTGTCCAGAGAGCTGAATGTGCAAACTTAAGAATACATGTCGCGAGTTGGGTGATTATACCCGGAAGAGCTGAATAACTCGGTGATCTTGGTTTTTGCAAGCCACTATCATGCAGAGACTAGTCGTTTTATGACCAAAATAAATCTTCTTTATTGAGTTGTAATTGTACAACTAAGACCGATGGCCAATTTACATGAATATGTAAACTATGGGTAGAATCAACACAAGTGTTCCATGTTCCACGAGTTGTTGACTTCTCCGCCAATGAGAGTTTGGAGCCTATACGAACCAGGTCCAGTGGCCTCGAGACGATGAAGGGCCCCTCCCATGGAAAATTTAGCTTGTGCAGACCCTTGGTGTCTTGGATACGCCTGAGAACCATATCGCCTATGCTGAACGAATGTTCTTTGATGTTGCGGTCATGATAGCGGCAGATTCCTTCAAGGTACCTTGCTGATTGAACGAGTGCTGCACAGCGAGCTTCTTCAAGGCTGTCTAAGTCTAGACGCCTTGTTTCTTCAGCCGCACCTTCCTCGTATTGCTCGACTACTGGAGATTTCCACATGATGTCGGCGGGAAGGACGGCTTCTGATCCGTAGACCAAGAAGTAGGGCGAGTACCCTGTAGGCTTGCACGGCTATGTGCGAAGCCCCCAGTGGACATTGGGTAGCTCCTTGAGCCACTTGTCACCTTTTGTGTTTCCAATGTCGTGTAGTCTCTTCTTGAGAGCTTCTAGTAATATCCCATTGGTGTGCTCAACCTGGCCGTTGGCCCGCGGATGAGCGACAGAGACATACCGGACGTCGATCTCGCTATTCTCACAGTACTCCCAGAACTTGTGATTGTTGAAATTCGAGCCCAGGTCTGTGATGATGCGATTGGGGAAGCCGTAGCGATGGACGATCTCGTGGAGGAAGTCAAGTACGCTGCCTAACTTGGGATAGGTTACTAGTTTCACCTCAATCCACTTGGTGAACTTGTCGACCGCCACGAGTACTCGATTGAAGCCCCCGGGCACTATAGGTAGAGGTCCAACCATGTCTAGCCCCCAGCATGTGAAGGGCTAGGAGGGCGGTATAGTGATCAGCTTGTAGGCAGGGACGTGTAAGTTGCTATTTCGCGAAGAATTGACAACCCTAGCACTGGCGGACTAGTTCTTTAGCGTCAGCGAGAGCTGTAGGCCAATAGAAACCTGCTTTGAAAGCTTTGCCATGATCGTTCTTGATGATGCGTGGTTGCCGCAGATGCCCTTGTGGATCTCCTCCAGTATGTCCTTGCCATCTTGATATGAGACACACTTCATAAGTACGCCTGATGATGCGCCTCGCCTGTAGTTTATCCCCAACTAGAATGTAGTTCTTCCCACTGCTCAGCTTTTGTCTTGTCGGAAGGCAACTTGTGCTCCTTGATGTAGTCAATGATGGGGGTTCTCCAATCTACATCGATCATCATAACCTCCCGATCTAGCGCATTGTTGCCTCGATTGGTGGTTTTTGATGGTGCTAGCTCCACTATGGATGGCTTATGTAATTCGTGGATGAAGACCCTAGCTGGGACTTGGGCATGAGTAGATCCAAGCTTGGACAAGACATCTACGGCTACGTTGTTATCACGAGCCACATGATGGAACTCCAGACCAGAGAACTTGTTCTCTAGTTTGCGTACTTCGAGGTAGTACACGAGCGAGACTGCCAGGCGGAGCCCATGCAAAAGCACTTCGTATTCAGCTTCATTGTTGGATACTTCCCAGAAGATTTGCAACACATATTTGAGTCGTTCACCTTTGGGGGAAATTAAGAGTACTCTTGTGCTGTCACCGTCGAGCTTGAGTGATCCATTGAAGTACATGACCCAATGCTCTGGGTGTTCTGCCGGTGTGGGTACTTGATTTTCTCGCCACTCTGCCATTAAATTGACTAGTGCTTGCAACTTGATGGCAGTCCTTGACTTGAATTCTAGGGACAAGGCTCCGAGTTCTACTGCCCACTTGGAGATTCTTCCTGTTGCATCTCTATTGTGCAGGATGTCTCCCAAGGGGAAGTCTGTGATGACGGAGATGTTGTGTTCTTGGAAGTAGTGTCGTAGCTTCCATGAGGTGAGTATTATTGCATATAGCAACTTGTGTACTGGTGAGTACCTGGTTTTGGAGTCTGACAACACCTCGTTGACGAAATACAAAGCCTCTATACTTTGTATACATGGCCTAGTTCTGATCTTTCGACCACGATCGCCGTGCTGACGACATTAATAGTCGCGGCGATGTAGAGTAGCAAGTCTTCATTGGGAGTAGGCACCGTGAGGACCGGTGGCTTTGATAAGAAGTCCTTCAACTGTTGAAGGGCTTATTCCACCTCCTTGGTCCACTTGAATTTGTCTTGCTGCTTGGGTAGTTTGAAGAAGGGTAGTCCCCGTTCTCCAAGTCTTGAGATGAATCTATTGAGAGCCGCCATGCATCTAGTCAGCTTCTGGACATCCTTGATGCACGATGGAGCGTGCAAGTTGGTGATGGCAGCAATCTTCTCGGGGTTAGCCTCGATTCCTCGATGACTAATCATGAACCCGAGTAGTTTTCTAGAGAGTACACCGAACACACATTTGTTGGGTTCAGTTTCTACTGGTATGCTCGGAAGCTTGCGAAGGTTTCTTCCAAATCCGCGATGAAGTCATCTGGATTTCTAGTCTTTATGACCACGTCATCCACATACGCTTCTACGTTGCAGTGTAGCTGGTTCTTGAAGCACTCCTGGATGGCTTGTTGATGTGTGGCACCTGCATTCTTCAACCCGAAGGACATTTTGATGTAACAGAAGGCTCCGTACGGGGTGACGAACATAGTCTTGATCTGATCTTGTTTCTTGAGAGCTATCTGGTGATACCTCGAGTAGCAGTCGATGAAATAGAGTAGAGCGCATCCGACCGTTGAGTCAATGACTTGATCGATCCTAGGGAGCCCGAAGGGATCCTTTGGACAGTGCTTGTTGAGGTCCATGTAGTCGACACACATCCTCCACTCGTTGTTGTTTTGCTTCCACTCTGGATGATAGACTTCTTTTATGAAGCCAACCGCAAGTAGTTTGACCAACTCTTTTTTGATGGTTTCTCTTTTGTCTTGGGCAAATCGGCCTAGTCGTTGTCGCTTAGGCATAGCTTTGGGATCCACATTCAGTGAGTGCTCGATCAACTCCCTAGGCACCCCCGGCATATCAGATGGCTTCCATGCGAAGATGTCTCAGTTGGCCCGGAGGAAGCTGACGAGCGCGTCTTCCTATTTGGGATCTAGCCCAGAGCCAATCAGGGCTGTCTTGGAGCTATTGACAGTGCCAAGGTCAATGGTTTTGATGTCGATGTCACTTGCCAGCTTGACCTTGGTTGCCCTCGACTTCTTCTCTAGGATCTCGAGTTTTGTCGGGGATAATTTTTTGGAGGCGACAAGGACTTGCATCATCGAATTTGGCACCTAAGTAGTCGCTGCCAATTCCACGGCTTCTATGTCACAGTTGTAGGATCTTTTCAAGTCTTCGCACAAGGAGAGTAGTCCCTTAGGTCCCGGCATTTTGAGTACTAGGTACCCGTAATGCAGGATGGCCATGAACTTGGGCAGTGCTGGCCTTCCAAGGATAGTGTGATATAATGTCTCGAAATCAGCCACCTCGAACCGGATGTACTCGGTCCGATAGTGATCTTTTGTCCCGAAGGTGACTAGCAAGACCACCTGACCAAGGGCTACGACCACATTACCCGGGACAATCCCGTAGAATGGAGAATTCATCGGGGTGAGCATATCTGTTACGTCAAGGCCCATCTTCCTCAAACTTTTGGCGAAGAGCACATTGAGGCCACTATCACCATCGAAGAGGACTTTTGTGAGTTGAGAGCCTACGACTACTTGATCTAGGATGAGAGGGTAGCGCCCCTAGTCTGAGAAACTAGTCCACTGATCCTTCCTTGAGAAGGTGATTGTGTTGGAGGTATGCCCTAGAGGCAATCATAGAGATGATGATATTCCATTTGTATCCATGATTTATATTGTGTTCCTTGAATATCCATTAAAGGCTACTTGAATTGAGTTGCAATTATGTGAATTGTATGTGAAACTCTTTACTTGTATAGTTATTCTAAAGTTATCCCTAGTCGGAGTTCATGTGAGGACACACATGAATATTAGACTAGCACATGTATTAGTTGATGACTATGTTTCACAAGTCATGGACATGGAGATGTCAAACTAATAATGTAGGCACATGTAGAGACATGTGCTAGGACTGACCCAACATGAGAAGTAGTTCTCTCTTTACACAACATGTACGTTTTGTCCTTAGACCTGAGATTGTTGCATGTACTCAATATGTGGATCGACTTACTTAGGGGCTATCAAACGCTACACGTAACAGGCAAAGGGAATAACATGTACGTGATGTTGTGACGGTTCGTCTGATATGATCTTCGTGTGCGTATAGGAGTTGGCACGTCTTGCTAGAGGCTGCTACCAACTATTAGGCTGAGTAGGAGTACTCGGGCCATATCTATACGTATCCAAACCTATAAGGTCACACACTTAAGGGGCTAGAAGCCCAATTCGGATATGATCCAAATTGATTCAGGTTTAGGAGTACTAATGGACCTCGGACCCAGAGGCCCATCAGGAACCTCTATAAATAGAGGGGTGGGGGCGCCCTAGGTTTTTACACCTTTTGGCCGAAGCATAACCGCCAGGCCTCCCACGCCCTCACCCTGTTGCAACTCACGGACCTAGCAGTCCGGCTTGTGACACTTCCTCCCTGCACGTGTGGATACCTTGGAGGTGTTGCACCTGCAGCACTTGGACAAGCCACCGACGAGCCACGACGAGCCGCGGCACGAGGAGGATCTCACTGTACGTGGACGAGCTGCTGAGGAGCTGCTCGACGTTGATGTGATCAACTACGTGTTCGACTACACTGATCAACTTCGCTGCCCTGACGTGATTCTACATCTTCCGCACTAGTGCGTCGAGTGGTAATCCTGTGATCCATATACGGCAATTTTCCTGGTTTACGTGGTAGAAAATTTTTGTTTTGCGCTAGCGTAGCCTACCTCATATCCCAATAGATTGGCACCTCGGACCACTTGAGGAACGTAGGCGTTGCTGGTTCAATGGACATGATCTCCCGGAGGGCTAGTTTGTAGGACCGCTTTGTGGCAGTACCCGGTGTGCCATCAAAGATAACGTTGATGGTGTTGGCCGGGTTATGGAATTTTTCATTGTTGTCCTCATCTTTGTCTTCTTTGTCTTCTTTGGCCTTTCCTTTGTCCTTTGCTCTAGAAGGTTCTAGCAGATCTTTCATGACTCTTCGAAGGCTATAGCAATCCATCGCAGAGTGTTTGGAGTGTGGGTGCCATGGGAACTGCTTCTTCAGAAGCTCCTTGAACGGAGTCCTCTCTTGATTTCCGTCGCTCTTCTTGGAGGACTGGGACATCGCTGCGACAGTATTGTTTGTCTTCCTCTTGCGGTTTTGACCACCTGAGTAGTTGCCTTGGTTGTCGTTGGGACGATCGTTGTGGTTCTTGTCGTTGTGTTGGCCGTTATTCTGGTTGTTGTTGTGGTGGCCTCTGTTACGACTAGACTCGAACCGCTCGATCTCTTTATCTTCTTCATCCGCCCAGGCTTGGATCATAGTCTTGAGGGACATGATATCTTCTGGGTGTCTTTTGCCAAAAACTTGGAACATCCAGCGGTCATAGAGATTGTCTGGAAGCACTCTATGGCGTTCCACTCTGTGATCTCCACAACAGTGGCTTTCTTATCGAAGAAACGAGGTAGATAGCTACGCAGGATCTCACCTTGTTGCTGTTTGATTTGCGACAAGTCGATCCTATTTCAAGGATGTTGCATTGCCCCAGTGAAGTTGTTTGTGAACGGCGCCTTCGGTTGACTCCACGTGTCAATGGAGCCCCCTTCTAGGGATTCGAGCCATGTGAGTGGCCCTGCTTCCATGTTGATGGGAAAGTAAATGACTTTTGTGTCATCGTTTCCTCCTACCGCCTGGACTGACAACGAGTAGCACCGCAGCCATTGGACTGGGTCTTGCTTGCCGTCGTACTTGGTAATACCTGGAGGTTTGAACTTGTCTGGTAGAACTGACTTTTGTACTTGTTTGGAGAAGGTGGGGAACCCATCAGAATCTTCTCTTGAGTAGTCAACTTCCTGCTCGCGTTCGTGGCGGCACCCTTCGACGATGTTGAGAGCGTTGCAATTCTTGTTGAGCTTCTGGCGGAGGTCGCGTGGTTGCTCAGGCTCTAGGTAGAATCCACGGTGGCCACGGCCTCCCAAGGGTTTCGTCCGGCTACCTTCTGCCCTGTGCTGACTTGGTTTGGGGTTCTCAATTCTGGGAACCTCATTTCTGGCAGCTTCGAGGTGACTTTGATGCCTGCTGCTACTGCCATGGTGGGAGGAGGTGCATCGAACTGAACTGATCAGGCTCTGCCGATCGAGTTGTTCGTACGCATGCTCCGCCAGTGGAGCCAGTTGCCTAGTGTACTTGTCTTGTGGCATTGCCCGAGTAATCACGTCAATGGATGAGATGGTGGCTAGAGGAGTGTGGTGATGACGCGATTGAACTTCTTTAAACGCATGATCCAAGTTCATGATGGGTAGATCAGATGCAAGGTGGCGGCAACGATCTTCTCGTGCCGCGTTTCTTGCTCGCCGACAAGTCTTTTGACTCTCAGTTTCTTCTCCTTCTACATTGGCGGTGAGCTCATCCTGCGACACGTCATCTGGATGACGTTCTCGTCGCAAATGCCTTTCTGGTTGTTCTGCTCCGTCATCCTCTTAAGGAGCAATGATGGCGAGTAGTTCCCGCTCTAGAGAAAAACTACTCGAGCTTGACGTGATGATTTCCGTGGGGTCGTCTTCTTCGTAGATAGGAGACAGAGGTGTACCCTCCTGGTAAGGAAGAGTATCAAGGTATGCAACAAGGCGTGACTCGTCGTCCTTGGCGAGAGCAGATGGCTTCATGTCAGGCCAGTAGATGAATCTACCTTGTGGAGTAGATGTGATTACCAAGCCCTGCTGTGGACCTGATAAAAGTGTTCTCAATCGAATTCGAGTTGGACAGAGATCTGGACAGGGTAGCTTCATAGATAGCACCTGAGTTTTGGATTCTGAACGGGAATCGAGTTGTGTTGTGGACCAATTCACATAATGGCTTAAGCGCCAGCTCGTGGGAACCAGTCTGACCGGTAGAACAAATTGAGTTGTACTCGGACTCGTCCCTTGAGCCTCAAAAGAGGTCAAAAATTTCGTTGAATTTTTCAACGAAATCCTCAAAAGCTTGGCGATGGAGGTTGATGTCATATTGCTTCTCCTCCAGGGTCAGCACGATGTGGTAGTGGAAGTTTCAAGTGCCGTCTGCGATGCAGACCCAAGAGCCGAAGATGAACGTCGTGTCTTCTTCGAATGCGACAGTAGGCTTGATGATGACTTGAGCCATCGAGTTCGCCGGTGAATCATTAGCAAGATCCCCTACCTGGCATGCCAGCTTTCGATGTTTACACCCTGCAACCTACCGAGGGGGTACCCGAGGTAGTGTTTTATGTGTGGGGCTCACCGAAGACCTAGAACTTGAAGGTGAACTCGATCACACGATTTAGATAGGTTCGGACCGCTAATGTCGCATAATACCCTACGTCTTGTGTGTTGATTGGATTGTATTGATTGATGTTGATGTTTGGAGGGGGGGTCCCTGCCTTGCCTTATATTGCTGAGGGCAGGGTTACAGGTCGGTTGTTTACAAGAGTACTAATTGGATTGGACTAGAAAGTCCTACTCTAATTGCTACTAGTAGTTTCCTAATCCTCGACTAGTCCTTGTCCTCCATGTAGACCACACCGTCCTGCAACGTAGTCTCCATGTCTGATACGTCTTGGTCTATAACCCCGTCTTGTAGGATTGTCCAAGCCTCCCGGTGGGCCCATAGATGTACAGCCGACAATGCTTACTTCTAGGCATGTTGGTTGAAGAGGTGGCTTCCTTCTTCTTGCTGCAGTGAGGAGAGGCTGCCTTGGTCAGAACCAGTCTGACCGGTCTAGGTCAGAGCCACCCTCACCTGTAGCACTAGGATACGTAGCCACAATATGTCCCTTCTTCTTGCATCCATAGCACACCTTCTTCTTGGCAAGGATTTTTTGCCTCTTGGAGAGAGTTTCCTTGCCCTTGAGCTTGTTGGCGCATCTAGATGCAAAGTTCCCTATTTTAGAATAATTAAAGCACTTGACGTGCTCAAATTTGTTCTTGTCTTGAATCTTGCTCTTGTTGATTTTGAGATGTTGTTGAGGGGCTGTGTAAGTGATAGTTGATCCCTTCTCAACCTTCTTTCAACCCCTTCTCAACCTTCTTCACCATGATTTCACGATTATCTTGAGAAGGTTGTACTTGGCTCTTGCCCTTCAACTCACTCAATTCCTTTTTGAGCCTTTCAACCTGTTGCATGAGTTCATCATTTTCTTGGGTAATGAGGTCATCACAAGATTGTACGAATACATGCTCAATGCTAGATTGGCTTGCTTGACAACAACAAAGTTTAGTGCAAGATAAATCAACATTGACTTATGAGCATATGCATGTGTGTGAGAGAGGTTGCATAGTTTTTACCGATGTTAAAACAACCTCATAAGCTATGCCTAGTATAGCATATCATTCCACAAGCTTCTCATGGGAACACTCAAGTTCCTTGTGAGTAGCTTGCAAAGCCATATGTTCACTAGTGAGCTTCTCAAGTTGAGCTGCGAGCACTTCATTACCTTTTTCTAAGGACGCTACACAAGGTAAAGATTTAGTACCACATGCATAATCTTTTGCCAATGAATCAAATTATAGACCAAGGAGGCATGATTGGATTTGAGGAGCTCAAGTTCTTCAACCAAAGGACTTGACACCTCAATCTTTTGGCTTTTCCCTTTCTCGGCCTTCTTCTTCTTCTTAGCCATTAAGCATAAATCAACTTCATCATTAGATGGAGTGGATTCTGGAAGAGATGAAGCTTGGCTTAAATCTTGACAAACACCCATGTTACACATGGGGCCGGTTCCTCTTCTTGAACTGGTCTGACCGGTCAGCCCAACCGGTCTAACCGGTTCCTGCAGAGGAACCATCACTTGACTTCTTTGGCCTTCTTCTTCAATGAGAAGTGACATTGAGGATCAGTGCAAATTTTTGGTACTGTTGAGCACTCCTCAAGTGACTTCTCCTCTGCTTGCTCTACATCATCACATTCGGGCTTTGCATATATCTCCATGAGAAGTGCCCAAATGACACGGGCATCATTACAAACTTATTTTATGCCAAAGATGATATCCTAAATATCTTCACAAAGAGTGCTATGCAAGAAGTTAGTACCACAAGAATTAAGTTGCATGCAATCTAACTCCTCTTGAGTGATATTGGACCAATCAACACGGTCGATGTCAAAATTCGGAGGAAGAATGCTAGCAACTAAAATTTGCTCAACAGATGGACCCATGGTCCTAAAAGCATTGAGTGCATGAGCAGACCAAGAAGCGTAGTTTGAGCCATCGCAAGCGTAGTACATGATACCTCACATGTTGTCGACATTTTTTCTCACGGCGGTTAAGCTTGAATGTGAGTCCAAGCTCTGATACCAATTGAAAGGACTGAGATGTCGTCAGGGGGTGAATAGGCAAGTTGACCAATCTTTAAAACTTTAACCCACTCAGCAGCACTGCTCAGGCCAAACTGGTCAGACCGGTTGCTCCGACTGGTCAGACCAGTGCAGGGCAGAACTGAAAAGATCTAGGATGTCAACTAGAGAGGGGGTGAATGGTCGAACCTGAAAATTTTTCACAACTTCGAACAAGTTTATCAGAAACTTGTGGAGTTTCCGAAGAAATCTACGAATTCTCCGGAGAAATACGACTTTGAACTACAACCTTATGTAAGCCTTACTCAAATGTACATCATCGAATATAGGTTAAGCAACAGGATATTCTAGGTCTTTGGCACAAGATAGAACAACTGAAAACTTTCTAGAAAAGTAGATCGAGCACAAACCCTAGAAATATATTCTATACTTGAATATGAACAATACTAAGAACAACAAGCACAAGAAACATAAGGATTTGTTTACCGGAGTTCAGCTTCACACCTTGAAGCCTACGTCTCCATTGAGGAACCCACAAAGAGTGGTCTTTTCACACCTGAGCCACTTTTCTCACTCTAGCGACCACAAAGATCAAGCTGGAGTCACTTACTCAATAGTCAGGATAATACAAACTTCCCGTAGGCAGCCACAACCTTGGATGCTCCACGGGCAACGCCTAGCTGGCTAGGAGTTTGAAGCTCCAAGACTAACAAACACAAAATCACGGGCTTGACGAAGAACAAGGTGCTCAAAAGATGGGAAATCAGCTCACTAGCACTCTCTCTTGCCCTTCCCATAAATCCCTCTTTAAATCCGCACCAAATCTCACCAAGAAAGTCAAAGAGGAGTAAATATGGGGACTTGAATGCTTTTCTGCAGCTCAGCATGAAGTTAGATCAAGAGAGTGACTGTGGGAGGGGGTGAGGGGGTATTTATACTCCTTCATCCCGAAACTAGCTGTTGTGGATTAAGTCCGGAGTTTTTCGAAACTTCCTCCGGAACCTCCGGTATCTTCCGAAACATTTTCCAGAAACTTTAGAACCTCCGTTATCTTCTCGAACATTTTCCAAAAATTCTGAAACCTCCTGAATATTCTGGAACAATCTCCGAAAAAATCTGAAACTCTCAAGTTAGCACCATTCTAAGTATCCCCATGTGATGTGCAGGTGCAAAGATATCTCTCATAGGTTGGTTAGGTCATCTTGAGCACCTTTTTCAACATAAAGACCAAACATTACGCATCCCTCTGAATAGTGCGGCATTCCTATACTCAAATTCAAACCAAAAATAAATTTAACCTTCAAGATATGCCTCATATTCATTCATTTCCTTTTTGTAGGTCAATCATAAGTGCTCCATGTCCATCATTCCTTTTAACCTACTTATGCAATTGAAAATTCATTAAGCTTGTGTCATTAATCCACCAAACCCCACTTAGGGGGCCAAGTACTCTTCCATCTCCCCCTTTTTGGTGATTGATGATAACATGTTTAGGTCTTACAAATAAGAGAATAATGTATCTAAAAATTAAAAACAATGCAAGAGCATGTGCAACTCTCCCTTAATGTGTCCCATAAGGATTTGAATTCCAAAAGGATCTTTAAATATCAATTGGCACATTATAAGTGAAAACATGAGAGATGCACATGTTCCTGGCAGCAGTGGGGTGCGAAGAGTGTGTGAAACATGTTCTTGTGATGCATATAACAGAATATGCACTTCAACAAAAACAATAAAGAGAAAGATGACAGAATGTCTGGAGAATCCATAGAAATCTCTGGAATTCTCCGCAAGCTACAGAATTTCCAGAAAAATATCTGGAATCTCCGTACCTGCCATGCTCAAATAACAGTCATCATAGAAATTTTTCACACTAACACACAATCATCCTTAGATAAATAAAAGCAGTTCTAAGCATTCAAAGCACACCCATTACAAGTTCTCATGCTCACATAGTCTTACACACCATAGAGGATAAAGACATAGTTTGATACAAACGAGATACATAAATTCATCCAAATATTCACTCCCCTTTTGTCATCAAGCGCCAAGAAGGAAATGAACACAAGCACACCGGTAGCAGCTACTCATCGTCGTTGTAGTCGTCATCCTCCTCCTCCTCATCGTCCTCATCCTCTTCCTCACTCTCCTCGTATTCTTCCTCAACATAGGTAGCGTGTGTGGAGTGACAAGGGTGAGAAGAGGCAACATGTGCAGCAGGGGTAGGAGAAGGGGTAGCAACAGCAACTTCAGTGGCATCCATGACGTCCCACTTGGCAAATGGATCATCAAAGTTGGGCAGCTCATGATAAGTATCAATAGGAAGTCCATGGGAGGCCTTGAGCTTGATGATGTCATGTCTATTTTCATTGATCTTACGGGCTATATACTTGCACATAGAGCCTCTCGGCTTGCGGGACTGTCTAGGAGGAGAGGAAGCATAAGGCTCATCATCATGACGTGGAGCTTGGCTAGATGATCCAGTAAAGTGACGAGAAGTGATAGTAGGACAGGGACCATCACCATCACGAGAACGAATGTGAAGTGGCTCATGAGCACAATCCTTAGGGAAAGTGATCTTGGTGACCCTCTCAATCATATACATAATATATGAAGCATAGGGAAGATTTTTCCTAGAATTTGTCATAGCACGGCGAAGCTCATTCCATATATAGTCAAAGATGCAAAAGGGCCTTCCTTTAGGAGCCATACAGTTCAAGAGGTTTCCTGCATAGAAGTGAAGAGCGGTGGCATCTCCTCCCTTAGGATCAACTATTTCCTAAAGAATCGATTGAACACATAGTAGTAGGGCACCAAATTGTTTGTCTTCCCCTCAAGAGCCAACATAGGATTGTAGAACATGAATGGAACATCCTTGGACCAGACTTTGAACTCAACATGTATAGGATCACACTTTTCATCCCTTGTTCCAAGCCCCAAAAGACGAGAGAAGGTCATATAGTCAATGCAATAGTGCTCGCCCATAGTGGTCCAATGTATAGAGTTGATGCTTGCTTGGAAGTAATAGGAGCTATGAAATTGACCAAGAATCTCAACATTCCAATTATATATAAAACCCATGAACTCATAAAGTCCAAACTCCTTACACTTTGCAATCACCTTCTTGAGTGTCGCATCATCATCCTTCGCATAGTAGGGCCAATCCACAAACCTCATAGAAACAAAGGGGTGCTTGCTCTTCTTACACAACAACATGGAACCATAGAAATCCATGTGAAACTCATTCCAAAAGAGTGTGTCAATCCCCTCCATCTTATCCCATCTAAAAGGATCATGCCTACTTTCTTCTTTGAGGGCCAGGGATATCTTGTAAATGTCCTTTCCCAACCTAGGAGTGTATCCCATAGGACATGTAGGAGTGCGAAGAGTTGGGCAAATGGATTCTATCCTTTGATCTTGGTCAAAAGTGGGAGTGAGATGCTCTAGATTTTGAGGACAAATGTGATATGCTATGCCTCGATTTCTCTTGACTAGCGTAGGCTGTGGAGCTGCATAGGATGGCATGACACTTGGAGCTTTGGTACAAGAGGATCTACGGGATGTTTCAGCTACCTTTTCTTTCCCTTTCCTCCTCTGAGCAACCACAAGCCGTTCTTCTTCAGATTCTTCCTGCTTATACATTTGTCACTCTCAACTCTAGGAGGATTTGGATCATGCCTTGCCTTAGTTCTCCTTTGCATTGCACTAGCACGAGTGTCCCTTTCCCTTCCCATCTAGATAAAGCAGAGAACACCACCAAAAAAGGGAAAGGGTCATGAAAAAACTTAGAGAGTAATCAATATAAGAGATTTGAGCTGCGAGTTATGAAAATTTCGGAAAAATGTCCGGAGTTTTCCACAACTTGTGGAGATTCCGGAAAAATGTCCGGAGTTTCCGCAAGTCGTGGAGATTCCGGAACTCTTTTCTGGAATATTCCGGAACTCGCAGACCAAAACCCTAACATCTCATACACAATGAATCTGTCATGGGATTGATATGAAATTGAAGATCCTAGGCCTACACATGCTAGAGAAGAGTTCTATCCAAAGGAAACTCTAAGGAACAACCTACAATGATAGATCGGGCGAGATGAACTTTAGATACCTTTTGAGAGAAGACAGGGGAGACTTCAAACTTTGATTCCAACACCACCACGTTATTCCCCTTCTTGAGTTGAGTCTTCCTTGACAATTTTACGGGATTTTGGTGGTGAGATCTCCAAATTTCCCGGGGGGGGGGACGAGAGGAGAAAGGAGAGGGAGGAGAGAGAAGCCGGTGGTAACAAATGTGGACTGAACCGGTAGCTTCTCGTGGGTAGAAAGGTAAATACCCGTCAAGTTACGAATTTTTGCGAAAAAAATTTCGGAGATTCCGCAACTTTCGGAATTTTCAGAAAAAAGTTCCGAAGATTCCGCTCCCCTTGGCTAACAGCCACTAAATTTGAGTGGAATTTGATTTGGGATAGATTTGGAGGAATATGGCAATAATATATATATATATATATATATATATATGAGCATGAGTAGTTCTATCACTTGAAATCAGCCAACACACAATCAATGAGAACAATGATCCAAGTGATAGAGCTAAATTAACTCCAAATATTTTTTCAAAGTAAAACCACACTTTAATTTTGAAAAAGATTTTTCTTTTGAAAGCAATATATCCTAAGTCACTCAAACATGCAAAATATTTCAAACCAAGTTACGAGAATCCAAGATATTTAGTTCACTCCTCAAAGCACAAAACCTTTGCTCATCAAGGGGCTTTGTGAATATATCGGCTAGTTGCATTTCGGTGCTCACATGGCTGAGAGCGATATCTCCTTTGGCTTCATGGTCTCTTAGGAAATGGTGTCTTATGTCTATGTGCTTTGTCCTAGAGTGGTTCATGGGGTTATTTGCTAGCTT
The DNA here is from genome assembly GCF_005286985.2 of Setaria viridis. Classification (NCBI taxonomy): domain Eukaryota; kingdom Viridiplantae; phylum Streptophyta; class Magnoliopsida; order Poales; family Poaceae; genus Setaria; species Setaria viridis. The sequence goes on from NC_048266.2 coordinate 7,932,590, forward strand.
AGTAGCACTCTCATTGTCACACAAGAGAGGTATCTTGCTAAACTCACAACCAAAGTCTCTCAATGTCAGCCTCATCCATAGTAGTTGAGCACAACAAGCACCGGCTGCAACATACTCGGCCTCCACGATGGATAGGGCAACGGAATTTTGTTTCTTGGAACTCCAAGACACCAAGGACCTACCAAGGAATTGACAAGTCCTAGATATACTCTTTCTATCTACTTTGCAACCGGCATAATCCGAATTGGAATACCCAAGTAGATTGAAAGTGGAGCCTTTGGGATACCATAAGCCAAGGTTAGGAGTGTGTAAAAGATATCTCAAGATTCTCTTAACAGCCATTAAATCACATTCCTTAGGATTAGTTTGAAACCTTGCACACATGCACACACTAAGCATAATATCAAGTCTAGATGCACAAAGGTAAAGCAAGGAGCCAATCATAGACCGATATACCTTTTGATCCACACTTTTACCATCCTCATTTAGATCATGAAGTCCATTTGATGGCATGGGAGTCTTGATGGGCTTGGTATTCTCCATGTCAAACTTCTTGGGCATATCTTGAGTATACTTGGTTTGACTATTGAACGTGCCATCCTTGAGTTGCTTGATTTGGAAACCAATAAAGAATTTCAACTCTCCCATCATGGACATCTCAAATCTCTTAGTCATGATCCTACTAAACTCATCACACCACACTTGGTTAGTAGAACCAAATATTATGTCATCGACATATATTTGGCATACAAATAGATCAATATCCCCTTTGCGAGTGAAGAGTATAGGATCGACTTTGCCTATTTCAAAACCTTTCCTTAGGAGAAAATTCTTAAGGCATTCATACCATGCTCTTGGAGTTTGCTTGAGCCCATAGAGCGCCTTATGGAGCTTGTAGACGTGGTTGGGTAAATTTGGATCTTCAAAGTCCGGTGGTTGCTCAACAGATACCACTTTGGAGATTGGTCCATTCAAGAATGCACTCTTGACATCCATTTGATATAGCTTGAAGTCATGATGAGCGGCAAATGCTAGTAATATTCGGATAGCTTTAAGTCTTACCACCGGTGCATATATTTCTCCAAAATCCTATCCCTTGATTTGAGTGAACCCTTGAGCAACCAACCTTGCTTTGTTTCTTGTCACCATGCCATACTCATCTTGCTTGTTGTGAAACCCCATTTTTTTCCAATGACATTTCTCTTGGGGCGTTCCACTAAGGATCAGACTTCATTCCGAGTGAAATTGTTCAATTTTTCTTGCATGGCTAACACCCAATCCGGATCATCCAACACCTCATCTACAATAAGAGGTTCCAAAGAGGAAGCAAACGAGTAATGTTCACAAAAATTTGCCAATCTAGAACGAGTAGTTACCCCTCTTTGGATGCTTCCCAAAATGTTGTCAACAGGATGATCACATTGAACACTATGATGAAATCTTGGATGTGGGTTAGGAGCTTGATATTGTATCAAATCCTCATTCTTAGCTTGATGTTGTGCATTTTCATCAGTATCTCCAGAATTTTCGAAGGTTTGTCCGGAGTTTCCGAAACTTGTGGAATTTTCGCAAGGTTCTCCGAAATGTCCGAAACTTGCGGAATTTCCGCAAGATTCTCCGGAGTTTCTGAAACTCGCAGCGGTTTCTTGATTTGTAGGCCCATGACTTGTGACACAATCATCTTTCTTCTCTTGAGGCTTGATTTCTCCTATGGTCATCTTCTCAATAGCTTGTGATGGAGGTTCTTCATCATCTACATCATGTGAGGCAACTTGCTCTACTTGAGAGCCGTTAGATTCATCAAGTGTCACGTAACACGTAACTTCAACACAACCAGTGGTTTTGTTGAAGACACGATAGCCATGAGCATTTGAGGCATAACCAAAAAGAAAACCTTCATCAACTTTAGGTGCAAACTTAGAGCTTTTGGGCCTCATGTTGAGAATGAAGCACTTACTTCCAAAAACCCTAAGGTAAGACATGTTAGACTTTTTACCGGTTAAAAGTTCATAGGCGGTTTTATGCAACATCTTGTGAAGATATAGATGGTTGATAGCATGACACATGCCGTGTTGACCTCTTCCACCCAAAATTGATCCAAGGTCCTGTATTCATCAAGCATTGTCCTTTAGGCTTCAATAAGAGTTCTATTCTTTCTCACCACAACCCCATTTTGTTGTGCTGTGTATGGGACGGAGAATTCATAACTAATGTCTTCCTTGTCAAGATACTCTTCAATGTTGGTGTTCTTGAACCCGATGCCATTGTCGCTTCTTACTCTCTTGATCTTTTCTTCAAACTCATTTTGTGCTCTAGTTGCAAATTTCTTGAATATTCCTTGAACTTCACTCTTGCCATGTAAAAAGAACACCCATGTATACCGAGAGTAATCATCAACAATGACAAAACCATATTTGTTTCCCCTAATGCTAACACATGCCACGGGACAAAAATATCCATATGCAATAATTTCAATGGTTTTGTGGTAGTGAGAATACTCTTGGAGGGATAAGGAGCACCAACTTGCTTACCGGCTTGACATGAACTACAAATTCTATCTTTCTCAAAACGCACATTTGTTAGTCCTATGATGTGTTCCCCCTTTAGAAGCTTGTTAAGACTATTCGTCACAACATGAGCTAGCCAACGATGCCAAAGCCAACTCAAGCTAGACTTTGCCATAAAGCATGTATCAAGTTGAGCTTTATCCGAGGTAAAATCCACTAGATAAAACTTTCCCTTGAGTTCACCTATAAAAGCAACAGAGTCATCGCTTCTTCTAAAGACGGTCACACCCTTATTAGAGAATAAACAATTGTAACCCATCTCACAAAGTTGTGACACGGATAACAAATTGTAGTCCAAAGATTCAACCAAATAAACATTGGAAATTGAATGATCTGTTGAGATGGCAACTTTACTTAGACCAATAATGGTCCCTTCACTATTATCACCAAATACAATCTTCTCTTTTGGATTTTTCTTCATTTCACATAAGAACACCTTTTTCTCGCCGATCATATGATTTGTGCATTCACTATCAATCACCCATTTCGTTCCACCGGCGGAGTAAGCCTACAAAACAAATTAGGCTTGTGTTTTAGGTACCCAAAGAAACTTGGGTCCTAAAGCGTTAGTCACAAGAATCTTGGGCACCCACGTACTCCTTTTGATCAAAGTGTTCTTGGTGCGGTTACACACATACTTAGTGATAACTTTACCCTTGTGATCCCAAGTCAACCCATAATCGGCATAGAAACCATTTTATGAAGCATATGGCTTGGGCTTCTTTGCTTGCTTTGGTTGAGTGATCTTGGGCTTGTTTTGAGAGACATGGGGCTTGGCTTGTCTTTCTTGAGAGTTGTAGAACTTGATGGGCTTGTTGTACTCAAGTTGCTTACCATCAACTCTTGCACCTAGTGGTTTCATACCATGTACCACCTTGTTTGATCCCATGCCCGTGGTTTATTCTCCACAAATAGAATGGGATCACGTGAACCTTGTTCATACTTGCCTAATCCCATTCCATCCTCAAAACCAAACTTCTTCATGTAGCTCCACCCAAAGCCCTTTGTGTGATTCTCAAACTCACCCCTTTTGGAAGTGTTCTTTTCTTCATTAAGAAGTGAGTTTGATAACCTAGCAATTCTTTCTTCATAGCATTCATTTCGGCAATGTTAGTGGCACAAGCATTTACATCAACTTTATAACATCTAGTACAACCATTGCTTGTAGAGGCACTAGAAGGTATGGATGCATCATTTGAGTTAGATGATGTACTCTTCTTAAGAGTGTTGAGTTGGGCTTCAAGTGCCATGTGATTCGCTTCCAAACTTGTGAGGTTCTCTTGAAGCATATTCTTTTCATTCTTAAGATTAGCACTAGTGTCCTTAGCTAAGGATAATTTCTTAGTTAATTCTTCCACTTTCATCTTCTCTTTAGTAAGAGATTTCTCAAGACTAAGAATTATGTCAATTTTAGTATTAAGCAAGTCCTCTTGCATCTTGAAACCCTTCTTTTCATTTTCAAAGGAATTCTCAAGAGCAATGGTTTTCTCTCACTCAAGTCTAAATAACTCTTCTTGCACCTCAAGAGTCTCATCCCTATCCTCTATTTTCATCATTAAATTCATTATTATTTTAGAAGCGTGTTTGTCTAAACCTTTTAGCACATTTTCATCATCACTATTAACATCATCATCATCATCAAGAAAAGGTGTTTTGGAATCTACCTTAGGTCCTTTAGCTATGAAGCAAGTATGAGTGAATTCATCTTCATCATCGGTGAGATCTTCAAACAAAGATGACTTGCAGGTTGGCACCAATAGCCATTGTTGCCAAACCCACTTCTTCATCAGAGTCCGAGCTTTCTTCATTTGAATCCCATTCTTGATCCAAGTGAGCTTCACCAACATTCTTCTTATACTTACTCTTGTCAAACTTGGATGAGTCATTTTTCTTGATCTTGACTTCTAGGCAATTGGCAATGAAATGACCTTCCTTGCCACATCCAAAGCATAGCCTCTTTGACTTCCTCTTGGTTTTGTTTTTATATTTTTTCTTGTCAAAGAAACCACCCCCTTTTCATCACTTTCTTTATTCTTCTCAAGAACAAGGCCATCTCTTCCTCATCCATACTCTCACTATCACTATCATCACTATCCTCCTTGATAGTTGCCTTGGATTATGTGCTTTTCTTTGTTCTTGTTGCTTGCCTTGAGAGCTACCCCATTGTTCTTTTATAATTGCTCATAAATCTTGGACATTTCTTAGGATAGCTTGGATTTCTTGACGGTGATAGCATGCTTTTCTGCAGCTCATGACGAAGTTAGGTCAAGAGAGTGACTGTGGAAGAGGGTGAGGGGGTATTTATACCCCTTCACCCCGAAACTAGCCGTTGGGGGTTAAGTTCCGAAGGAAAGCCAAAGAGGAGCAAAGAGGGGGACTTGAATGCTTTTCTGCAGCTCAGCACGAAGTTAGGTCAAGAGAGTGACTGTGGAAGAGGGTGAGGGGGTATTTATACCCTTCACCCCGAAACTAGCCGTTGTGGGTTAAGTTCCAGAGTTTTCCAGAACTTTCTCTGGAAACACCGGAACCTCAGGTATCTTCCAGACATTTTCTAGAAACTTCGGAACCTCGGTATCTTTCGAAAATTCCAAAACCTCCGGAATATTCTGGAATAATCTTCGGAAAAATCCGGAGCTCTCAAGTTAGCACCATTCTAAGTATCCCCATATGATGTGTAGGTACAAAGGTGTCTCTCATAGGTTGGTTAGGTCATCTTGAGCACCTTTTTCAACGTAAAGACCAAAGATTACACATCCCTCTTAATAGTGCAGCGTTCCTATACTCAAATTCAAACTAACAATAAATTTAGCCTTCAAGGTATATCTCATATTCATTCATTTTCTTTTTTAGGGTCAATCATAAGTGCTCCATGTCCATCATTCCTTTTAAATCTGCTTATGCACTTGAAAGTTCATCAAACACCTAAGCTTGTGTCATTAATCCACCAAAACCCACTTAGGGGGCCAATATACACTTCAAGAACACACACTAAGTTCTGGTTGTTTCCCTCCTTGACTTCTAGCACCAACTGAACTTTGAGAGTGGCTTTTGTAGATGATATCTGGTAGGGTAAAGTAGTCCCTACACACAAGACAAGCACACCCAAGTAGATTGAAGCGGAAGCATAAGTAATTTGCTAGAAATCAACAAGTGAGACAAACCAAAGGAAGACATGAGGATTTGTTTATCCGAAGTTCAGATTCACCGTAATGAATCCTACGCCTCCATTCAGGAGCCTATTAGAATATGAGTCTCTTTCAACTTCCTTCCAACAAGCCAGGTCTCTTTCAACCACTTTTCTCGCCTCCACTAGATGATCTTTTTCCTTGTAGAGGCAAGATCGCAGCCCTCACAAACTTGCCGCTGCTCACCACACCTTGGGAGCTAGCCAGCGATGCCTACCCATCTAGGAGGCACACCTCTAAGAGTAACAAATGCTTCAAAGCCTTTCTCGACGCAAACCACAAGTGCTCAAGATATGGATTGCTCTTTTTAGCTCACTAATGCTCACACAAGATCACTCTCTCAACCTAACTCAAAGATTTCTCAAGAATCACTCAAGTCTCACAAAGAGAGGTTGGGGAGAGCTTTTCTGGTCACTAGATGATGTTAAATGCGTGTGTAACCAGCAGCCCCTCAAGGAGGGGACCAAGGGGTATAAATACCCCCACACACTAGAAACTAGCCGTTAGAGTTGCTCAAACCGGTCAGACCGGTTGCCAGACCGATCAGACCGGCCTGGTTTTAAAAACTAGCTGTTGGCATCCTGATCCCCCAGACCGGTTTGGCTGAGTTAGTCCCAAAACCTCCAGAGGCACTTACTCGGTCCACCTACTGGCTGAACCGACTTAAGTCAGCTGAGCCGGGACAATTAGCTCACTCAAGGGTTTTCTCAAGGCCAATCTCACATAGGTCAACTAAGAGTATTGTTAGTGTTGTCAATTAGCTAATGTTGCATCCCTCTTGATAGTATGGCATACCTATACTCAAGAATAAATATAAACACTATATCATCCACTTGAGCTTGTAAATCTACATCCATGCCATACTTTGATCAATAGTCACTTAAGGGCTCTTAACATAGCTATCATCTTGAGCACATCCATCTTGAGCTAGTGACTTAAGATTTTCCATAGCTCATGATAAGATATACTTGAATCCTTAAGTCACTCAATTTTATCAATCACAATAGATTAGATGCATTGCATTGCTTCCCTCGATAAGGCTTAGATATGATACTTCGAAAACCCCCGGATATTAACCACTTCACCTTAGCAAAACACATATAGTTCAAGCCGTCGCTTGACCAAAGTTTGCTTAGTCCCTCACTCTAGTACCATGCTTGATTTTTTTCACATATTCTTGCTACTTTGATTTTACCTTTGCTTTTGACACCAACAATGAAATCCCATATGAAATCCTCTTCAAATGCTTGTTCTTGATTGATAAGGAATGTCTCATGAATTGCAAACTTGCAATAACAAGACCAATATGTAACACATAAGCTCATATTTTTTTTATCATATGCACATGAAGTCTAGCAATATCCATTTGTGAATACCACTATTCTTTTGTTAATGATCCCTTTACTTGTCAATCAAGTTATCACATATTTGGAGACTTATAGATCAACCATAAAACATATCCCCAAGTTTCACTTCACCCTTGCTTGTCATTGATCATATAATTGCATCATGGGATCACATACTAGCTTGCTTTTATTTATTGTGAGCCATATAATACATATTCAACTTATGAAACAATATCACATCATAAATATGAGAATAAAATCATGATCACAATTTTAAACAAACAAGTTAGTCCTTTAATTGTTTTGTCATTCAATTCACCAAAACCAACTTAGGGACCTGGATGCACTTTCACCTGGAGGTCCATACCCAGAAACATTAGACCGTGTAAATCCAGGAAATTAATGAAACCTCAATTTTTGGAGTCACATTTCACAGATTTTTATGTGTAGGAAAAGATGAATTGAAACCCAAATGTGTCCCCAGTTATAAACTTATAATTATGAATGTCGAAGGTAAAATTAACACAGATGACAGGAAAAATAGTCTTCAGAAAGCCAACATATCAGTCGATGTGGAAATGGCTAATGTGGGTGGGAAAAATTCAGACAACAACAAGCTGTTAAGGGTGTATTCTCGATTTATTTACCTGGTATAGAAAGAATGTGCACGCACAAATAAAAGACCTTTGCGACCCATGATAATTACTTAGGTTTCAAATCAGCATAGCAAACAATGTTCAGGCATCGGATAATATTTCCACTGGCATCAACCGCAGCATGCTACTAGTCAAGAGAGAGTAAAAGTAAACTTAATAAGACATCTGGATGCTTCAGTTGAAGAAATCTCCAGGATTAGGTCATCATTATATTCCTGCAAAAAATCCTAGCATATTCCAAGTACCTAAGGATATTACTATTGCCCTAATATCTAAAAGGTTACTCTATCTTCAACTATACAAATTATGAAACCATCCAACCCATAACTTGGCAGAAAGCACAGAGCGGAGTCACATTTGTGAACCATGCGATAGGGTACCAGCTAACATCACTGCTTTGAAAATGCAAAAGCTTTGGTCATATGGAAGATCACAATGGCATCTAGCTGGGTAAGTTTGTTACTGTACCACAGAGTACGACTTACTTCTGAACACAAGTTAACAAACAGGATTCAGGAATCAAAATACCAATTCCAGTGTTCTATTAGCCATCCATCAGTTACAACTGAACCAGCATGTAACAAGCAAGCTATAGGGTTTTTTTTTCGGGCAAGCAAACTATAGTTAGAAGAACACAGAAACATTTTACCCATTAACTTGGTGCCAAACTTTGCTGGTTGCTGAGCTGCTTCTTGGTCCATGCAATCTGAAACTGGAGAGCAGTTCTCCACGCAGCAGTCTTCCACGATGAAATGATGCAGCTTTTTTTTTGTAAGGATGTATGAACTTCTTGATGAATACCTTCTTGCTCACCTGGACTGTGGCATAGTAGCTCTTTTTATGGTCAATAATCCATTTGCCTTAGGAAACTTCACATCATCGTGCCAGGGAATGAGGTGACCCTCCAAGCTAAATAAGAAAAGCAGACAAGTGATTAGGAACTCCAACATATGGTGCAGATGGTTCCTTGGAGATCCTTAGCACTACTGACAGCAAGTCACCTCAGCATCGGACCACCAGACCAGAGTGTCATCTGCAAGAGCTTCACCTTAGGCAATCTTTTACTAACAGAGAAATTCAGTCCTCTGTATCATTGTTCATAAATACTTGGAACATGGTCCTTGCAAGCTACAAAACTTGTAAAGTTGCAAGCACCAAATTTTTCTCTCAGCAGCGATTTTGCGAAATAGAACCTAAGAAACAAATAAATCACTAGTTGAACATTTGATAGTACTTAAGCCAGTCACCAATAGCTAAATGCTAGAACATTACATTTCAAGAATGGCCAATGGGGAGGACAAAAAAACCTTGAAACAGATTCCTAATGGTACTTTCCAGAACAAGTGTCAACTATTTCTCTTTTTGCATGTTGTCTCATATAGTTGTTCCCATTGGTGTTTTCCAGCGCAGCTAGAAGCAAAAGCAGCAGCAAGGCCAGGAAAACTCTCCTCGTAAGGACGGACATATTTATGCAGAAATTTCTCATTGCTTATAGTAGCAATAGAAAAGAAGCTGAATTCGGCACTGAACAACCCCTTCGCCTTGAGAAAATTCATCAGACAGTTCCGTGGCAATAGCCGACGGTCAATGCTATAATTCATCAGTGCTGGCATTCGTGCGATGTATGGTATCTTCAATCCGACATCCCCTATCAGGAATTCCAAGCTTCTCCGAACCCTTTCCTCAGTCAAACCCAGTATAGTTGGTTCCCTCCTCACTGCTAATGATATAGCATCCCTTGACCATCCAAGCTTCTCCAACAGCTGTATATTCTTGGTGAGCTTCTCACTGCTAAGGACCGCAAATGTTCTAAGCCCGCGGGAGAATGCTGACGAGCTCGGGTGGATTCCAAACTCATGAACGCGTGTCAGGGCCTCCTGCAGGTGCTTGGGGCTCGTGGTGAGCATCCGATACAAGAAGGCGTTGGGGTTGGTGACATCAGAAACACTTATACCGCATTCCTCAAGGAGTGCCAAGTTGGGCTTGGCCACCTTCTCGATGCTTTTGCTGAGGAGAGCCCCGTTAATTTTGAGCGCCTGCAGGAACTGGTCGAGGGAGCCAAAGACCGAGATCCAAAATTCAAGATTGAGGCGGAGCGAGCTGTGGCGGAAGTGGTTTTGGCCAAGAATGAAGAGGCGCGCGATGTCGGGACGCGACAGCCCGAGGTCGGCGAGCTCGGCGACGCGGGGGGCGAGGGTTCTCCCCACGTCGGCGCAGAGGACTCTGGGGTCCTTGGCGACGACGGTGGCGACCTCGGCGCGGGAGAGGCCGAGGTCCGAGAGGAAGGCGAGGACCGCGTCGGGGTTGGAGGGGTGCTTGAGGTGGGAGATCCACTTCGACGACTTGAGGGCCTGCTCTCGGGTGAGGCCGCAGGTGGAGACGAGGTAGTCCTCGATGGCGAAGGGGTTTGGGGCGACGCATTTGGTGGCGGACAGGAGGCGGTGGGGAGAGAAGAGCGGGGATATGTGGGCGGCAGAGACGGGGGATGGGGGCCGAAGGAGGTGGGAGAGGATGCGCTTCCGGAGGTGGATCATGGCGCTGCGGCGGCGGCCTGGCCGGCGGGAGGATAAGCAAGGGTATGCTCTTATACGCATATCTAATTTTTTTCTTGAAAAATCTCTATTTGACACAGGCTTCTTTATTTAACATTAAAAATAAATTGAACTTCCTTATCTGACACTAGGTTAAACTTTCATTCAAACTTCCACCCATTTTGTAAATTAACTCGTGTGTGCAGACACCCGAGGATTCTCTCCCCTCTTTTCTTAATCAAATTATTTTAAATCACCTTCAAAATTCATGATTTTTCAGTGATACTGAAGGTGGAGATGAACCCAATTTGCATTAAAAAACATATATAGCATTTAAAATGTCAAAACTAAAATTCTTAAGGTGATTTGAAGGTCATTTTGGTCAAGAAAAGAGGGGGAGGGGAGAGTATCGGTGTTTTAACTCGGCAACCTACTAAGGGAGTACCCGAGGTAGAGTTTTGGTTGGTGGGTGTCATCGAAACTAGGAACTCGATGGTGTACGTAGGCACGCGATTTAGACAGGTTCAGGCCGCTAGATCGCGTAATACCCTACTGTTGGGGGGAAATATTAACGACCTCCTAATGCCGCTCAAAGCAACAGTCATGAAGGCCTAGGCCCATCTAAGGTAGCGAAATTGCCGTCAGCCCAGCATGAAAGGGAGAGGCCACGTTCCGCCTCGCCCGACCCGGAGTTCCGGGGTCGGACGCTCCCAACCTCTTGAAGACTAAACGGGAGCGCCCGACCCCCACCACAGAGACTCCGCCTCGCCCGACCCTGGGCGCGGGGGTCGCACTCGCTCGGGTCCACAAGACGAATATTCGCCTTGGGCGCGGACTGAAGGATCAGGATGACGATCTCGTGGATCCCCCTATCGACCTCGTCATAAATGCGCCGCGGCCCTGTCGAGCCAAAAGGGAGCCGCGTCCCCAATGTAACCAGTCCCAAATACCGGTGCGCGGCCGTGCGGCGCGAGCTGCAGTGGTCGTGGCTCCTTCTGATTCACCACAGAGTACTCATGAGCTGCGCCGAACGACACAGGAGGGCGCATCGCTTGCTCTCGCGCCCCGTGCGCCCAACGGCAGTTTCAGGGATGCGACGTCCGGTCTTACGGTAATCGGCGGGGCAACAGAATCGGACCTCCTCCTCGGTGGGCACGGATGCCGAGGCTGAGGCTCATCATCACGCTCGACGGCGATGGCGACCAGGGAGATCATCGACAAGATCTGGAAGGAATCACCCTCCCTCGCCGAACGCGCTGACAGGGACCGGAGGCCGGAGCAAGAGCGGCGGCCTTGGGACCTTCCCCTTGTATTATTTTTCCACTTGGCTTATCCTTTCTACCTCTTCTCCTGACGCCCGGCTCGACTGTAACCCCGAGCTCCCTCCTGTGCTATAAAAGGAGGACCGGGGATCCTGAGACGGGGGAGGGAGACTCTCTCTCGAAAGCCAACAAAACACTCTCGCACTCCCTTAGAGCACAAGTACACTCAAGAGACCTGGGATCAATTCCCTCTCTCGCCCATCTGTAACCCCTACTACAGAACCCCACGTGGGTAACACGAGCAGCCTCGATACTGGACGTAGGGCTTCTTCTTGCCCGAACCAGTCTAACCCCGTGTCTCCCACGCCACCATCCGAAGCCTTACGCGCATAAAAGAAATTTATTAGTCTAAGTCTCGATCCGCAAATCTTGACAACGATACCTACATCCTGTGTGTTGTTTGCTTGTATTCGATTAAACTTGTTTGGAGCCTGCCCACCCTTATATACCTTACAAGAGTACTAGTCGGATACGACTACAGAGTTCTACTCTAACTCGGAAGAGTAGTTTCATGTCTTCGACTAGTCTCCTGGCAGTCCATGTAGACTGCACCACCCTGTATTGTAGTCTTCATGTCCTGGTATGTCTCGGTGTACTTCTCCTCATATGGATCTGTCGAAATCGTTTGGTGGGCTCATGGATGTATGCCCGATAGAGAGAATTCACGAGTTGTTGAAGTACGGAAAGTGTCAAATAATGAACAAAAGTTTAATCTAATGTCAAATAAAGAATGTTCGAAATTTTCAATATCAATTAAGAAAGTCTTCAATTTTAGAGTATCAATTATGGAATTTTGTCATTTTTCTTTCATCCTTCAATTTCGATGAGATTCACCTCTACTTTCCCATGTACAAGCAGGCTAGGAGACCCACTGAAGATGAGACACGAGAGGAGGGCAAGGTTGTATCCCCAGGCTTGTTTTAGGCGCCATGGCTATAGGAAGAAGAAAGAGCCTGTTTAGTAGGGTTTCGGATTCTCCAATTTTATTTCCCTATAAATGTTTCTTTATTAATCAAAATCTCCTTATATGAAACAGTTTATCTGTCTGAAATCTTTGCTAAACAGGACCAAATAGGCAAAGACTAGAGGAAGAAAGAAGGAAAGTGGATCGATAAAATATTGATGAAAATTTAATATCTAAAATTCGGTGAGGAAGAGATGTAAAATAGCCGGAAAAAAGTTTAACAATTCGCAGGAAGCACAGGATTATCGAGCGCTCTAACTCTATGGTAGGAGCAAAGCTAGCCAGTAATGAGGACACAAGATACGTACGCGACAGAGGATTTTTTATAAGGGCGTACACGACAGAGTTAAGAAGCTGTCAAGAGTGGTAAAAATGACAAAATAAGCAGGCCCTTGGACCCAGGGTACAATTAGATTTGAAGTCAGCTTATCAAACCAGAACTTTGGAGATACAAAAAGGTGCAAAACTGCAAACTGACATCGCCAAAGATGAATTGTATTCACCCGCAACACGCTACAGAGTAAAGACAAACTTATAAAACCATCTGGTTCAGGCCTTCACTAAATTTCTGCAAAAAAAGAAAAAGAAAACGCTCATGTTCGATTAGAATTTTAGCATCACTACTCTTTTTTTTATGGGGAAAAAACATAACATTTTGTTCACATGAAAGATAACAATGACAGCTACATAGGCATATCAACAACCAGTTAGTATCACTACTCCTTTTTTTAATAAAATAACAAAAAAACATAACATTTTGGTCATATGAAAAGTTCACCATGGCAGCTAGATAGGCTTATCGACTCTCTTTTTAAGGATTTCTATGGAGGGCTGAACCAGTTTTAGCTATCTAGTTTAAACATCGAAAGAAACATGCACGTTGCATTGTATATGATGTTTTTTCCCCTTCTAGCGGATAATGTATCTTGGAATCAAATGGGAACTAACAGGAACAAAAGAGAGACGGTACAGAATGTAATGCTAGACTTCCAAAATCCAATTTGATGGAAATCCATAATAATATCACCATCTTACCACAAAACCTGGCTAGATAGTGTTTACAAAACAACCATGTTTGGTCCAGTTTGACAGCAAGAAAATGGAAACTACACAATTTACATGGAGTTGAATGTGTTAGAGAAGGCTTGATGTTGCTGAGTTAATTAGCAACAAATGGAACTTAGTTTTTGGAAGTGAGCTTAATTTCAAGAATACAAAGCAGTCATGTGCTAAAAGACAAACACTACTCACCTTTTTTTTAAAAAAAACAAACAGGCAAGATAAAAATGTGTATCTCAATAACACTATGCACAAGCAGAACACCCAAATGGCACAGAATTAAGGAACATATGTGCTGTGGTTTCAGACGAACAGCTATGCTTGTTATCGCAACTTCCATCCTGAACAATGAATCCAGCTGTTCCACTGACCCATTTTATGTTTTGACCACAAATTCATATTGAATAAATTTAAGGCCCACTTCTGCTCACTTCTTATTTCAAAAAATAGTTTCTAATCTCTAAACTGAATCTAGGAAGACTAATTCACCACTAGGACAAAATAATATGTATTTATTCCAATTTTTTGTTAATAAAACACCAGGTGTGATCACAATGGTGATCACCATCTATCCAAGTCAATTTTACAAGAAATGACACATTAAACGTGCACTTATTGACACATGGGCATAACCAAAGAAAGAATTCCCACAACAATAGCCCTGACTGTCAAAGTGGGAGCACCACGAGGTGTTTAATTATCATCTTCATTGTGCCCCAGATACATTGGCAACAGAACACATTAACCATTCAGGATAAGCAAAATATAGTAACCAAAGAACAAAGTTACACATCCCGTATCGAATCAAACATGTCGCTCCTGGAAATGTCATTCCTAAATTTCCACATGGGACTAGATTGGAACCGGAGACTAGCTCTGAAATATTCATTAATTAGTCAGTGACTACAACACTACAGTGGAGCACCACCAACAAATTTTGTAAACACAAGAACAATTAGCACCAGGAAAGCAAACGTTAAACCATCCTTTCAATTTTACAAACGTCAGTCCTATTGGTACACTCCCAGCAGAACTTCAACACATCCTCTAGTTCCATTTTGTCACATCAGATAGTAAGCCCATGGGGTGCTTTTCCAGCACAGCTAGAAGCGTAAGCACCAGCAAGGCCTGGAACCATATGCTCGTAAGGATGGATGAACCTGTCCAGGAACTTCTTCTCAGAGAGGGCAAATGCAGAATATAAGTCAAACTTATCACTAAGCAATCCCTTTGCAATGAGAATCTTGATCAAATGATGGCGCGGTACCAACCGGCGGTCAAGGCTATACATAACCAGCACTGGCCTTTGAGCAATGTACGGTATCTCCAGCCCAACATCCCTGGCCAAGAATTCCAAATTCCTCTGTAACCTTTCCTTCGACATGTTCAGTAAATGTGGCATCTTCCTCACAGTCATCAGCACATCGTCCTGAGACCAGCCAAACATTTCAAGGGTCCTGATTTTCTCATCAATCTTCTCCTGGCTGTGGATTGCAAACACCTCAAGCGCTATGGCGAACATCCCTGAGTCCTGCCTGAACCCAAATTTACTGATGCGCGTCATGGCGGCCTGGACGTGCTCAGGGGGCCTGGTCATCACCACGGGCAGGAATGAATTGGGGAAATTACCCACATGTATTCCGTACTGCTGGAGGAGGGCCATGTTGGGCTTGATCACCTTCTCGATGTCACTTCCGAGGATGTTGCATTTCAGCCTGAGAAACGTGAGTACCTTCTCAAAGGAGCCCATGACCGGGAGCCAGAAGCCGAGGCTGTGGCCGAGGGTGCTGCTGCGGAAGGCAGTGCGGGCGAGCGGGACGAGGCGCGCGATCTGCGCCCGCGAGAGGCCGAGGTCGCTGAGCTCGGTGATGCGGGGAGCCAAGGTTTTCTCCACGCTGGCGCAGAGGAAGCGCGGGTCCGCGGCGACGAGGGCCGCGATGTCGGGGCGCGCGAGGCCCAGCGCGGAGAGGAAGGCGATGACGGCGTCGGGCTTTGAGGGGGACCTGAGGTGAGCGAGCTGCTTCGACGCCTTGAGGGCCTGCGCGCGCGTGAGGCCGCAGGTGGAGACGAGGTACTCCTCGACGGCGAAGGGTTTGGGGGAAGGGGAGGCGGCGGTGGCGGAGAGGAGGCGGTGGAGAGAGAGAGTAAGAGGAGGGAGGTGGGGGTAGTGACTAGTGAGGAGATAGCGTCGTGTGGAGAGGAGGGGGGTGGGGGTAGTGAGGCGTCGGAGGTGGTTCATGGCGTTGCGGCGGCGGCGGCGGCGGCCGGCGTTTTGGGGGGAATGCTGCGACGCGGCGAATTTAGCAGTCCTTCTGTGTTTTGTTATTTTTTTTTTGGAGGAAAATGGGCCCTTTTCATGGGCCGGGCCCATAATGTGGGGAAACTGCTGCTCCAATTTTCGCTTGGCTACAAACAACATAATTTTTTTGCGCTAAAACAAATTTATTTTTTGGCAAACAATTTGGCACTGGTTCAGCTATTTAGGCCTCGTTTGGTAGGGCTTCTCAAAGTGCTTCTCCACCGGCTTTTGATGAAGCCCTACCAAAGGGTCAATTTCAAAACGGCTTCACCACCAAAGCCGTGAAGAAGCCGCAAAACGGCTTACACTAGAGAGGAGAAGCCAAAAAAAGTGACTTCACCGGCTTCTCCTCTCTCTCCAAGCATTAAGTGATCATAAAATTACATATATTGCCATTGAGAAGCCGTTTTACCAAACGTTTTGCAAAACGGCTTCAGCTTCACTAAAAAAGCCACTCCACCGAAGAAGCCGAAGCCGAAGCCGTTTTATGAGAAGCTGAAGCTCTACCAAACGGGACCTTAATGTTACGAATCATTTACCATTAACTCTGATTTTGTTGTCCAACCCTTTGCGATGTTCATAGACAAACTTTGTGTAAGAAAGTTGTAGCATAATTTCGGCAGATGCACCGCCTACCAGTTTGTTTCGCGCCTCTACTATGAGATGCCAAAGTTTTAGCAGGGCCAAAGCCAAAATTTAACTGAAAGAACGTTGTTCTGCTTGTGACCTGCAGATAATTGACCTGATAAAACTTAACAGATCACAGTATCCACCTTATGAATTATGTATGATACAGCACTGCCGATGCAAGAACATGCTACAGTTCTAAAGATTAGCACAAAGGCCGCTTCAAAAAGAATAGCACCAAGCAAGGCGATCTTTTCTACAGGAAAAAATATCAGGAATCAAATGCTAATTCCATAAGCAAAAAACAAAACCGGCACATTGTATCAGGAAATTGTAAGAATACCACCGGCTGACAGCATGCAAGTCTCTACTGGCCAATCCTAGCTGCTTCAGCTTGCCAGGTACTAGACTTCTGGTTAATGCAGTCATACACAACATTACCTGGGCACTGGACAATTTATGGTTAAATCTTTGTTCGATATCCCTAGTAGGCTAGTACTGTTCAACTTTCTCAGCAAGCTTCAATTCAACAATATAAAAAGAAGCAGGAACCACGATGCATATATTATTTTGAAACCAGAACCGGAAGCGTGTCAGGTAGCAAAAGAAGCTTCTGAGATCTCACTTTCAAGGTTCAGAACAAATCATTTGCTGTGTCAATCTCGATAGCAATCAATCAAGACACTACCCTGCCCTTGCAAAATTATGCAAGGGAAATGCTTGAAGTACAGCCATTTTAGTACAACTCAAGTACATCCATGTATCTGAACCATTCAACGCATTTATAAGCTTTCAATTCAAGTGATTTTAACCCCCTGGATCTTAAAGTTGTACTCAAGTTGTAACCTCATGCTACCGTCCATTAGTTATCAATGAAATCTCATCCCTTCGCCGGCTGGTATCCTAGGAAGGGAGAAGGAAAAAAAACGTCAAAATGTATAAAGAAATGTTCCACAACACTGGCCAACGCTCTTAGCATACTCCAGTTTTATAGCATGTAAACGGAAATTGCATAATCCATATGGAGATTACAATGAAGTAATTAGGAACACATTAAATCTCATTTTCTGAAGTGCAGAATGCACAAATACAAGACAACCACTTAATGTCATAACTAACATGCACATTATTTAATAAGTAAAGATATTATCATATTGTGTAATCTCAAGATTTCTCTTCATAGGAAAGGATACCCCAGCACTTCAATTGTAAAGTACCACATACTAATACAGTGCTCAGAGGCTGGTTTTAGATGCGAATTACATGGAGAACAATGCCTTCTGGCACATGCATGCTCCGATCATCCCTTATTCCGAATAACTCCAAGACCCATTTCCACAAAAAGAAAAGGAAAACGAATCAAATATCTAGCATTTTTTAGATGGCCTACATTTACAATCTCATGTGCCCACCCGCGATCCTGATTTTTCTTTAAAAAACATAAGCACTTCTTTATAATTTAAGGAGGAAGACTGGAGTTTATATAGTTTGTATACATAAAGATTAAGCCAACCTGCTTAAGCAGGTTCATTTAGTTGACTTTGCCCAACCTTCTGTATCTTAAAGTCATCTTTGTTCTTGAATGCAATAGCTCCAGGCTTTCAAAGCCAGCGGATGGGCTATTCATCTTAAAAGAAACAACGAAAACAAACCCAAACCTTCGGATGGGCTATTCATCTTAAAAGGATATCCCATAGTAGGGTCGGTTGTTAGAGTTTATGTAAGAAAAAAAATTAAATGTAAATAATAATGGTGATCATTATCTCACCAGGTCCACAGTTTTCCTCAAACCATGGCAACGGCACCAACCAAACCAACCACGTACAAGAAAGTAGAAACAACTGGAGCGCAGGACAATGAACTACCACTATGATTGCCTAGGATGTCATGGAAATAACAGCATGGAGCATTAAATCTTGCATATTATTTTCTCCATCTGCCACGGAAGCAGAACATTTCACACTCTGGTCTTACCACTAAAAGATTAGCACAATCATGGAATATTTTTCTTCTCACCTCAAGAGAATGTAAAAATATTGTGGACCACATACCTAGAATCATCTAATTGTCCAACAAAATGTTCGTCTACAATTTGCACGGTCAAACATTGTAATGCAGGTTTGAAAAGTAAATTTTTGCTTGTAAGCGATGTCAATTGAGAAGTAGCAAGTTTCTGAAAAGCAACCTTGAACAACTTAAATGGTGATGGGCAAAAAAATATATAATATGCAAACAAGTGTTCCTGAGTAAGCTCACATCTGACATAACTATTCAGCACACACATTTGCCAGTGAAAACCTAAGGAAAAATTACACGCATTGTGTCTCATATCAAGCATGTTCCCTCCAGGAAATGTATTGCCACTAAAGAGGACAACATACACTGAAGTTTCAAAGCATTACAATAATAGAATTAGGTGGGGATGAAAAGTTGACAAACCTAAATCTCACCTCCAAGTTCCAACACAGCAGCTCCATTGCCCTATTAGTACCGTCAGCACTCAGCACAAGCATAGGCACCCCCTGTTGAACTACTTAGTTGGCCAGAAAGAAAGTCAATTAGGTACCTTCTTGGCACAGCTTGAAGCATAAATGGCGGCAAGACCAGGAACTCTCTCCTTGTAAGGACCAATGAACCTTTTGTGGAATTTCTTCTCAGTCAAACTGGCCGCAAAATAGAAGCTCAACCCAGCATCCAGCAATCCCTTTTCCTTGAGAACCTTAAGCAAGCAATGCCGGGGTAACAAGCGGCGCTCAAGGCTATACTTGATCAGCACTGGCCTTTGAGTGATGTAAGATGTCTCTAGCTCAACATCCCTTGTTAAGAATTCCACATTTCTCCTCAGCCTATCGTCCGACATGGTCACAATACCTGGCATCTTCCTCACCGCTCTCAACACATCCTCCTGTGACCAACCATACCTCTCAAGGATACGGAACTTCTTGGCAAGGTTGTCCTTGTTTGGGATTGCGAATGACATGCACATAGTAGAACATCCGCAAGCTCCGTGGCAAACCAATATTGTCAATGTGTGCCACGGCTTCCCGCACTATCTTGTGCGGCCTGGTGAGCACCCTGAACATGAATGTTGGCAGATCAGACACATTTATCCCGCATCGCTGGAGGAGGGCGAGGTTGGGCTTGGACGCCTTCTCGGGATTGACTGTAAGGATGCCGCTGTTCATCTTCACGACTTGGAGGAGCTTGTCGAAGGAGCCCAAGATCGGGAGCCAGAAGGCGATGTTGCGTTGGATAGCGGCGGAGCGGATGGCATGGCGGCAGATTAAGATGAGGCGCGCGATCTGGGAGCGCGAGAGGCCGAGGTCGCCGAGCTCGGCGACGCGCTTGGACAGGTTCTTCTCCACGCTGGCGCAGAGGAGCCTCGGGTCCGCGGCGATGTCGGCGCGTGAGAGGCCGCGCGCGGAGAGGAAGGCGAGGACGGCGTCGGGCTTGGAGGGTGAGCTGAGGTGGGAGAGGCTCTTGGACGCCTTGAGGGCTTGCGCCCGGGAGAGGCCGCAGGTGGCGACGAGGTAGTCGTCGACAGCGAAGGGGGCGGCGGCGTTGTTGGAGAGAGGGCGGTGGAGGCCGAGGAACCGAGGGTGGGGAGCAGCGGCGAAAGGGGACGGGGCGCGGAGAAGCGATAGGATGTTCCGGAGCTGGAGCATCGCGTCGAGCCGGAGGCGGCGGCGGCAGGGATGTTTGATATATGTGTTTTAGTCGGTAGTCGCCGCTGCAACAGGGTTTGAGATCTTGCCAATTCAAGCAGCGTATCCGGTGGAAGTGTCGATTTAATTTGGTGCAAATTTCAGCATGTCAGGTTTTGTAGAAGTTTCAAAACATATCTTAAACAAATTTCAAAATTTGTTCCAGAAATATCATCGTACATGGTAATGCACATATTTTAAAATATTTGAAATTTAGAAGACCAAAGTCACAGTGACCCACGGGAAAATGACCTGTGCAAACTGCCAAGTGACAGTGCTTTTAGTTTTTTTTAGTGTTATGTTGTTTTAGCTCAAAATGAATCAACGTCATTTGACCATTCGCAGTAGCTGATGGAGGCAGTAGAGGAGGATATGTACACAGTTTTCAGGAGGTGCCCACAATTTTCGTTATGTGGCAATGCAACTTGCAGACTAGAATGAAATGATTTTGCCAAATTCACCAGAAACAATTCCACTCTCGAGAAATTTGTCAAAGTCGCAGCTACAATTGGTAATTTTGAGGAATCTGATGTATAATGGTATGTGATTGATGCTCCTAACAAATCTTGATCATGATAACACTATATGTCATCAATATTGGCTTTCATGCAATGTATGATATAGGCCTACGCATCAGCCTTTTAAGTTCTTAGCCCCCGCGTCGCTCCCAGGCGGGCGACACGGGCAGCTCTCCATGGCGCGCCCCACCCTCTACCCTGCCTCGCCGCCGCTCGAGCGGGTTGCCGGAAGCTCGGCGGCCACAAGGACGGCGGCGGCGAGGAGCTCCGCCACCTCCCCTTCTTCCCCCTTCACTCACCTCACAGATCTGGTGCAAGGATGGCATGGGGTCGAGCTCCCCAGCAGGCGGCTGTGGCGGCGCGGGTCTCCCTTGCGGGCGGCCGCCCGCGGCAGCAAGGGTCGGATCTCCCCAGCGGGCGGCCGCCCGTGGCTGCGCGACATGGGTCTCTCCTCCTCATGGCCCAGACGACATCCCCAGCGGCCGCGCGCGGGCGACACAGCCTGCGGCGGTGGCGGTCCGCGGCTGTCGCGCCTACACCGGTAGCTGGGCCTTCCTCCCCATGACCCATACGGCGTCCCCGGCGACCACGCGCGGGTGACACGACCTGTGGCGGCGGCAGTCTACGGCTGCCGCGCCTACGTCGACGGCTGGGCCTTCCTCCCCACGGCTCAAACGGCGTCCCCAGCGACCGCGCGCGAAGGTGGTCTCCAGCCACCACACGCCGGACCCGACCTCCCTTGTTCCGGATCTTCGTGCCCCTGTCGCTAGCGCCGTACTTAGCCCATTACCGGTGGCCGTTGCCTCGAGGCTGTGGCGAGCACTCACGTCGCCATCGCCTCCTGCTGCCACCGCCACCTGCCTTCCGGGGTCCATGGTCGTTCTCCCTTCCCTCTCCCATGGCATGGTCCCTCGTTGGCGCCCCTATAGTGTCAGTCCGGTCGCAAGGTCGCTCCTTTCTCTACCACTGAGCCCCTACAGGCTCCTCTCCCTCCCGTCCCTCCACCTCACCTTCTCCTCCCCAGGTCGCGCTCCTCCTCCTCCCCTCACCCCCACCACACACCCCACCACACCTAGGTCGCGCTCTGATCTCCCCAAGGTCGCTTTTTCTCGCCGGCGTAGGCTCCTCTGGTGGGCCCACCTACTCCCCCTTCGGTCGCTTGGTTGCTCCATGGTCATTTTTCGCTTGGTTGCTCCATGCTCCATTGACTGTCGACGCTCAGCTCGAGTAGCATTGCGCGCCCTTTGTTGCTTGCGTTGTTTAGGAGTTTCATTGTCGGCTGTAGACTCATCGTTCGAGATGTTGTCGACTTGTGCTAGTCGCCTGGGGGTTCTATGCTGGCTAGTACCCGGGTTGTTGTCCTGAGTGATAACCAGTATCTCCCTGTCCGGGTAGTAGCTTCCGGAACTTGATGTAGCAATCTCTGTATAGCTTGCTTCGTGGTTGGACGTGAGTGGAACGCCCTCTTGATATGGCAGGTTGTCTATATGAGCGACGAGGCATGAGTTGTAGTCACGGTTGAGGAAAGATGGTCGCAATCCCGGCCAGTGGATGAATCTGCCTTGTGGTGTCGAAGTTATTACCAACCCTTGGGCTGGGCCAGATAACGGTATTTCTAGTGAGTAGGAGGAGTCGGAGTCAACGTCCTCGTCATGCCCGAGTTCAACTCGGGTTCGAGCAAGAAAATCTTGGTAGACTTTTGACGCGTTGCAAAGTCCGTGCGAGAACCGCCTTGAAGTCGAGACTGATTTGGATGCTGACTGGGGCCGTTGAATCTGAAGCGAGTCCGACCCTGAGTCCAGGGGTCGGCTGAGCCCGACCCTGTGAGGGAGTAGCTCCGCTTCGCCTGACCCTGAGTGGAAGTCCGTCTCGCCCGACCCCGAGTCCTGGGGTCGGGAGGGTCTGACCCCTGAGCGAGACTCCGCCTCGCCCGACCCCGAGGCCTGGGGTCGGCGGAGCCCGACCCTGTGGAAGGGTAGCTCCGCCTCGCCCGACCCCGAGGCCTGGGGTCGGCGGAGCCCGACCCTGTGGAAGGGTAGCTCCGCCTCGCCCGACCCCGAGGCCTCGGGTCGGCGGAGCCCGACCCTGTGGAAGGGTAGCTCCGCCTCGCCCGACCCCGAGGGATGCTCCGCCTCGCCCGACCTTGAGTGCTGGGGTCGGCGGAGCCCGACCCTTAAGCGAGACGTTGGCGTAGTCCGAGGCGAAGTCGAATCCGATGCGTAGTCGAACTTGAGCTTGTTGACTTTGAAATCTTGATTTTTTCCGGTCACTTCTTCTGGTTTCATCTCCTGAGTGTTGACGATCTGGCGCCGGAACGATCCCGAGCCTTCGGCGACGCAGAGCCAGGATCCGAAGACGAAGGTGGAGCCGGCTTCGATGAAGAAGACGGGCCTGATGATGACTTTCGCCATTGAGTTCGCGCTGAGAAACTCGACGAGTCCCCCTACCTAGCGCGCCAGCTGTCGGTGTTTTAGACCGGCAACCCGCCTAGGGGGTACCCTAGGTGGTCTTTTATGCGGTAAGGGTCGTCGAGAATCAAGGAATCAATAGTGACGCAAGGAACACGATTTAGACAGGTTCGGGCCGCTAGATCGCGTAATACCCTACGTCCTGTGTGTTGGTTTGTATTGATGTATGTTCTGGTCCTGAGATTGTTGTTTGAGGGGGGTCCCTGCCCGACCTTATATACCCGGGAGGGCAGGGTTACAAGTCTGAGTCCTAGTCGGGTACTATTACAGAGTTCTACTCGGTATCGGCCCGAGTAGTTTTCTATAAACATACAAGACTAGTCCAAGTAGGATACGCCCATCCTTATTCTGATCAAGTCCGAGTACGTCCCTTAGTGGACCGTCCGAGGCCTACTCGTGGGTCTAAGGAGTAGTCCCAACAGGCCCTTTTCTATTGTGCCTGTGGTTGTTCCTTGTCATCGTCACCGTGGATTACTTGCTGCCATCCCATCACTTTGGCTATCATCCAGGCCTTGGTGGTCTGCTGTGCGGAGTTGGCTTTGGGGGCCTTTGGCGAAAGCCTGGCCGGGCATTTGCTGGGGCTGACAACGGTTGCATCTTTGGACGTAGCTTACCTTCTTGGGGGCGTTGTTGTAGCCTCCAAATCCAGTAGTGTTTGCCCAGTGAAGACTTGGTTTGGTCCCCCAAGGACAGACGGGCAATGGTGGTGTTGGCGTCGCTTCCTCCCTGGAGGCATCGTCTTGCAAGACCTTCTCACTCTACCTCCGCTGGCTTCTGGTTGTTAGGCAGGCGGTGATGTGCATGTGTTCGTAGTGTCTTTGTCTCTCCTGCAAGTATCGGTTGTCTTAGTTCATATTGGGTGTGTTGGTGGTGCCATGGTTTTCTTTTCTGTTGTTGTGACTATGTTGTTTCTCGCCGGTGGTGACTCTTGTAACTCTGTGCTTTGGGGTTTCTCCTGAAGTTGCATCATTGTAATTCCCTTCTTCTTAATGAAAAACATGATATGCACATCTTAAAAAAAATGCAATGTATGATATGTCCAAACCAACATTCCCCATCAGGAACTCCAAACTTTTGCAAACCCTTTCCTCAGTTAAATCGAGGATTGTTGGTGCCTAGCTCACTGCTAATGAAATCTCATACCTTGACCATCCAAGCCTCTTAAACAGTTGTATTTTTTTGGCAAGCTTCTCACAACTGAGGATCGCAAATATAGCAAGTGCCCAGGAGAAGCCCCCCTGCTCCGCTGAATTCCAAATTCATCAACACGTGCCAATTAAAGCTTCCTGCAAGTGCTTAGTGTTAAACAAAGTAGCGTGTATATCTTCAAGGTAGTTTGTATTAGGTGCCGTGTAGATATTCTTGTGAAACAATCCAGGTTGTATCGGCTAGAGATAGATTAGTTTGTGTAGATTTTCTGTTGTAACAAACATTTAGCTAGATCTCCTGGATGGTTATCCTCCTATACATGGCGCCTATGTAAAGCCACGCGAGGGGCTGTTCCTTGCTCATTGAATCAACACGCAACTCACCGCTGACCCAAGATAGGCCACGGTGTTTCCATCAATGCGCCTATGATTTTACATGCTAATCAGAGCCAAACCTTCCTAGTTCCCGTCGATCATGTCATCCTCGTCATCCTCTTTCCCATCTAATCCCCTCATTGCCAACTCTGTCACCGAGAAACTCTCCAAGACCAATCATGCGCTCTGGAAGGCTCAGGTGCGCACGGCTATGAGAGGTGCTCACCTAGAAGGGCATCTCACCAGTGCGACGAAGGCCCCTTCGATGGAGATCACTGACAAGGAAGGGAAGAAGACGCCTAACCCAACGTTTGAAGAATGGGAAGCAAGGCATCAACAGATCCTTAGCTTCCTGTGTGCTTCGCTAGGGAAGGACATCATGACGCACATTGCTTATGCAAAAATGGCGGTAGAAGCGTGGAGCTCCATCGAGGCCATGTTTGCCTCGCAGACTTGTGCGAGGGTCATTAATCTTCACAGTGCCTTGTCCACTACAAAGAAAGGCAATATGTCTGCGGCTAATTATTTGGCTAAGATGAAGGGATTTGGCAACGACATGGCGGCAGCAGGACGCTCGCTCAATGATGGAGAACTCGTCGAGCACATCCTTACCGGCTTGAATGGAGAGTTCGAGTCGCTGGTGTCGGCCCTTCTTGCAAGGGTTGAATCCATCTTAGTAGAGGAATTATATTCCCAAATGCTGACCTTCCAGACTAGGATGGATCTCATACATAGAGGAGAAAATAGCTTGGCCAGGGCTAGGTGTGGCGGTCGTGATAGCGTGCCAAGCGGGCACGGTGCTGGACGTGGAGGTCATGGTCGGGGATCCTTCCTTGGCCGCGGTTGTGGAAACGACAGCACCAACAACACCGGGCATGGAGGCTCACCAACAACCGCCAGAACAACTACACCAACAAAAAGCTTGTCCATCAGGTTTGCTTCAAGAAGGGCCACACCACTGTAGAGTGTTGGCATTGCTTTGAGGAGGACTACGCCCCAGAAGAGAAGCACACTGGCGCAGCTACAAGCTCATATGGAGTTGACACCAATTGGTATACTGATACCAGTGCAACCGACCATGTGATTGGAGAGTTGGAGAAGCTACAAGTTAGAGATAGGTACCATGGTGGAGATCAGATTCACACAGCCAATGGTTCATGTATGAATATTAGTCACATTGGTCGTACTACAGTTCATACCCCTAATCGTGATATCCATCTTAAAATATTCTATATGTTCCTGAAGCTAACAAAAATCTAGTATCTGTTCACCGTCTTGCTACTGACAACTCAGTCTATCTAGAATTTCATCCTGATTTCTTTTTGATCAAGGACCAGGCCACAAAGACCATGCTCCTTAAAGGAAGATGCCACAAAGGTCTCTATCCTCTTCCATCGCCCACAATAAAGCAAGCATATGGTGCTGCCAAGATCTCGCTTTCTAGGTGGCATAGTCGGCTTTGTCATCCATCTTCTTTTATTGTTAAACAAGTTGTTAGTAGGAATAATCTCCCATGCTTAGATACATCTACTAGTGAATCTGTTTGTGATGCATGTCAAAGAGCAAAGTGTCATTAGTTGCCGTATCCTAAGTCCTCTACTAGACCCAAAGTTTTCCTCTAAAGCTTGTGTTCTTTGATGTCTAGGGTCCAGCACCAGAGTTTGTTGGGAGAAAATAACATTATGTTAGCTTTATCGATGATTATAACAAGTTTACTTGGATCTATTTGCTGAAGTATAAATCTGAAGTTTTTCAAAAATTCCATGATTTTTGAGCTATGGTAGAGAAGCAATTTGATCAAAAAATTCTCACCATGCAAACAGATTGGGGGGGAGAATACCAAAAACTCCACTCATTCTTTGATCGAGTTGGCATTATTCATCACGTTTCTTGCCCTCACGCTCATCAACAAAATGGATCTGCGGAGCGTAAACATCGCCATATAGTAGAAGTAGGCCTCTCTCTTTTGGCTCATGCATCAATGCCTTTAAAAATTTGGGATGAGGCTTTCATCTCTGCAGTATATTTGATCAATTGAATTTCTAGTAAAGTCATCCAGAATACTACACCTATGGAACACCTCCTATACCAATCTTCTGACTATGAGTCCCTGAGAACGTTTGGGTGCGCATGTTGGCCACATCTTTGGCCATACAATACTAGAAAGTTAGAATTCAGATCAAAACAATGTGTTTTCCTTGGGTATAGTGATGTGCACAAGGGTTTCAAATGCTTGGATGTTGCTTCTGAATGAATCTATGTCTCACAGGATATAATCTTTGACGAAACCATGTATCCCTTTAGCACTCTTCACTCAAATGCCAGCACCAGGCTAAGATCGGAAATTACCCATCTTCCTTCTTCTCTTTTAGAGTAAAATGCATGGATGGTACATGAACTTGGCAGGGAGTGTCATCCAGGTCCCCGAACTCTAAAAATGCACATCTAAGTCCCCAAACATGCTAAACGGTTCACGTGACGTCCAAATCTCTATAATCCGTGTTAAACTACATACATGGCATGCTGACTCTCTCTCCTTCTTCCTCCCCTTCTTCCTCTCTCTCCCCGTCGCATCGATCTGCCGCCAGTCGGTTGCACTCGAGCTCGGGGCATTGGTGAGGTTGAGCGCTAGGGCTAACATGCCCGCATTGGCTCACAGCCCTAGCTGACCGCCCGCGCAAAGCCACCGTCCTCCTCGATGGGGCCATCGTAGACATTGTTTGCCTAAGCCAGGCCGCTGTAGCGAGTTCAATCCACATCCAACCGCCACCACCATCCATCCCACCCGAGCCCACCACCATTCACTCCATCTGCGCGGGGCCATCGCGGTCATCCACTCCTCCTGCTCCCGAGCTCGACTACTGCTGCCACCACCGCCCGCTCCCGAGGAGGGCCCGCTGCCGTCCGCTCCACCCGCGCGGGGCCATCGTGGCCGACCACTCCTCCCGCTCCTGGGTCTGCCACCAGCCGCAACCACGAGTGAGGCGAGCTCCGTGTGGGGAGCTCAATCTCCATCACGGACTTTGGCCATGGGTGTGAATGGAGGGGAGCCGTCGTGCTGCTCAGAGCCACCCCTACCCTACCGCTCGAGTTCAACCGCAACCAAAATGCACATTGAGAGAGAGAAAGAGAGAGAAAGGGATGGAGAAGGTAGGGCCTACATGTCAGATCCACATCATCATACAGCCAGCGTGCCACGCATGCAGTTTAATACAGACTATGGAGATGTGGACCTCACGTGAACCGATTAGCAAGTTTAGGTACTTAGATGTGCATTTTCAGAGTTTGGGAACCTAGATGACACTCCCTGCCAAGTTCATGTACCGCTCGTGCATTTTACTCTCTATTTTAAATCCAGGCTATGGGGAAGAGCTTGTAGTAGATCATGTGTCTAATAATTCATCATCTGAATGTACTAATGACTCTCATGGAGATTGCAGTGAAAATCAGGAGGAAATTCGACATCCAACAACATCAAATAATGCAGGAACGGAGGCCTTGTGCACTAGCACGCAGCTTGGAGAAGATCTTCACGGAAACTCAGGGCATCAGGGGATCCAATCCGCTCTGGGATCGGTGCTTTGTCTGGTGTTAGGTAGCAAATCTGCCTCAGCACTTCCTCTATCCACAAATGACGGCATAGGTCGCGACACGTGCGCCCCGGTTCCCCCGTCTCCCGACCCGCGGCGAGCTATGCGCGAACTAGGGGCGACGCGCGTCACCAGTCTCTACTGGCCAGTGGGGACATTGCTAGGCACCAACGATAGGATCCGCCTCAGGATCAGGCGACTCCTCTGACCAGATCTAAAAGAGCATCTAGGCCCCTAGTGGGTTTTGGTGTGTTGAATGACAACATGATTAAAGGTCTAATGGACTTGTTAAGTTTATGAGCAGGTTAATTACATTTATGTGTAATCTTTGTGGGAAGGATTGTATTAAAAGGCTCATACAATGAAAAGAACAAGTATGGCATATGACATTATTCATTCAAGCTAGCAATGATGTAAAATAAAGATTGATTCTTGGTTGATAGCCTCACATTGCAAGATTTTTCCTGAGTTAAAGACGAATGTCATAAAAAGAAATATTATGTGGATCCCATGATAGTTATATGCGATATGTGACAAGCAAATTGAAGAAAATATAGAGGCACGATGGCATTGGGATATTAGTTAGTCTCTAAATAAAATGAGAAGCTTGTTGTAAATAAATGGGATATAGAAGTCAAAAGAAGATATGATCTTAACTGGATTTCATTCATGATGTCAAAATATAGCTAGACTCAAATGTGGCAGCGATTGGATGAAAAAATCAAGGAAGTGATTAGCAATGAGGCACTAGGCAAAGTTTGGTCAAGTGGTGACTTGGGCAATGAGCTTTGCTAGGGTGAAGGGGCTAGTACTTAGAGGATTTTGAGGTATCAAGTCAAGCCTTACCGAGTATAGCAATGGGATGCATCAAATATTTACTGAGTCATACGAAGAAGTGACTTGTGATCTAAAATTGGGTTTTCATTCATATGTGATTGAATATTGATCCAAGTCACTAGCTCAAAGTTGAAGTGCTCAAACCAAAGAGACAAAGGTGGATGCAGCTCTCAAAAGGATATGCTTATCAAGTATGGCATGGTTAATGATAATGAAGCTCAAGAAGATGAACATGGTTTATTTATTTTGATCTTGAGCATAGTTGTGTTGTACTATCAAGAGGGAAGCATCACATGGTCATTTGACATAGTCTCAGTGCTCAACTATCCTAGGTGAGGGAAGAGACACAAAAACCACACATAACACTAACGGTTAGAATGTTCCGAAAGTTTCCGGAGATGTTTTCGAAACATTCCGGAAGTTCCAGAGTTTCTAAAGAAAGTTCCGAAAAAAATCTGGAACTCAACTTCTAACGGCTAGTTGGTTAGAAAAACTGGAGATTCCGGTTTTGGGAAACCAAAAGTTTCGGTTTCGGTCTGACAAGTCTAATGGCTAGTTTTTGGGGAGTAGGGTATTTATATCCCATGACCCCCTTAGTGGCTGGTTGTTGTTTTGCAGTTGCTACTGTGCTTCTTGCCTGTTCTAAGCTGAACCAAAGCCAAATAGCTCTCCCCAACCCCTCTTTGTGAGGTAGTGTGATCTTTGCTAAGATCTTGTGAGTTGGTGGTAGAGAGGAGTTTTTTGAGAGCACTAGAAGAGCACTTATAAGCTTGACCACTTGTTTACCTTGTCAAGTTATAAGTGAAGAATTTGTTACTCTTCCTCCTAGACGGCTAGGTGTCGCCCAAGAGCTCCCAAGGTATGGTGAGCCACGGGACAGTTTGTGTAGGTCAAGCTTCACCTCCAAAAGGAAAAAGCTAACTAGTGAAGTGGGGAAAGGGTTGAGTGCAACCCGGCTTCCTTGGAAGCACCCAACGGAGATGTAGGATTCATCCGGTGGTAAATCTGAACTTCAGTGAAACAAATCATTGTGTCTCCTCACTGGTTTGTATACATTTGCACTGCACTTCTACTTCATTGTTGATCTCATTACATTGGTTGATCTACTCGGGTGTTAGTGTCTGTGAAGTGCAGGAACTTTATCTTTCTACTAAGATACACCATCTAAGCACATTCTCTAAACCTGGTTTGATCTGTACCTCTCTTACATTGCATAAGGTTTAAGGGGTTCTCTCTGCCCGTTGCAAAACCGGAGGTTCCAGTTTTGAAATCGGAAGTTTCGGTTTCAAGGCTGACAGATTTTCTTTCGCTGTTTAAAGCGTGTGTTTCCTATCTTCAGAGATTCCAGAGATTTCTTCAGAGATCCTGTAAGTTCTGAAAATCTCCGAAAGTATTTCCGGAATATTCCGAAATTCGCTGACAATTTTTTTAATTGGCGATATTTTTAGGTTACGCCTATTCACCCCCCTTTAGGTGACATCAAGATCCTTTCAATTGGTATTAGAGCCTGGACTCACATCTAAGTTTAACCGTCGTGAGATAAGATGTCGACACCATTTGAGGTAACATTTGACTTCAAGCCACTTGCATGTGACGGCTCGAACTATAACTCTTGGTCTGCTTATGTACTTGATATTTTTAGGGCCATGGGTCCTCAAATCGACCTAGTTGTAGTTGTAAGCATTTCTTGTCAAAATGTTGACCGATCAAAATTAACCCAAGAGGAAGAGAAATGCATACAACTCAACACTCAAGCATCTTATATTTTAATTCGTGCTTTGAGTGAAGATGTATTAGATGCTATCATGGATGAGGATGACAATTATCATACAAGTCATGATGCGCATCGTATATGGATTACTCTCAAAGATATGTGTGGTGCTTGTGAAAACTATGGTCAAAACGCAAGTGAGTCAGAGGAAAAGATTCAACGAACTCAACCGAGAGATCACAAGAACTCCTTTGCCTTAGATGATGGATTGAAACCGGAGGTTCCGGTTTTAGAAACTGGATGCTCCGGTTCTGACAGAGTGGCCATTAACTGCTCCATCAGTGAAAATGATTCACGTCATCGGCCTCATGAAGAGTCCACAGCTCCAAGCCACTCTTCTTCACCTCAGTACACCCATAAATACTTCATGGCTAAGGGTGAGAAGAAAAGGAAAGATGAAGATGAAGAGTTTGAGTTTGAGTTTGACAAGATGTCCAAAAGAAACAAGAAAAGGGTGGTCAAGCTCATGGAGACTATGTGCAAGCAAAGAGGAGAGCTTGAGAGACAAGAGAACCATCTTAGTGAAAGAATCAAGGAACTTGAGTCGCTCAATAAAGAAATGAAGAAGCTCAATGAATCCAATGTATCCTTGCTTGATAAATGCACAAAACTAGAAAAAGGGTATGCATGTGCTACTAACTCTCTTTCATGTGTAGCATCATTGGAGGAAGCAAACCAAAAGCTCAAGGTTCAAATTGAAGAGCTCACTAGCAAGTATGTGAACTTGCAAGCTACTCACAAGGAACTAGAGTGTTCTCATGAGAGGCTTGTGGATTCACATACTATGCTTGAAATGACTCATGAGGTTATGATTGCCACGGTAAAATTGTTAGAACCTCAATCGCACAAGTGTACATGCTCAATATCTAGAAATAATATATCTTGTGCTAACCCTTGAAACTCGCAAGCAAAAGTTTCTTGGTATGATCAAGTTCTTGTAGAATCATGTGATGACCTCATTGCACAAGAGAATGATTATTTGAAGCAAGAGGTCAAAAAGCTCAAGATGGACTTGTTCGGGCTAAAGGGCAAGAGCATTGCACAACCTTCTCAAGATAACCATGATGTCATGGTGAAGAAGCTTGAGAGGGGATCAACCTTGCAAAGCTCCTGCAACAATGGTGACAAGTCCACCATAAAGCAGAAGCAAGACAAGAAGAAGAAAAGACTTGATCACAGTAAGTGCTTCGAGTGCTCAAAGATGGGACACTTTGCTTCTATGTGTCCAAAGAAGAAAGAGGACAAGACAGCACTCTCCAAGAGACAAAGAAGCCTATCAAAGAAAAGATGCTTCAACTATCATGAGAAAGGACACAAGATTGCATCATGTACAAGCAGTGGGTCTCACTCTAGGAAAACAGGAGGTTCCGGTTTGGAAAACAAGAGGTTTCAGTTTGGCAAAACTGGAGGTACCAGTTTTGGTTGTGAGACCCCATATCAAGCTAAACAAAGGCTTCCTTAAAGCTCAAGAAAAATATATGGGAGGTGTTGCTGTCAGAAGTCAAGATAAGAAAGCAACAGGAAACATCAAGCACAAAATTTACTATGCATGTCAAAAGAAGGGTCATCTTGGTAAGAATTGCTCAAATGGTAATATTCCTAAGCCCAAGTCCATTCATAATGATTCTAAGGAGCTTAGGAAGAACTTAAATGACTCTTGTGCTGCCAAAGTGACTCACTCACCTAAGGTTAGCACAAAAGCCATTTGGGTACCTAAGACTTTGTTGACTAACCTTAGTAGACCCAACATGGTTTGGGTACCAAAGTATGCTTGAAAGGTCTCTACATGTACTTGTAGGTGCATTGGAGCTTGGCACACTTGAGAAGAGATTTATCTTGATCTTTGGCTCAAGTGGGAACTTCATGTCTATTCGAGAAACAATGCCAAGAGGAAACCTATGAACCATTCTATTCTTCAATGCATCCTTGGTAAAAAGTACCTCGCTCCTACCTTTCTAGCTGGTTGTATATGAACATGCTCATGTGCTAATCACTTATAGAAACTAGATAGCATTCTTGGTCTAGTTAAGTAATATTTATCTCTCATGCCATTAGATGCTCTTGACCGCTTCTTTAGAAGCTCTTGTGATAAATGTACCTGCAGATCATAAATGACAACATCATCTTCAAGAAAAGAAGTACAAGATGACACCAGAACCTCAATGCTGATTTAGCAAAAATCGGAGGTTCTGGTTCCCTATCCGGAAGTTCCGGTTTCTGTGAAAAAGTGGAATCTGCAGAAAATTCCACAGCTTTCTTCAGAAAATTCCGGAAAGTGCGAAAATTCCGCAAGGTTCTACGGATTCTCCGGAACTTTTGTCATCATCGATCTTTTCTGATTGATTAAAGTGGATAAATTGTCATGTGCGTCACATTCACTCATTCTGTTGGTATAAATATCCAAAGAGACCAAAAGAAATTCTTTGTTAAATTTCATCATAGCATAAATTGTCTCCCTTATGAGCCTTAGCTGAGTCAAGTGCATGTTTCAAGAATTCCATCCTTTAGCACTTATTAAGGGGGAGCTCATCTCATAACTTGTGCTCCTGCTACTAACATTTTCCCTTGAGAAGCATTGTGCTTATATGATAACAGGAGGTAAAAGAAGAAAGGAATCACCCAAGAAAAATCATAATATAAAGAGGTTTAGGATACCTCAACTGAAGTTAAAATATTCAAACTGGAGAGACAAAACCGGCAGTTCCGGTTTGGAAAACCGGTGATTTCGATTTTGGTAAGCTGGGTCTAAATCAATGGAATAAAAGTGCAAGTCAACAAAGGTGACTATATTTTTATGATTAAACCTCATGCTTCACCTTAGGTTACATCACTGTGAGCAATTTTAAACTTAATTAGTTTCTTGGCATAATTCTACCTTTGTGACTCAAAATATGGGTCAAGCTTCTCTTGTCCCCTAAATGAACTAAAAGAGCATGTTTCAAGATTCAAATCCTTGATGCACATATTAAGGGGGAGCTTATCTCATATTTTGTGTCCTAGTTACTAACTCCATTTTTTGTGTACCAAATATTTATGTCATATGCTTAAATATCACATCTTCAATAAGAAGCAATATAGTGTTATATTTGAGGGCTTGATGGGCATCTAATGGATCTAGTGCTTGGGTTCAAAAGAAATATCTTATGCAAGAAAATGATGCCATCATTCTTCTAAGTGAAGAAATCTTGTTCTAGGGCTAAGGTATGAAATTTCACAAACTTCTTGTTTTACCTTATGCATCTAGGCTTACTCATGCCAGTGTGTTTGGCATGCAAAGATTACTAGACTCGCCTTTGTGGTTGTGATGGGTTTTGGATATTTAATTGATGTCTCTCTATATTTGTTGATTAGAATGTGTTCTATGTTCTTTTAAAGGGTGAAAGAGGGCATGAGTTAAACATACCAATCCTTATGTTGTCTATATGATCATTGTATGCTCTGAGTGAGATAGGATAGATTTTCAAAAAAAAATTGACTAGCATGATAGGAAGTGTGCCTTTTTGCAAAATTTTTGGATCTTGGTCTTTGTGGCCATGTTGACCCATTTGTGGTTATGGTTATCCTTGCTTGTTTGTTGGCTAAATACAAATGGTGAAACTTTCTCAAGTCCACAGGATCATCTCTCTATCTTATCTCAAGGGCTATATTTTAGACATTCTATCCCAAATCTTATATCCATAGGAAATGTCATCCTCTGTGTTCAAGAACTATCTCATAAGGAACAAATTGATATATGGATCCCAATCTGAGTCTCTAGAACCATCAAATCTAGCTAAGACGAGACAACTTGAATTTTCTCTACGAATTAAGTCAAAACTGGAAGTTCCGGTTTCCCAAAACCGGAGGCTCCGGTTTTGGTCGCCCCCCCCCCAACGGCTATATTCCTGTGGGCCCGTGACTTACCCCCTCTCTCTCTCCCATTCACCCTCATACACCCAGCCCAACCAGAATAGTAAGGAGGGGCAAAGAGGGGGCGATTCAAGGAGATCCAAGGATTCAACGTGGGATTTGAGGATTGGTGGTTGATTCTTGCGATTCAAGATCGGAGGATCCACTTTCCCCTCTGTTTTCTTCCTCAAGAACTCAGAAACCATGTCTCAAGGTTCCCTAAACCGAGTTCATCCTCGATCTACTTTTCTAGGGTTTGTCTTTGAGTTTCCCTTGGTCAAATCATCTACATTTAGACCCTAGATGCTATTCGTAGCAGTGGATTCAGTTTCCCATGGTCAAACAAATGGATTCATGACCTAGGGTTTCCCGGCCCAAATTGGAAGTTCCGGATTTCAGAAACCGGAAGTTCCATTTTTAGCAGGGAAACCCTAGTTCATCCCTCCTCTCTATTCGTATCATGTTCTTAGCTCAAGGAATAGTCTGTTCTATCTATCAGAGGACCTTTTCTGAGTTTGTTGCACCTGTTTGACACAGATCCTCCAAGGGGGAGCAAGGATATTTTTTTCGGAGGAGGGGCAAAGATCTAGAGAAGGCAAATGATCCACCCGTGCAGCCTAGGAGATCACAGAGGACCGCCATCACATGGAAACTATTTAGAGGGACCATCCGCATTGAAACTCAAAGCAATGATGGCAGTGACACATCTAGTGATGATGAGGAGATCGAGGATGAGACTTATGTGGAGCCATCTCATGAGAGTTTGAAGAGGAAAGGCAAAGCCATAAGGACTAACAGCCATAAGGACAGTCAAGGTACAGGCAGCGGTAACAATGACAAAGAAGGTGATGATTTTGATGTGCCTACATCTCGTTTTCAACCTTCTCAAACAAATGTCCTTAGAGATGCAAGGATGAGAGAACCTTAGGCAGCTATTTATAGAGTCAAAGTAAACTGCAAGGCTGCAGGAATGACAGAAATTTACCGGAAAAAGAGAGCAAAGAATCCTTAGAAAATTGGAAAGGCAAATGTGGACTATAGATTCTACACGGATTTTCATCAAAATTTCTATGAGAGTACTATTCTTGCTAAAGGTATTCCAATTGCTCGCTCTCAATTCATTGATTGGTCTCACTTGGAAAATTTGGGAGACCCCATGGTAGATGAAGTCATACAAGTGTGCAAGGACAAGAATGTTTATCACATCATGGGCTTTGAGCATAGTTGGAATAAAGAAATCATTGCACAATTCTATGCCACTTGCTACTTTACTGAGAAGAACCGTGTAAGGCATGTGTATTGGATGACTGAAGGAAATTGGTATGGAATATCCATAAGGGATTTTGCTACATTCCTTGGTTTTCTCGCGGATGATCTTGACCTTGTGAGGATTCACATTGGTAACACCCTCTCAAAAAGTGAAATGTCCGGAATGTATCTCACACCTCAACCGATCTACTATGGAGAGACACACAACATGATCCCATTCTCTGGCTATCTAAACCGGTTGTTTAGAAAGACTCTCGCACCAAGAGAAGGTGATGCTAGAAAGATAACCTTTTATGGTAGAAATTTGCTAGAGGCCATGTCACTTAGTGCAATTGATTTTAGTGTGGTGGATTACATTTGGGAGGAGATAAAGGAGATTGCTAGCTCTTCACAAAAGTGTTGTGGATATGCTCCCTATCTTATGTATGTGATTGAGCATGTGACAAAGGTTCAGTTTAAATATGATCATCCTCACAAGCCTTATCATTTGAAGAACGACATTGTTGGGCCAACACTTGAGCAGCTTTTCAACCCTCCCGGAGATGTTCCTAGCCCATCTCTTGAGCTGGAGGGATCTTCTAGTGCTGCTGCTCCTTCCGATGCTCCTTCTAGGACCGCTGCACCATCTAGGGCAGCAAGGACCACATCTACACAAGGTGGTGCGAGTGGCTCTCAAGAAAGGTATAAGACTCCCTCCCCTCTTTGCAAGATGTTCAACTTCTTCATAGGCATGTGCAATTCTATGAACATCAAGTTGCACAAGGTGAGGCAAAAGAGAAAGAAGGACACCATTTGGCACAAGCAAATGCAAGAGCTCAACATGCCACACAATCCTCCTTCTCCCATTGGCTCATATGGTCAAGAAAGTGAGCCAGAAACTATTGAACAATAGTAGAAGAATGCTCAATCCACTGACTATTGGGGAAGGACCTTTGGTTACCATGATCCCGCTTATGAATCTATGCCAACTGGTGATGGTTCATCCTCCGGTGTTCCTTTTCTTGGTATAGGCACTCCTCAGCCCACCACTATTGATCCTAACATCCTAGAAGATGCAACATAGCAGTTTGCATCGATGTTCTTTGGAGTGGCACCACGTCCTCCTCCTCCTCCTTTCAGTGGCCCAAGTGACAATAATGGTGATCGGGAGCCTCAAGATGATCCACCTGATGATTAGAAAGCTCAGAAAAGCCTCCAGGAACCTTTGTGGTGATGGATGACAAAGGGGGAGATAAAATTCAGATTAAAGCTTCGGGTTAGAGTTTCTGTCAGTAGCAGTATGGAAAAATTGGAGGTTCCGGTTTTCCAGAAACGGATGTTCCGGTTTCTGGTTGTTGGATGCAACAGGCCCTTGTAATATACTCTATCCTAGCTCTTGTGGACTTGAAAATTTGTAATGTGTGCTACTGTGTGTGTTGAACCTGTTTAAGCTTTGTTAAACTCATTTGCATGCTAGTGTGATTTTATTGATTGATGAATGTCTTTGGACAGTGCTGTCAGGTAGAAAACGGAACTTCCGGTTTTCCAGAATCGGAAGTTCCGGTTTTGGCCTGACAGACAGCACCACTTTCCCTCATTTTATTTGATTTTGTGACTATTTACTGCATGCATCACGTGTTATATGTTCACACACTTGTTTTGCACCCCCACGGATGCTGAGATTTAGGGGGAGCTCCATGTTTGTCTTGAAAAATGTGCATATTGGCATTTTAGGCCAAAATTGATGAAAAAGAAATCTATGCACATGTTGAGGGGGAGCTCTATCTAAATCTCAGTACTCAAAAGCTTTAATGTTATATCTTTTGTAAGCTTTAATCAAGGTTGTCATCAATCACCAAAAAGGGGGAGATTGAAAGAGCATCTAGGCCCCTAGTGGGTTTTGATGTGTTGAATGACAACATGATTAAAGGTCTAATGAACTTATTAAGTTTATGAGTAGGTTAATTACATTTTATGTATAATCTTTGTGGGAAGGATTGTATTAAAAGGCTCATACAATGAAAAGAACAAGTATGGCATATGGCATTATTCATTCAAGCAAGCAATGATGTAAAATAAAGATTGATTCTTGGTTGATAGCCTCACATTGCAAGATTGCTTGAGTTAAAGATGAATGTCATAAAATAAATAGTATGTGGATCCCATGATAGTTATATGCGATATGTGACAAGCAAATTGAAGAAAAGATAGAGTCATGATGGCATTGGGATATTAGTTGGTCTCTAAATAAAATGAGAAGTTTGTTGTAAATAAATGGGATATAGAAGTCAAAAGAAGGTATGATCTCAAGCGGATTTCATTCATGATGTCAAAACATAGCTAGACTCAAATGCGGCAGTAATTGGATGAAGAAATCAAGCAAGTGATTAGCAACGAGGTACTAGGCAAAGTTTGGTCAAGTGGTGACTTGGGCCATGAGCTTTGCTAGGGTGAAGGGGCTATTACTTAGAGGATTTTGAGGTCTCAAGTCAAGCCTTACTGAGTACAGCAATGGGATGCATCAAATGTTTATTGAGTTATATTTATACCCCACGACCCTCTCAGTGGCTAGTTGCTGTTTTTGCAGTTGCTACTGTGCTTCTTGCCTATTCTAAGCTAAACCAAAGCCAAATAGCTCTCACCAACCCCTCTCTGTGAGGTAGTGTGATCTTTGTTAAGATCTTGTGAGTTGGTGGTAGAGAGGAGTTGTTTGCGAGCACTAGAAGAGCACTCATAAGCTTGAGCACTTGTTTGCCTTGTCAAGTTATAAGTGAAGAATTTGTTAATCTTGGAGGTGTTCCTCCTAGACGGCTAAGTGTCGCCCAAGAGCTCCCAAGTTGTGGTGAGCCATGGGATAGTTTGTGCAGGTCAAGCTTCGCCTCCAAAAGGGAAAAAGCTAACTAGTGAAGTGGGGAAAGGGTTGAGTGCAACCCGGCTTCCTTGGAAGCACCCAACGAAGATGTAGGATTCATCCGGTGGTGAATCTGAACTTCGGTGAAACAAATCATTGTGTCTCCTCACTGGTTTGCATACATTTGCACTGCACTTCTACTTCATTGTTAATCTCATTACATTGGTTGATCTACTCGGGTGTTAGTGTTTGTGAAGTGTAGGAACTTTGTCTTTCTACTAAGATACACCATCTGAGCACATTCTCTAAACCTGGTTTGATCTTTACCTCTCTTGCATTGCATAAGGTTTAAGGGGTTGTCTCTGCCCGTAGCAAAACCGGAGGTTCCAGTTTTGAGACCGGAAGTTCCGGTTTCCAGCAGACAGATTTTCTTCCGCTGTTTCAGGTGTGTGTTTCCTATCTTCGGAGATTCCGTAAGTTCCGAAAATCTCCGGAAGTGTTTCTGGAATATTTCGAAAGTCACTGACAATTTTTTTTAAGTGGCGATGTTTTCAGGTTACACCTATTCAACCCCCTTCTAGGAGACATCAAGATCCTTCTAAGGGTTGGAGTTTAAGGAAATTAGATGTTCAGAATGCCTTCTTGCATGGCATGTTGGAGGAAGATGTTTATATGGCACAACCTCTGGGCTTTGTGGATGTCACCAAACCAAACTATATATTGCAAACTTGACAAGGCATTGTATGGACTAAAACAAGCACCGAGGGTTTGGTATTCCAGACTCAGTGCTAAGTTAATTACTCTTGGATTTCAAGCATCCAAAGCTAATACATCCTGTTCTTTTACAGCAAGGGCAATATAACCATGTTTGTGCTTGTGTATGTTGATGACATAATAGTAGCAAGCTCAACAGATAAGGCAACTTCAGCATTACTGCGAGACTTGAAGGAAGAGTTTGCATTAAAGGATCTAGGCGATCTACACTACTTCCTTGGTATAGAAGTGAACAAGGTACGTGAAGGTATTGTTCTCACACAAGAAAAATATGCTACGGACCTCCTGAAACGAGTTGGAATGGTAGATTGTAAACCTGTGAGCACACCTCTTTCAACTAGTGAGAAACTGTCTTTACATGAGGGTTCTCTTCTTGGAGCTAATGACGCATCACAATATAGAAGCATAGTAGGAGCTTTACAGTATTTAACTCTTACTAGACCTAACATTGCATTCTCGTTCACAAATTTGCCAATTCCTTCATGCTCCAACTACAGTACATTGGGCAATAGTCAAGAGAATTCTCAGATACGTTAAGCAGTGTACTCAGTTGGGACTCAAGATCCAAAAGTCTATGTCTACCTTAATAAGTGCCTTCTCTGATGTAGATTGGGCAGGATGTATAGATGACAGAAAGTCAACAGGTGGGTTTGTTGTGTTCTTGGGAACAAATGTTGTATCCTGGAGTGCACAAAAGCAGGCAACTGTTTCAAGGTCCAGTATAGAGTTAGAGTATAAAGTCATAGCTAATACAACAACAGAAGTCATGTGGATACAAACGTTGCTTCGAGAATTGGGGATAGCAAGCCCACGGGCAGCAAAGCTCTGGTGTGATAACATTGGTGCTAAATATTTATCTGCTAACCCTGTTTTTCATGCCAGGACCAAACACATTGAGGTAGACTTCCACTTTGTGCAAGAAAGGGTGCTTGCAAGGCTCTTGGAAATTGATTATGTGCCATCCGGAGATCAAATAGCTGATGGGTTTACAAAAGTATTGTCGGTAAGGTTATTGGAAAATTTCAAGACCAATCTTAACCTTAGCTCGGTTATGATTGAGGGAGGCTGTTAAACAAAGTAGCGTGTATATCTTCAAGGTGGTTTGTATTAGGTGCCGTGTAGATATTCTTGTGAAACAATCGAGGTTGTATCATCTAGAGATAGATTAGTTTGTGTAGATTTTCTGCTGTAACAAACATCTAGCTAGATCTCTTGGATGGTTATCCTCCCGTACATGGCACCTATGTAAAGTCACGCGAGGGTCTGTTCCTCGCTCATTGAATCAACACGCAACTCATCGCTGATCCAAGATAGGGCACAGTGTTTCCACCAACGCGCCTCTAATTTTACACTTCGTGCAGGAGGATAAATAGGTTGGACTTGGCCACCGTCTCGAGGTCAATGCTGGAAGAGAGCATTGACGACCTGAAAGAGCTTGTCGAGGGAGCCAAAAATCCCACGCTAGAATTCAAGATTGTGAAACAGTGTTGTGCTGCGCTGCGGAACTAGTTTTGGGAGGCAAGTAGCAGCCGCCCGATCTTAGGACGTGACAGGCTGAGGTCGCTGAGCTTGATGACGCGGGGAGCCAGGGTTTTTTCGACGTCGGCACAGAGCAAGAGAGGGTCGTTGGTGATGACGGCGGCGCGGGTGGGGAAACAAAATCCACTTCTGGATTTGGCCTTTTGGGTGTGTTATCTGGTGGAGCTTTTTGCCGATTTGCTAATTCAAAGCATTTTACATCGGATGATAGTTCAATGATAAAATTTCTCCCAAAATATAAACATTTTGGTTTTGCATTGGATGCCTTCTCATTATCTAACACCACACTTTGGATTATTTAAGACCATAAACATGCCTCTTTTGTGATCTCAAGTTTAAAGAAAAATAATTCTATGTTTTCAGTACCTCATAGTATACCTTTTTTTCATCAGTTCATTTACTTTGCGATGCCAATACACTTGTGTTTATCTTGAACGAACTCTTTACTTTGCCACTGCAATTAACAGAGTTTTTATCATGGCACTTAGGCCCTCTTAGTTCCAAGAACTAAAGTTTCGTCCCTATCACATCGAATATTTAGATACTAATTAGAAATATTAAATATAAACTAATTATAAAATTAATTGCACAGATGGAGGCTAATTCGCGAGACGAATCTATTAAACCTAATTAATTCATGATTTGATAATGTGATGCTACAATAAATATGTGCTAATCATGAACTAATTAGGCTTAATACATTCGTCTCACGAATTAGCTTCCATATGTATAGTTAGTTTTATAATTAGCTTATATTTAATCCTTTTAATTAGCATCCGAAGATTTGATGTGACATAAACTTCCGATCATGCACCCGGCTCCGGTACACGTTCAGCGACACAAAAGATTTTATTTTTCGGGCAACCCAAAAGATATTTTTGGGGGGTAAAGAGAAACTTTCCCTCAAGTACACGTAGCATTCTCGCCCCTACCCTCGCCGCCGCCGCCCACTGCCGCGGCCGGCAGCCTTCCGCAATCCGCATCGGCCATGCTCCACCTCCAGAAGCGCCTCCTCTTATCGCGCCACCAATGGCTCCTCACCCTCACCCGGTTCGCCGCCTCCACCGCGTCCTCCTCGGCCTCGCCTGGCCACGCGCCGTTCGCCGTCGCGGACTACCTCGCTGCATCCTGCCATCTCACCCGGAACCAGGCCCTCAGGGCGTCCCGGAAGCTCTCCCACTTCAAGTCCCCCTCCAAGCCCGACGCCGTGCTCGCTGCCCTCTCCGGCTTCGGCTTTACTCCCCAGGATATCGCCGCCGCCGTCATCCGCCACCCGGAACTCCTCTGCTGCAAAGTCGACAAGACCCTGGCCCTGCGCTTCGCTGCGCTCAAGGATCACGGCCTCTCCGCTTCCCAGATCGCCCGCTTACTCGTGCTGGACCCGAGAGGCTTCCTTCAACCCGCCATCGTCTCGAAGCTCAAGTACTACGTCCACCTCTTCGGCTCCGTCGACGACCTCGTCAAAGCGATCCCGCATTCCAGGAACCTCCTCAGCGCTGATCTGGAGAACGTGGTGGAGCCCAACGTCAGGCGCCTGGGTGAGTATGACATTTCCAGGATATGCCGTGGCGCACCGAGGCTGATCTGCACCAGACCAGAGCACATCCAGGCGATAGTGGCGCGCGCTGAGGACTAGGGCGTACAACGCGGCACCCCTATGTTCATTTATGCGCTGCGGTGCGTCTCCTCGCGCAGCAAGGAGTCTATCGCTACAAAAATGGAGTTCCTGAAGACAACGTTCCAGTGGTCAGAAGATCGGGTGCGACTTGCGGTGTCCAGGGACCCGGGGGTGCTGACTGTCTCCAAAGACAAGGCACTCCGCGTGTCCAAGTTCCTGATGTCAGTTGTCCGGTTGGATCCGGAGTATATTGCTTACACACCGGCAATGCTCAAGTTTTGCCTGCAGGGCCGCCACATACCGCGGCACTATGTTATGAAGTTTCTTAAGGAAAATGGATTGCTGAAGCATGACCGGAGCTACTATTCTGCAGTCGTGGTGACTGAGAAGGTCTTCATGGAGAGGTTCAATTCATATGCCCTTTCAAGGAGGCTGCACCGCACCTTGCCGAAGACTACGCTGCTGCACGCAGAGGGGAAGTGCCCTCTAGATTCATATT
Organism: Setaria viridis; assembly: GCF_005286985.2. Taxonomy (NCBI): domain Eukaryota; kingdom Viridiplantae; phylum Streptophyta; class Magnoliopsida; order Poales; family Poaceae; genus Setaria; species Setaria viridis. Next base: position 7,975,974 of record NC_048266.2, read on the forward strand.
GTAATTTCTTGGTAAGTGTGTAACTTAGTACTAACTGTGCATTATTGCACTGCTGAGGTTGACTAGCAGTAGTGAACTGGCGATCCTAAGTGTTTAGTCTCCTAACTGTACCCCTTGCATTCTAGTTTTTTTTTCCCCTGAAGTACATTGTAGTTGGGCTGTTCCTAATGCCCTATGAAACTCCCCTTGCATTCTAGTTTTTTTCCCTCAAGTACATTGCAGTTGGGCTGTTCCTAATGCCCGATGAAACACCGACGTTTTTTTAATGTGATACTGGTGTATTGGTTGGATGGATACAATTGATTGATCTGGGAACAAAACTACAGATCAAATTTCAAAAGATTGGTGGGATTCGGTTATTCCGAAGAATTATTTTTGCCACTGAAGCAACTTTGATCCTACTGCTATCTCACATACTCAGGTCAGTACTATTATCATCTTTTTATGCGTCTCACCTCATCCTGCAGGGATTTTTTTTCACTTACACATGTGTACTACCTTAGTTTCCGGTATCATCTTATTTTTGTATATCATTTCCTTCGGTTGCTGACCATAGTGCTATTTACCAACCGAACCATTTTTAAGTTTCCAAGAGTATAGTATTCTGAACATTCTAAAATGTGCAAGAGAAAGTACCTTAGAGCTTCACTAGTACCTTTGGTTTTCAGTTTTCACCTGTTGCAGAATTTGAATCTATTCCAGTCCTCAAGTTAATTTTGTAATTTTTTCTTTACGCTGTCTGACTTCCTTGAAGATGAATCTGTTAACTACTCAAATATGCATGCATTGCTTTCTATTTTTAGATAATATCTTTCTATCGCAATTATGAAAGTGCCGATAAATTGTGTGAAGCTGTCAATTCTAGCTCATTATTAATCAAAAAAAGTGTGACCTTTGCTTGTGGCTATTCTCTGTTATTTCAACTCACTGTGAATTTTCTGAAGCTTGATCATAACTTTCAATTAAAAGTAAAGTACACTGGTGCATCTAAAAAGTTCAAGGCCATGAATCTTGGATTTTTAATGTTTAAGTACCTAGGTGACACTCCATGACACTGCTACAGTTTGTATTAGTTATTATCTTTAGTAGTCAGCTGTAGTACAAGCTACTCCTGTGATTATTTATTTATTTTTTGCTAAAGCAAGTTCTGCACCAACTGTAGCTCTCACTCTGCTAAAATCTGACCTTTCAATGGATTTACCCTTAGGAAGCCCAGGTTATTGCCTTATTAGTGCGCACAAGATACTTTTGCTAGAGAAGCGTTGGTAACTCAATGTAGAGCATGGGATTCCAGCCATATTTGATGTGTGGGCTTCCTGCATTCAGTTGCATACCTTACTCATCTGTAATGCTGATCTTTTGAGACAAGTAACTAGGCACAGTTAATTGCTATGACTTCTTGTAAACTGGAATTGTTCAGCAAAAGATTTTTGGTTCTGGAGAGCTGTGACTTCAACTGTATTGTGTAAACTGGTATTTCCATTAACTTTGCTTTCTTAGAGCAGGGAAGGGAAAAAAAATCTTTTGGCTAAAAAATATGTTGTTGTAGCCAGTTAATTTTCTCAAGCAACAATTATTGAAGCTGTGTACACTAAGAAGTGTTCATTGAGAATATCCATAACATTTCCTAGGACATATTTGAAAAACACATTTTTTCAAAAGTTTCTGGAAGACTGGAAAATAGTTATGCTTCGTCTACCATCCCTGAAAATACCAAAGCATGTATAACCCCGGGAAAATTGCTAAATTGAGAATATCCATAACATTTCCTAGGACATATTTGAAAAACACATTTTTTTCAAAAGTTTCTGGAAGACTGGAAAATAGTTATGCTTCGTCTACCATCCCTGAAAATACCGAAGCATGTATAACCCCGGGAAAATTGCTAAATTAACATGCATTTGATGCTTACTTTTTGGGTTTGCCTGGTGTGGAAAAAAAATGATGTCTGCTTTTAGATTTCTTGATTGTTGGGAGCAAAGCAACTATTTCAGGTTAGTTGAAAATAGGTACATGATCAAGCTTGCTGATATATGTTATTGAACGGATGGGAAATAGTCAAATAGACCTATGCTTGTGTTGCAGGAAGAAATTGTTGGCATCTGACTGGAAGGAGATGATGAATAGCATAGTCACGAACAGGGTCCATGGAGACTCAAAGGAGTATGAGTGCATGACAGTACTGTTGCTGCAACTGCAACGCCTAGCCAGGCTGCCTCATGCAATTACCAGATGGTGGACTGCTGGTTTACGAACACAATGATTATAAAGATTTAGTTATTGTTGATGCTGTTACCTTTTTGTGATGCTATGTGCTAAATGGTTGGAAGTCATCAACTAGATTACGTGTTTCGTTGCCTTTTTGCATCCATGCTGTTATTCAAAATTGCCTTGATTTATTGCCCAACTGGCATCTAAGTTCTTGGTAGCGGTGGTGTCATGTGGTACTGGCTTTGCACAATTAGTTCATATGTTGTTGGATGATTAGGGTCTTCTTAGAAATTACCTGCTTCATGTTTGTGAACACAATTCCTTTTCCGTATGATGGACGGTACCCCAAAGAATTGGACTGTTGCAGCTTTGGAGAAAAGCATAATAGTTCTGATGCAGATCCTATGCGGTCATGCGCTCTTATTACCATTTTCATTTTTTTTGACTTTTCCCTATTCTCCAATATTATTTGCAGCGACCAAATCAGGTGACTTCTTAGTTAGTTGTCTCTATTTATGAGTGATGATGCAAAATGAACAGCAGTTTCAAGTTAATATCTTATTATGATTCACCCAGGCAGGTTTGCCTGCTGGATCCGATGGTTTCGAGTAGCAGCATCTTCTGCTGACTCTGGCCTCGGAAGTTATGACTTTTGGTATGATTATGTTGATTATGACAAAATGCAATGTGTTTTTGGTTTCTTGATCAAGAATATACCCTCGTATATTGTAGGACTTGATTAGCTACTTCACAAATCTCTAATTTTTTGGCATTACTTTTTGCGAACAAACAATTTGCAGTGTGCAATTGTGTTACTCTATCAACTAACAACTATACTTCGGGCTTGTGGAGCTAACAGTCTGTTTAAACAAGGAGCTTGTATACGGATTGTCCTCGGTCATGACATTCTTGATACGCGGCGGATGCGGCAGCGATTATAATGGTCGCTAAGAAATACTCCTCTTTTCTTAACAAGGCAATCAGTTTTTAAAATGAACTTGTTAGTAGGGGAGGCAGACCGTCAGGACTATAAGTCGCGTACGCGACAAAATAGCACTCGTACGCGACAAAATAGCACTCGTTGCTTCAAGACGCTGCACGCGTGGGCTGATGATTTGGCCCAACTCCGCCCTCCTGCTGTTTTTTTTTTCCTGCTGCAAGCTGGCACGTGGAGGGAGAGGTGCCTCCGGTTTCCTTTTCTTTTCTTCCGTCCGTTATTTGTTTCATTCCTTCCGTGTGTTTTCTTTCATTCGTTTTTTCCTTTTCCCTATTTATTTCTCTTCTCCGGTTAGCATATTCTCTTCCTTTCTTTTTCCTTTTTTAATGGAAGCTTTTCCGTTTTACTCTTTTTTTTCTTTTAGTCAGATGACAACCTAGCATACTCACTTATATTATAATTTGATTCGCAACTCATATAACTCTATTATGACTATTTTTTCTTTTTTTCTTTTACTTCAATTTTCATTTCTTTTATTTTATCTTGTTTTTATCTTCGACCTTATTTCCATTTCCTCATTCCTTTTTCCCTTTTGATTTCTTTTCCTTTTTATTAGTTTAATTAATTATTTTTATATTTTAATTTAGATTCTCTTCTATATATTTCTTCGTACGTAATTTATAATTTTTTTGCTTATTTGATTCATTTTCCTTTTATATTTTTACTCTTCTCTTGTATTTTTTATAACACTATATATTTTTCTTAGTACATAAAAAAGTACATTCAAGATTATTACTTAGTACATTTAGTTGTTCTATATAGATTTATTAGTTTGGAGTGTAAAATTATGTGTTTACTAGACTCGTTCGTTGGCGACATTGACTCATTTATTCCCTTTTTATGATTGAATTGGTCAACTATGTAGACTCGTGGATTAAAATAATATTATATATCCAAAATGTATTTGTTCCAAGTGTACAAATTTTTATTCAATGAGTCCATATAATTTATTCTATGTGTATAAATACTTGTTCTATGAGTTCCGGCAATTTGTTCGAGATATATAGATCTTTTATTCTGTGAATTCATATGATATGTTCGATGTGTACTACTATTTTGTTACATGAGTTCGTATAATTTGTTCCATATATATTTATTTTCATTCCGTGAGTTTATATAACTTGTTTGATTAGTATAACATTTGAGTTCATATAATTTGTTCCAGTTGTATGTAGTTTAAAAGATTGTTCTAAAATCAAATTTTCAATTTTTGTTTACTATACATCTATTTTTTTTTGCATCATGCAAACTTTGTGATGTTTAGTATTTCATTCGCTATTTATAATCATTTGTTCACCCTGTTATTTTCTTCATATTAGACAATTATTTATTCTAGTTATTCAAATATTTGTTCGCTGTAATCAAATTTAATATTTCGCATTTAAAAAATATTTTTTTTATAAAATGATCCAAACATAATCGAGTGTGATCTTGTTTTAAAGATCTTGTCGTAAGAAACATAGTGGTGCAATCGGAATTTAATTTGGATGCTCAGTTTATGATTTATGAATTTTTTAATTTTAAAACTGCATATTGTGTTTACTTGCATGCATGCATAATCTTTTCTTTGTTTTTAGTTTTCTCTCGTAGGTGAATACGCGTCAAACAAATTATTGTGTCTGGTCCACAGAAAAACGCGCCGACCCACTACTCCCTTGCATGTACGGACGCGCTAATTAGAAAATGATAAACACAGATTTGTCACCTGTAATGACATATAACCGCGCCCGAGGCAGACCACAGGTGTCCCAATCTTCAGGTGTTTTACGGTTTATGTATCCCTCTCTGCCGTCTGCCCCTCTTACCATTTTGTTTTGGAGAAGACTCTTTATTTACCGAAGTTCTAGTCAAGGAAAGGAGATTGTGCTTGTATTAAGATTCATACATAACAGTTTTGCAGACTGAATCCATTTTGGTTAGATTGAATCTATTGCGGATTTGTGGATTTGAAAAGAATCCTCCATAACACGGCAGATTATGGTCTGTGGCTCCTCCTGAGAAAAAAAGGAAAGAAAGCAAAGAAACAAAAAAGAAAATAGAAAAAAAATACCTTTCCTTCTCCTTTGTTTTGCCCAAGTTTTGGATAACCTGATTTTTCATCTTTTATAATCCAAAACAAAAAAAAATGTGCATTTTGTGTGATAACCGCTAGCCTATAGCGCTTCCTCTGTCCCATCCTCGGCGACGCCGCGTGCTTCCCCGCCGGCGCCGGCGCCGGCAGCCATGCTCCCCGTCCAGAAACAACACCTTCCTCTCTCCTTCCGTCCCCGCACAACCGTCACGCTCCTCTCGTTGCGGCGCCACCAATGCCGTCTCCCAACGACACGATTCTCCACCACCGCCGCCGCCGCCGCCTACTCGGCTAGCAACGCCGCCCCCTTCGCCGTCGAGGAATACCTCGTGGCCACCTGCCATCTTACCCCTGCGCAGGCGCTCAAGGCCTCCAAGGTGCTCTCGCACCTCAAGTCCCCCTCTAGGCCCGATGCAGTGCTCGCCTTCTTATCGGGCCTCGGTCTCTCCGACGCTGACATCGCCGCCGCCGTCGCCTACGACCCGAAGCTCCTCTGCTCCGAGGTCGAGCGCACGCTGGCCCCGCGCCTCGCTGAGCTCCGGGACATCGGCCTCTCCCCGTCCCAGATCGCCCGCCTCGTCCTCGTCGACCCCGCGCGCTTCCGCCGCCCCACCGTCGTCTCCAAGCTGCAGTACTACGTCCCCCTCTTCGGCTCCTTCGATAACCTGCTCCAGGCTGTCAGGAGCAACGCCTACCTCCTCAGCTCCGACCTGGAGCGGGTGGTCAAGCCCAACGTCTCGTTCCTGATGGAGTGCGGGCTAGGTGCTTGTGATATTGCCAAGCTGTCCCTCCCCGTGCCAAGGCTGATCACCACCAACCCTGAACGCGTCCGGGAAATGGTGGAGCGCGCCGAGGCTGTTGGTGTGCCCCGTCGCACCGGGATGTTCAGGCACGCGCTGCTCGCAGTCGCGTTCCTTAGCGAGGAGAAGATTGCTGCAAAGGTGGAGTTCCTGAAGAAGACATTCAGGTGGTCGGATGCTGAGGTGGGCATCGCAGTTTCCAAGTTACCGTTGGTGCTGAAGCACTCCAAGGACAGGCTGTGCCGCATGTCAGAGTTCCTGATCACCCAGGTCGGGTTGGAACCAGAGTACATAGCTCACAGGCCTGCACTACTTACATATAGCTTGGAGCGTCGCCTGATGCCTAGGCATTATGTTGTGAAGTTCCTTAAGGAAAATGGATTGTTGGAGCAGGACCGGAGCTACTATACCGCTGTCCAAGTGAGTGAGAATGTCTTCATGGAGAAGTTCATACGTCCTTACAAGGAAGCTGCACCAAGCCTCGCCCAAGACTATGCTGCTGCTTGCAGAGGAGAAGCGCCGGAACCCAACACTGGCTCGGCAAGTGTTTAACTGTGTAGTGCTTAGCAATGTTTTGACACTGAGCAGTGAGCTGGTAACTTTGTTTCAGTGTTCTTGCCTAACAGTAGTGTGTTGCTACATGCTGGATCAGTTGTGGTTAACACCCAATGGAGCTAGTATTTGGTTCCTGAATCCTTGTAGACTCTTCTTCTGGTAATGAGGACAGTATGGCATAAGTATGACCACGACTAGATTTATCTTTGCTCTCTATTAATCAAGTTGACTAAGATCTTCAGCATCTTTGCTGTTGTTATTAAATTTCACAAGAATGTTTGGCCATAGTTTTAATTTGTATATGATTTCATCTTTATGGACCTAGTAAGCATAAACTTTACTCATGGTTTTACAGACTGATGCAAAAGGGTAAAGACTGTCATGAGACCCATGACACACAGCGAGGGGATACATGGAGTTGTCCCTTTGCACTTGCACTGCTAACCTCTTATGCTTACTAACCATTTATAGACTCGTGCAAAATACTGTCATGAGACTCATTGATGTGTGACACACGGTAAGGGCTTACATGGAGTTATCCCTTTGCACTTGCACTAAAAATTGGATGCTTGTGTAAACTAATTTTCTGATGAAACCAAAGACGCTGTAAAACAAGAAATGAGAAACCAGAGACAACAGTTTTGAGCTGTTTTCTACTAACTGTTTCGATGAATTCTGCTTTTATAGCGATTTCTGTCCAGAGTAGCTGGACTTTCATTTTCATTCCATCGTTCTTGTTCATTTTTCTATCATAGGCCAGTTACTATCAAAATTTCATGTTCAATGTTCAGTATTTAGATTGTGCTCAGGTCATACATGTGTACCTTATGTTCCTTGCGAAACTTTAAGAGCATATTCATTTTTCCTAATGTTACAGTATGAGTAAATTTCTGGAAAATATGATGTCACATTTATGAATAAATTTCTAGCAAGCAATGCAAACTGGCTATCAGATAATTTTCCCTAATATGCTAGTGATTGGTTAAGCTTGTTCCTAGTATCATCACTGATCTTTATGGGGGAAATGGCCTTTTTCTTTTTTGAACCAGGAATTTCCCAAATTGTGATGGATTTTGATCTGACAGAAGAAACCAAATCCACCGTTTTCCTGTTGCACATGTGTGGAGGTATTTGTCCATTTTTTTCTGGAATTTCAGTATATATTATGAAGTTTATTTCTTGGGTTTTGCTACAATGCGCTGGGGGAATTCGTTAATGCATCTACAAAGCCTTCCTTTTTGGGCGTGGTGGTCTCGGGCGACTACATTTTCCACTTGCCGATGCAAAGCTGCTGAGACCTGAGAGCTCTCGTGCTGCTGCTCCTCCCTGTGCTCCACCGAGTCTACCGCTGCCTTGTGAAGATAAAATCTGCCACTGTTAATTTCCAGTGTGTTCCAGATGTATTATGATCTGCAGTACAGATTGGTGCCTTTGTTGATTGATCCAAAGACAAATTACAGAAAATTGAAATATGGGTTTGCTGCTTGTACCCACCTATCAAGAATTCAAACTGTTATTTAGATTTAATCATATAAAGTGGGAATACTTTTTATTAAATAAATGAGCGAAAATATCGATAATTTGTATATTATTCTGTTTTGAAAAAACTATCTGCTGTAGTTATTTGTTCTAGGTATGTCTTAATCAACTTTTTAAGTTTTGACCATCAATAACTAAAAATACAAATAGTTACATGAGGTTGATTCTACTAGATTTACACGAAAAATAATTTTGCAATGTATACATTTTCCTATTTAATAATATACTTTAGAAATGATGGTAAGAATTTCACCTTCTAGACATGTCCTTATCAATATTCCAAACAGCTTATATTTGTCATTGGATTCATTGGATGGTTGAAGAAATGTTGGATACTTGGATGAACAAACTCGACAACACCCAAGAGGCACTGGCACTTGGATGCATACATTTTTGTTGCACTTTTCAAAATTGATGAATCATTAAACATAGTTGACTACAACAGAGTAGGAGGTTTGGATTATTCCATATCACATTACTTTTCCTTTATATATGCGGGCGTTCGATACATGCATTCTGGATATTCCACTGCCACGGCCACACATCAGAATTGCATAATTCAATAAAATTCCAAAAAGTCATTTTCCATTGTTAGGTGGTATAGCAACCGTGCCTCATTTTCCATCCATGAGCCAAGCTTATGCGTCAGCAAACCTCTTTTTTTTCTTCAAAAAAGGGATAATCTCAGTTTTTCTTGAAAGCGCCTTAGGAAATTTCTTCATCACTTGGTATTGCCAATTACACAATTTAGACAGCAAGAACTCACTCCAAAACACATTTAGATAATTGCTACGTCAGAAGCTAAACAGGAAGATGGCACAAAAGAATGAGACTACTTGATATAATGAGATATGAAGGGATGGAATATACCTAAAGATTTAGCCCTGCTTGGAAAACTGCTATCCATGCGCCTGAACCTTGATTTATGGCTCTTGTTGGGTTTCAACTCTAATCTACCCCAGCTTGCTTGGACTAAAAGGCTATGTTATTGTTGTTGTTGAAGTCGAGGACCCTTCCTGCCCAAAAGTTTCCCAAACACAGCTCCATATGGACCGGTAATGCAACAACCAAGCAAAATATGGTTCCTGATTCATTTTCACCATAAGGAACAGGAAACATTTTCTGTACACACACTTCTTTACAATACATCTGCTGATCTGCAGATTGTACCTGTTTTGGGGGGAGACATTTTGATATTTGACATTAAATTTGTAAGCCTTTCAAGATTTGACACTCATATTATAATGACACGTGGGGTCACTCTGAGTCATTGACATGGGTCAGGGTGTCAAATCTTGAAAGGCTTGCGAATTCAGGTCAATTTTTGAAATTTCCAGACAGGGACACCCTGAAACTCAAGAATTTGTAGAGTGAGCGAGTTGCGAAGTTCTTGGACTTAACCAACTCCCAGAACACCTTGTATTCCTCACTCTACAACTGATCACGCCTTAAGTCCGAAACAAACCTTCCCAAGTTGAAGCTCCAGGTCACCAAAGGATCACCCAATACCTATAACCCAATCATACCCATTCCGGCAATTAGAATCCAACACTAGTTGTCTACTGGAAGACAAAGTCTTCAAATTAATATGCAAGCATGATAGTTTCATCGGAGACTAGCAACAAAGCCAAACTAGCATTGCATAACCGATGCACCATATTTAGGCAATGAACAATGAAACAGGATCACCATCTCTTCCTGCTGCTAACTGTCAATTTATGCAGTGCGGACTTGCAGTACAAAGTTACACACTTGCCAATGCAGTACCCAGCTCCTGCAATCTAAATCTAGACGGCATTTCCCCTCTGCAAGCATCAGCATAATCTTCAGCAAGTTGTGGTGCAGTTTCCTTGTAAGGATGTATGAACTTGTGCACGAAGACCTTTTCAGTCAGCATGACTGTGGTGAAGTAGCTCCGGTCATGCCCCAACAATCCATTTGCCTTAAGAAACTTCACGACATAGTGGCGGGGCATGAGACGCCCTCCAGGCTAAATGTGATTAATGCCGGTCTCAGAGCAATATACTCTGGATGCAACCCGACCTCAGCGAACAGAAACTGATACACGCTGTGCCCTATCTTCAGAGATCGTCAGCAGCGACGGGCACCTGGACACTACACTAGCCACTTCAGCATCCGACCATCGGAATGTCTTCTTCAAGAGCTCCATCTTCGCAGCGATAGTCTCCTTGTTGCGGTTCGCAACAAATTGCAATGCATGCCAGAACATTGGGGTGCCACAAGGTATGCCGATGTCCTCAGCGTGGGCCAACATCGCCCGGACATGCTCCTGTTTGCTGTAGAGCAACCTCGGCTGATTGATGGAGGTCATGGAAATCTCGTGAGCACGTAGCGTGCACTCGCGCAGGTACAAGACATTGGGCTAGATCACACGCTCCAGATCAGCGGTCAGGAGGTAGGAGCTTCTCTTCAGCGCACGAAGGAAGTTGTCGAAGGAGCCGAAGAGGGGGATGAAGTACTGGAGCTTCGTGACGATGTCGGGATGGCGGAAGCCTGCAGGGGCCAGCCGGACGAATTGGACGATCTGGGAGGGGCGGAGGTCGAGATCACGGAGCTCGGCGACGCGCGGGGCGAGGGTCTTGTCGGCATTGCAGCAGAGAAGGTACGGGTCGCGGATTATGGCGGCGGCGATGTCTCCTTGTTGCAGCAGAGAAGGTACGGGTCGAGAGGCCGAGGCCGGAGAGGAGCGCGAGCACGGCGTCAGGCTTAGAGGGGGACTCGAGGCGGGAGAGCGTCTTGGCGCGCCCGACGGCCATGGCGACTTGCGCTGCGGTGAGGCCGCAGGTTGCGACGAGGTAGTCCTCGACGGCAAACGGGGTGGGGGCTTCAGCTTCTGCCGCGGTTGCGGCGAACCGGGCGACGGGGAAGAGCCACGGGTGGCGGAATGGGAAGCCGAGATGGTTCATCAAGTGGAGCATTGTCGATGCGGGAGGGCGCCAGCTGCCGATGACCGGAGGGAGGAGAGCACCGCGGCGGCTCGGGTGGGGTCGGAAGGCCGGAAAAGCAGGGTTGTTGAGAGGCTTCAGGGGCGGGGCAGCTGCGACCGGCGAGAGGATGGGAGAAGCGGCTGCGGCGGAGGGGTTTAAGGGGAAGCGGATGCGGCCGGGATGGATCAGGCGGCGGCGCCCTCGAGTGCTCCCTGAGGCAGCGATGGCGGACGGCAGGGCTCCATCTCCATGGGCGGCGCCGGGGGGGGGGGGGGGGGGGGGGGGGAGGGGATCCCTCACGATGCGGTGCAAGCACCACACGGGCCGCTCGCCTGTAAGTAACATGGGCCTCCTACTCGATCAGGCCTTCGAGTGGCGCAGGCCTAGCCTGCATCACGAGATAGGCTGCGTAGTAGGCCAGCAGTTTGGTGGACGCTGCGTAGTGTTAAGATGGAACTTTTTTATTTTTTTATTTTTTATTTTAGCACTTTACAAAAAATATATAGTCGGATGAAAAAATTGCAAAACTAGTCTATCGTCGCCGGCTGGGCCGGCGGAAGCTGGGGTAACGGTACACCCCTCCGCACCATACTTTCAAAAAATCATAACTAATTCATATCAATTCGGATGGAGATAAACTTTATATGAAAATTGTAGATCTCGACGAGATCTACAACTTTGATATGAATTAGTTATGATTTTTTTAACTACGGAGAGGTGTACCGTTACCGCCGGCTGGCGGTCTTCCGTCGGCCCAACCGCCGCCTAGGCCGGCGGAAGCGCCTTACCGCCGGTCTAGCCGGCGACGGTAGACTAGTTTTGCAATTTTTTCGTCCGACTATATATTTTTGCAAAATGCTAAAATAAAAAATAAAAAAATAAAAAAGTTCGTTAAGATGGATCCGGTAGAGGCGATTGCCCCATCTTTTTTGGTTGCGGCGACTAGCCGTCTAGCGAGGGAGGAGGGTTTTTTTTTTAAAAAAAAATCAATCGTAGTTGGCTGGAGAACGGGACAGGTCGAGGATGTAACAAAACCGTCGGTGGAAGTGACGTAAAATAAAACTAGAGATCACTTGAATGTGCTAAGGGTGTCAGCCAGTGAAGTCGAACCTCAGCTGTATGAACGATCCTCATGCAAGTTTTTTAAACTCCCTGTCAAAGAGTCAATCCGTTGACTCTTGACTGAAAAAGACAAAAAATGGCATCGGAGTTATTTATTTGCAAATATGCAGAAAGGAGAAAGGGGCAACAGATGATGCCCAATAACTACACCAAGTGTCCAGCTTATGAAAATGAAATGATGACAAGAATTCGTGGTAAAGTTGGATCCTTGCTTCGATCCTCTTTTAGGCCTTACCTCCCAACTCCCAACTTTGACACTATGCAAAAAGAAGATTCCCCATCACATCAACTTGCAGTATATGCATAGAGTACTAAATGTAGATGAAATTAAAAACTAACTGCACAGTTTTATTGTATTTTACGAGACGAATCTTTTGAGCCTAATTAGTCAATATTTGGATAATAATTCACAAATACAAACGAAACGCTACAGTGTGCTACAGTGCTGGCACAGTAATTTGGCACCTCCCAATTTGGCCAACTAAACAAGGCCTTAGAGAATATACTGCAGAAGCCAGTTTAGTGGAACATCCACTTTACCACAATAGATGTTTGATGCACAACAGTATTACAATTAGAGTATTACTTCCGTCCCAAATTATAGATCGTTTTGGCTTTTCTAGATACACATATATTATTATACATCTGGATATAGAGTATATCTAAGTGCATACTATGAATTAAAAAAGCCAAAACGACCTATAATTTGGGACGGAAGTAATACTCTATCTATCTCCTCGCTTGTAGGTTATCACCATAGACAAGAATACTGCCATATTTTGTACCTAGTGAAGCATTACCCTTTTTGAAGTTAAAGTTAAACAATTGCATAACATGGAAACAGTCAGCAGGAACTCTAATGACCATATAGACTGAGGAGAAATAAGCAAGTAGTATCTATCAATCACCAAAGTTCAAAGGACTCTTCAAAGACTGGGATGCCCTCTTACAGGTCTGCAAATTAGTAATATAGATATGTCGTATCTAACAATTCCGCATTAGAAAATGCAGCGAATGGGCTAACGACACCAAATGGATCGAATCATTGGAAAGAACATCAAGTATGCAGATATTGCAGCATTCATAAGATAGCAATTCTGATGTACAGAAATAGTATAGTTCTCTCAAGGGAACAAGACAAAACAAGCACACAAATAGGCTTGTGACATTATGCATTTGTAAAGTTATAATACACATAAAAGTGAGTCAAAATTATACATTATCAAACCAGGAAAAGACATGGACCTGTACAGGTCATCTTACTCAGAATGGTATTAAGTCTTAACGCAATGATATGCCGTTCCCCAGCACATTCTAGAAAAAAAAAAGAATGGTATTAAGCAATTTCCAACGAATTCAAGGACAATAAAACAAAAGGAATTTGTACACTTCAATATAATTTTGAATTTCACATGAATTACTTCAAGTTTGCCCCCCCAAAACAGTGTCCATCATGTTTAACTTTCTGCAACTTCAATTGTGGTGTGTTATATGATTAAAATGCAGAACTTCTAACTCCATAGCCTTGAGGATTACAAGTAAATTCTGGCCGATATTCATATCAAGTCATTATCTCACACATATTTAACCTTGATGGTAGTCTGGTAATGCAAACGTGCTACAAGGACTCCATGTATGCTCTCATAGTGTCGTGCTTTGGTTTAGGCCGGGTCTTCCAGAGTAATAATTTGTACCAACAAGGAGCAAGAACATGAAAGCATATGCAAATTAAGATGACGACTTGAACAAACTTGAGAGCATAGAAAACTTTATATCAGTAAAAGATATTGAACGTGCAATAATATATATAAAAAAACAAAAGAGAAATAGAGAGCATAGAAATTTTTTTAGTTTTGCAGAAAAAACCATAAAAGCATACAAATATTTTCAGATCACAATCCAGATGTTGAACGTTAAATTTGAAGATTTTTTACTGACATAAATACACGATGGAAAAAAGAAAGGGATGATGAAAATAAAATGGAACATTCAAGCAACTCTAGAACATGCCATAAATACAGATCTAACAATCTTGATAACGTAAAATAATCCTCAAATGGTTTTATCTGCTTTCTCCCTTCCAATTTTAGTGATCTTAAAGGAAGCACAAATGGATTCATGGAATGCTCACCATTCAAGATTTCTAGTGAAGGGCATCAAGGTAGTAGTGCAAGTGCCATGCAAGAACCACATGTCTATTGTCATTAATCATGACATGCCTTCGCCTCTTTGGTGCCAGCCTAGAAATGTAGTGCCATAGTTTATAATCTAGGTGAATAACATGAAAGGATATGCAAATTACAACAATGATTAAAACAATCCAGTGAAGCTATTCATAGATGCTGAAGGTTCAAGTCAACTTGATTAGATAAATGAAGCGATAATAATCTAGTCCATGGTCACAAACGAACGTGTGAGAACATGACATGAGGATGAACAAGTTTATAACCAAGTCATGTTGCTATTTCTCTTCTGGAAGATAAGACTACATATTAGATTAAGAAACCAAAATGCTAGTTTCATTGTGCATTAGCAATAGGCGAACCTGACGGACACTATAGTAGGCAAAGAACATTGAAGATCACCAGCTTACTACTAACTGGCAAAGTTTGCAGGCAATGCACAGTTAAACACTTGCCAACCCAGTTCTCAGTTCCTGAAATCTGAATGTAGAGGCCACTTCCCCTCTGCAAGCAGCAGCATAGTCTTCAGCAAGGTGTGGAGCGGCTTCTGTGTAAGGGTGTATGAACTTCTCCATGAATTTCTTCTCAGTCATCTGGACCGCAGTATAGTAGCTCAAGTCACGCTTCAACAATCCGTGTGCCTTAAGAAATTTCAGAACATAGTACCGGGGCATTAGGCATCGCTCCAGGCTATGCATGACTAATGTTGGACTGCAAGCAATGTATGCTGGATCCAACCTGACTTCAGAGATCAGGAACTCAGATACACGGCGCAGCCTGTCTATGGAGAACGTCAGTATTGACGGCACCCTGGGCACGGCAGTACCCACCTCAACATCCAACCACTGGAATGCCTTCTTCAAGAACTCCAACTTTGCAGTGATAGAATCCTTGCAGCTGGGTGTGACCAACTGCAGCGCATGCCTGAACATTGGGGGAACCACGTGGTACGCCAATGCCCTCAGCACGCACCACCATCTCCCGGATGCTCTCCTGACTGCTGTAGAGCAGCCTTGGCGCAGAGATGCAGATCTTGGTAACATCTTGAGGACCTAGCCCGCACTCACGCAGGCACGAGACGTTGGGCTTTACCACCCTCTCTAGATCAGAAGTGAGGAGGTAGAGGCCTCTGTTCAGAGCACGGAGGACATTGTCGAAGGAGCCGAAGAGGGAAAAATAGTACTGGAGCTTCGAGATTGTGATGGGTCGGAGGGAGCACTGGGGATCGAGCCGAACGAAGCGAGCGATCTGGGAGGGCGAGAGGCCGAAATCACGGAGCCCGGCGAAGCGCGGGGCTAGGGTCCTTCAACCTCGCAGACAAGGAGTGGCGGGTAGCGGGCGACGGCGGCGGCGATGTCGTGGGCCGAGAGGCCGAGGCCGGAGAGGAAGGCGAGCACGGCGTCGGGCTTGGAAGGGGACTTGAGATGGGAGAGCGCCTTGGCCTTCGACACCTTCCGGGCCTTGTCCCGGGTGAGGTGGCAAGAAGCGACGAGGTAGTCTTCGACGGCGAAAGGGGTGGGGTCGGCCGAGGGTGCGGATGCCGCGGTGGTGGCGAATCGGGTGAAGGAGAAGAGCCATTGGTGGCGGAATGAGATGCCGAGATGTTTCTGGAGGTGGAGCATCGCCGGTGTGGGAGGCCGCTGCCGGCGGATGGCCGGAGCAGGGCGCCGCGGCGGCTATATGGTGGGTTCGTGTATGTTTGTTATCGAAGGGGAAAGAAAGAACAGTGGCAGCGGATGAGATCAGTCGCAGCGTATGTTTTGATAATGGCAAGTCATCAGTTGATAAAAATTAGGTAAAGCTATCACTCACTCGAGGATTTGCGGCAATCTATCCCTCATTTTCCTCCCTCCCAATCTGCACGTAATTTCACATTTCCTCTCCAACTCTGGTCAAACTCCGGCGAGATTAGGGTTCCAGGGTTAGGGAGCTGGGGTTTCCGAGGTTCGAGGGTTTTCGGGGAGGAGCTCAACGGAGGCCGACGGCGATAGGCCAGCCTAGCGGAGGTGGTGGGCGAGGGGGCGGTGAGGCGCGACGGTGATGGCGCTGCTGGCCGGGCAGTGGAGGAGGCCGGTTGGGTAGGGCAGGGGTGGGAGCGATGATGGTGATGATGGCGGTGTCGGGAGGCGGCGGGGGAGCGGCAGGAAGGTGGCTGTCGTGGGCGGGCTAGGGTGGGCGCCTTTCTGCGTGCCAGAGCCGCAGCGCATTTATGGCGAGGTCGATAGGGGAACCCACGAGATCCACGCCCTGATCTTCCAGTCTGCGCCCGAGGCGAATATTTGTCCTGCAGGCCCAGATGAGTCCGACCCCCTGCGCCCTGGGTCGGGCGAGGTGGGGTCTTGCGGCGGGGGGTCGGGTGCTCCCGACCCTAGGCCCCTGGGTCGGGCGAGGCGGAGTTTGGTCATCAACGGGTCGAGAGCGTCCGACCTCGGAGCACTGGGTCGGGCGAGGCGGAGCGGGGCTCTCCCCTCCCATGTTGGGCCGACGGCAATCTTTATTACCTCAGGTAGGTCTGGGCCTTCATGATCGTTATTTTAATGGGCTTTAAGGGGTCGTTAATATTTCCCCCAACACAAGCTCTACAGACGAGGCGCCTCATCAGGAGTACTCATGAAATGCATCACACGAGAAGATGGCAAGGACATACTGGAGGAGATAAACAAAGGAATCTGCGGCAACCAAGCATCTTCGCGTACGATCGCGGGCAAAGCTTTCAGAGCAGCGTTCTACTAGCCAACCGCCCTAGAAGACGCTGAAGAACTAGTCCGTCGGTGCTAGGGTTGTCAATTCTTCGGCAAACAGCAGCATGTCCCCGCCTACAACTTATTACCATACCTCCAACGTGGCCCTTCGCATGCTGGGGTTTCGACATGATTGGTCCACTTCTAACGGCACTTGGAGGATTCAATCGAGTACGTAGCCATCAACAAGTTCACTAAGTGGATAGAGGTGAAGCCAGTAACCTGCCCCAAGGCAGATAGAGTACTCGACTTACTCGACGAGATCGTCCACCGCTATGGATTCCCCAAACGGATCATCACAAACCTGGGTTCCAATTTCAACAACCACGAGTTATGGAAGTACTGTGAAAATAGCGGCATTGATATTCGTTATGTTTCTGTTGCTCATCCGAGGGCCAATGGCCAGGTTGAGCACGCCAACAGGATGCTACTAGAAGCTCTGAAGAAAAGGCTGCACGACATTGGCAACACCAAAGGAAGCAAGTGGTTCAAAGAATTACCCAATGTTCTCTATGGGCTACGTACTCAACCGTGCAAGCCCACGGGGCAATCGCCCTACTTCCTAGTCTACGGATCAGAAGCTATCCTCCCTGCTGACGTTACATGGAAATCCCCAGCAGTCGAGCAATACGACGAAGAGGCAATAGAGGAAACAAGGCGTCTGGATATAGACAGCCTCGAAGAATCATGCTGTGCAGCACTCGTCCAGTCCGCAAGATACCTTGAAGGGCTCCGTCGCTACAATGATCGAAACATCAAAGAACGTTCTTTCCGCATAGGCGATATGGTACTCAAGCGTATTCAAGACACCAATGGGCTCCACAAGCTTAATTCACCATGGGAAGGGCCGTACATCGTATCCAAGGTCACAGGCCTAGGATTGTACAGGCTACAACATCTCTCTGGCAAGGACATCGAGAACTCATGGAACATCGAACATCTCTGTCGCTTCTACCCATAGTCAAAAGACTACAAATCATTGTAAACAAGCGATCAAGCCAACTTTGCAAGTCTTTCAGCATAATAATGCAATTATTTTCAGCGACATTTGGCTACTCGTCCTCGCCTCAATCGCGGCTCGCAAAAGCGGGTCAGCAGCATCTTATAAGCCATTGAGCTCTCCGGGCCACAACGCCCCAATACGACTTGTAATTACAAGTCCACACGAAATATTCAACTCACCTGGCAGTTCACAAAGTGGACTAGCGGCGCAAGAGCCACCAAGTCGTCTGAGTGTACATAAACTACTTGTTCGACTACTTTTTTATGACAATTTTATCTCGAGGGCATCTCGTATTAACGAATTTTGCAGCTCCAGGATTTCTAGGGTACATCAATGAAGAAGTCGGGGCAATAAAAATACAAGAATTAACTCAACAACGACTACAAGCTCCTGCTTATTAGCAGTTACAACTGAAGTCCTAGGCTTTTACAATATCACACAAAGCATGTATGAATAGCCCCAAGACTACTCTACACCTCGGAGCAAGAAGCGTCGAGGCGGAAAAAGGAAAAAGAGCACACGCAAGAAAGCTACGCTTAAGGAAGTTGTACTTCAATCCTCCCTTAGCAGTGACCTGGATAAAGACCGGGACGCACAGTGATCACTGCTTACAAGAATTCTTCTAGCAACATGACCTCCGGACTTGGCCGCAGAGACTGCGGAGGGAAAGAGCATCTGGGCACTCAATACAAGAACTCTCCTGGCATCATGAGATTTAGTGGAAGCTACCCCTAGCGAAGAGCAAAAGCCTCAAACCAACTATCTCTATAACCCGAGCCATGAGCTCTCCAAAGGCAGAAGCAGCGCTATTTATAGCCAAGGCAACAAGCTACCATCCAGGAGGGATACACCACGTGCCCATGACCACACAGTAAAAGTTCCCTGAGCACCAAACGCCAGTATAGTATTCACGTGAAGCTTATCCTTATTGTCAGGAATCTGGAGCCCGTGCTCACATGCGGCTCGTCCCTTTTACAACCAGATAAGGGTGAACAAGTACTCCCATGTGTCCTTCCTGACGAAACAACAATAATGCAAATCCTCTGCTACGAAGAGTTGAGGGAAAAAGCCCTACTGTGAGAAATCCTGGAGCCACTACTCAATGATGACTACCGGATAGCTCGAGTACCCAAGTACTCAGCAAATCGCTTCCAAAGAGGCTCATAATAGTTGCTTTATGCGCAGACACTCAACTTGGTTGAACGAACAAAATCAGGACCAAACTTTGAGATGCACTAAATGTTGCAGATAACTAGTCAAAGAGCAACAAATCGCTTAAAGACTTAGAGTTATATACATAGCTATTCCATTACAAGACTAATGCTTTTCATGCCCAACAAAAAAGGGAAAAAAATATAAGTCTCCTGCAGATCCAAATACTTGGCCACCTCTTCAGCATTGGGATCCTTCTCTTCCAGATACTGCTGAAAGACTTCATCAGTACTATCCCCAATGATCCCCTCCGCGACAGGAGACAGGTCGGCCTTGGGGTAGAAGGACTTAACAAAAGCCTAGCAGCTGCTTGGACACAGACTTCGCCATCCCTTGGATATAGCTGGTGATCTTCGTTGGCTCATCTCGGAGTTTTTCCACTAGTGGGCGAGGTTTTGTGCCTTCAACTGGAGACTCTACCATATCAACCAATGGCTGAGCCACCTCAGTCCACTACTAGAGTTCAGCTTGTTGCGCCCGGATAGTAGTCATGGCTTCGACAAGACTAGCTTCACCATCCCGGTGCATTTTGGATTCCTTCTCCAGATTGTGCTCCATCTTCTCCACCTATCGCACCAACTTATCATGCTAATCGGTCAATTGGTAGAAGGCATTCTTCCAAACGGTGACAGAGTTCTTCAGCACAGTTTCTTGATTTTTATATTCTGCGCAATGGAAACAAGAAGCCAATAAAAAAACTACAGATTACAGATAGACGAAGGCCACAAATGTGAGTACTCACCTTTAGTCTTGTGGTACAACGACTTGTTATGGGCAACGAGGTGGTCTTTTTCACTCATAAACTCTTGCCTTTCCGCCTGGAAGGATGCCGCCGTACTGTCAAACTTCATCACGAGTCGGGAGGATTGCAATCGTTCTTCGGCCAGTTGTTTCTCTAGCACCTCAATCCGGCACAAAGATTCGCCATGTTCCCACACAAATTGAGCATTCCGGCGAGAATGGTTGATCAGGTCTTGTTCACCAGAAATTAGTACTCGGAGGATGTGCAGAAGACAACTCGCAAGATAAATAGTACAAGACCAAAATCAGAATTTACCTCAGTATACGACGCGACACGTAGGTTCATCTCCAGAATGGTAGCCACCGTCTGCGGATCCAATTTGGGGCTCTCAAAGGTCTGGATCTCCTCAGGACGCAGCAAACCCTCCATGGGCGACTCGCTCCTTATGCTAGGTACCGAGACTAGCTCGCGGCCTCCTGATGTCCCCGCCTCAGACGACGTCCCAGCTGCAGTAGCCACGGCTTCAAGAGTCCATGAAGCCTCAAGCTCAGAGACTCCAGGATCAGCAGCGTTGAGAGGTATCATGTCCAAGACCTCTGACGTAGGCGGATTCTCCACAGGTACGGCTTTAGGGAGCACTATGGGAATAGCGGGCTCGGGAGCTGGCACCACAACATCCCTCAGTGAGCTGATCACATCACGCATCAGCACAGCGACAAAGGATGTGGCGCCCGCCTCTGATGCTGGAGCCGAATTCTCCTTGGATGGGACTATGGTAGGCGCGAGGACTGGACCTTCAATTGAGCGGCTTGCGCCATCAGTTGTCGACCCCAAACCTGATGCACCAAGGTCCATATTCAAGGATGTCCTACACAAGATAGAGCATAAGAAAAGGAAGACAACCAAGTACTCGATACAAAATTGGTACTCAAATAACAACAGAGTACTCATCTGGTGGATCTCCGCAGCTTCAGTGACGGGTTCCCCACCAAGCGCATCGGCTGGATAGTAGGAGTGGACACCCTTGGAAGAGCTCACGACAGCATTTCCTAGGTGTTGGCAGCTAGGATAGTACC